>NC_060070.1:156573923-156873923 GCF_922984935.1 Meles meles | reverse complement strand
GGCAGCCACGGTGCCGGGGAATTTTCCCCGAGCAGAGTGGATGGAGGCGCCGTGGCCGGACGTCCGCCTCCGCCGTGGCGGGCGGCCGGGGCGCCCCTGGAGGGGTCTGGCCTCTGTGGGGAAACGGACTGGTCTCTCGCTCCGCGGCTAGGACGAAGCCGCGAAAGGTGCCGTTGTCGCCGGGACGGTCGGGGGACTCGTGGCGCGGGACTCAGTTTTCCCCATGGGGAGGCCCCCAGGCTCAGGCCCCTGGCAACGGAAGGCTGAGCAAGCAGGCCCGGGCCCGGGCCCGGCTTTCGGGGCTGGCCCGGCCCCAGCTGCCGGCGCCAGGGAGGGGACCCCCGGAGGCTGAGGAGCGGGAGGCGTCGGCCTCCCCGCGGCACGCCTCCCGGAGCTCCTCCTGGCGGTGCCGGAACGCGACGACACGCGATCCCGGACAGGGCCCCGGTGGGGGCCGCCCTGCGGCCCTGTGGTGCCCGAAGTGTGTTCGCCGGGCGTTTTCCGGCCAATTCTCACGAGCGTTCTGCCCAAATCGGGATCGATTTGGGCAGAACGCTCGTGAGAATTGGCCGGCGTTGGGCAGCCCTGGTCAGCGCCCAGTTCCGCGTGGAGCAGGGCCCTTTCTCGCTCGGGGCATGTCGCGGCCACCCCGAAAACGAGCCGCGACGATGGGGCGCGGCCGGCAGCCTCGGCGCCGGGGAGTTTTCCCCGAGCAGAGTGGATGGAGGCGCCGTGGCCGGGCGTCCGCCTCCGCCGTGGCGGGCGGCCGGGGCGCCCCTGGAGGGGGCTGGCCTCTGTGGGGAAACGGACTGGTCTCTCGCTCCGCGGCTAGTACGAAGCCGCGAAAGGTGCCGTTGTCGCCGGGACGGTCGGGGGACTCGTGGCGCGGGACTCAGTTTTCCCCATGGGGAGGCCCCCAGGCTCAGGCCCCTGGCAACGGAAGGCTGAGCAAGCAGGACCGGGCCCGGGCCCGGCTTTCGGGGCTGGCCCGGCCCCAGCTGCCGGCGCCAGGGAGGGGACCCCCGGAGTCTGAGGAGCGGGAGGCGTCGGCCTCCCCGCGGCATGCCTCCCGGAGCTCCTCCTGGCGGTGCCGGAACGCGACGACACGCGATCCCGGACAGGGCCCCGGGGGGGGCCGCCCTGCGGCCCTGTGGTGCCCGAAGTGTGTTCGCCGGGCCTTTTCCGGCCAATTCTCACGAGCGTTCTGCCCAAATCGGGATCGATTTGGGCAGAACGCTCGTGAGAAGTGGCCGGCGTTGGGCAGCCCTGGTCAGCGCCCAGTTCCGCGTGGAGCAGGGCCCTTTCTCGCTCGGGGCATGTCGCGGCCACCCGGAAAACGAGCCGCGACGATGGGGCGCGGCCGGCAGCCGCGGCGCCGGGGAGTTTTCCCCGAGCAGAGTGGATGGAGGCGCCGTGGCCGGGCGTCCGCCTCCGCCGTGGCGGGCGGCCGGGGCGCCCCTGGAGGGGGCTGGCCTCTGTGGGGAAACGGACTGGTCTCTCACTCCGCGGCTAGGACGAAGCCGCGAAAGGTGCCGTTGTCGCCAGGACGGTCGGGGGACTCGTGGCGCGGGACTCAGGGTTCCCCATGGGGAGGCCCCCAGGCTCAGGCCCCTGGCAACGGAAGGCTGAGCAAGCAGGCCCGGGCCCGGGCCCGGCTTTCGGGGCTGGCCCGGCCCCAGTTGCCGGCGCCAGGGAGGGGACCCCCGGAGGCTGAGGAGCGGGATGCGTCGGCCTCCCCGCGGCACGCCTCCCGGAGCTCCTCCTGGAGGTGCCGGAACGCGACGACACGCGATCCCGGACAGGGCCCCGGGGGGGGCCGCCCTGCGGCGCTGTGGTGCCCGAAGTGTGTGCGCCGGGCCTTTTCCGGCCAATTCTCACGAGCGTTCTGCCCAAATCGGGACCGATTTGGGCAGAACGCTCGTGAGAATTGGCCGGCGTTGGGCAGCCCTGGTCAGCGCCCAGTTCCGCGTGGAGCAGGGCCCTTTCTCGCTCGGGGCATGTCGCGGCCACCCGGAAAACGAGCCGCGACGATGGGGCGCGGCCGGAAGCCGCGGCGCCGGGGAGTTTTCCCCGAGCAGAGTGAATGGAGGCGCCGTGGCCGGGCGCCCGCCTCTGCCGTGGCGGGCGGCCGGGGCGCCCCTGGAGGGGGCTGGCCTCTGTGGGGAAACGGACTGGTCTCTCGCTCCGCGGCTAGGACGAAGCCGCGAAAGGTGCCGTTGTCGCCGGGACGGTCGGGGGACTCGTGGCGCGGGACTCAGGGTTCCCCATGGGGAGGCCCCCAGGCTCAGGCCCCTGGCAACGGAAGGCTGAGCAAGCAGGCCCGGGCCCGGGCCCGGCTTTCGGGGCTGGCCCGGCCCCAGCTGCCGGCGCCATGGAGGGGACCCCCGGAGGCTGAGGAGCGGGCGGCGTCGGCCTCCCCGGGGCCCGCCTCCCGGAGCTCCTCCTGGCGGTGCCGAAACGCGACGACACGCGATCCCGGACAGGGCCCCGGGTGGGGCCGCCCTGCGGCCCTGTGGTGCCCGAAGTGTGTTCGCCGGGCCTTTTCCGGCCAATTCTCACGAGCGTTCTGCCCAAATCGGGATCGATTTGGGCAGAACGCTCGTGAGAATTGGCCGGCGTTGGGCAGCCCTGGTCAGCGCCCAGTTCCGCGTGGAGCAGGGCCCTTTCTCGCTCGGGGCATGTCGCGGCCACCCGGAAAACGAGCCGCGACGATGGGGCGCGGCCGGCAGCCGCGGCGCCGGGGAGTTTTCCCCGAGCAGAGTGGATGGAGGCGCCGTGGCCGGGCGTCCGCCTCCGCCGTGGCGGACGGCCGGGGCGCCCCTGGAGGGGGCTGGCCTCTGTGGGGAAACGGACTGGTCTCTCACTCCGCGGCTAGGACGAAGCCGCGAAAGGTGCCGTTGTCGCCGGGACGGTCGGGGGACTCGTGGCGCGGGACTCAGGGTTCCCCATGGGGAGGCCCCCAGGCTCAGGCCCCTGGCAACGGAAGGCTGAGCAAGCAGGCCCGGGCCCGGGCCCGGCTTTCGGGGCTGGCCCGGCCCCAGCTGCCGGCGCCAGGGAGGGGACCCCCGGAGGCTGAGGAGCGGGAGGCGTCGGCCTCCCCTGGGCCCGCCTCCCGGAGCTCCTCCTGGCGGTGCCAGAACGCGACGACACGCGATCCCGGACAGGGCCCCGGGGGGGCGGCCCTGCGGCCCTGTGGTGCCCGAAGTGTGTTCGCCGGGCGTTTTCCGGCCAATTCTCACGAGCATTCTGCCCAAATCGGGATCGATTTGGGCAGAACGCTCGTGAGAATTGGCCGGCGTTGGGCAGCCCTGGTCAGCGCCCAGTTCCACGTGGAGCAGGGCCCTTTCTCGCTCGGGGCATGTCGCGGCCACCCGGAAAACGAGCCGCGACGATGGGGCGCGGCCGGCAGCCGCGGCGCCGGGGAGTTTTCCCCGAGCAGAGTGGATGGAGGCGCCGTGGCCGGGCGTCCGCCTCCGCCGTGGCGGACGGCCGGGGCGCCCCTGGAGGGGGCTGGCCTCTGTGGGGAAACGGACTGGTCTCTCACTCCGCGGCTAGGACGAAGCCGCGAAAGGTGCCGTTGTCGCCGGGACGGTCGGGGGACTCGTGGCGCGGGACTCAGGGTTCCCCATGGGGAGGCCCCCAGGCTCAGGCCCCTGGCAATGGAAGGCTGAGCAAGCAGGCCCGGGCCAGGGCCCGGCTTTCGGGGCTGGCCCGGCCCCAGCTGCCGGCGCCAGGGAGGGGACCCACTGAGGCTGAGGAGCGGGGGCGTCGGCCTCCCCGCGGCAGGCCTCCCGGAGCTCCTCCTGGCGGTGCCGGAACGCGACCACACGCGATCCCGGACAGGGCCCCGGGGGGCGCGGCCCTCGGCCCTGTGGTGCCCGAAGTGTGTTCGCCGGGCGTTTTCCGGCCAATTCTCACGAGCGTTCTGCCCAAATCGGGATCGATTTGGGCAGAACGCTTGTGAGAATTGGCCGGCGTTGGGCAGCCCTGGTCAGCGCCCAGTTCCGCGTGGAGCAGGGCCCTTTCTCGCTCGGGGCATGTTGCGGCCACCCGGAAAACGAGCCGCGACGATGGGGCGCGGCCGGCAGCCGCGGCGCCGGGGAGTTTTCCCCGAGCAGAGTGGATGGAGGCGCCGTGGCCGGGCGCCCGCCTCCCCCGTGGCGGGCGGCCGGGGCGCCCCTGGAGGGGGCTGGCCTCTGTGGGGAAACGGACTGGTCTCTCGCTCCGCGGCTAGGACGAAGCCGCGAAAGGTGCCGTTGTCGCCGGGACGGTCGGGGGACTCATGGCGCGGGACTCAGGGTTCCCCATGGGGAGGCCCCCAGGCTCAGGCCCCTGGCAACGGAAGGCTGAGCAAGCAGGCCCGGGCCCGGGCCCGGCTTTCGGGGCTGGCCCGGCCCCAGCTGCCGGCGCCAGGGAGGGGACCCCCGGAGGCTGAGGAGCGGGAGGCGTCGGCCTTCCCGCGGCACGCCTCCCGGAGCTCCTCCTGGCGGTGCCGGAACGCGACGACACGCGATCCCGGACAGGGCCCCGGGGGGGGGCCGCCCTGCGGCCCTGTGGTGCCCGAAGTGTGTTCGCCGGGCCTTTTCCGGCCAATTCTCACGAGCGTTCTGCCCAAATCGGGATCGATTTGGGCAGAACGCTCGTGAGAATTGGCCGGCGTTGGGCAGCCCTGGTCAGCGCCCAGTTCCGCGTGGAGCAGGGCCCTTTCTCGCTCGGGGCATGTCGCGGCCACCCGGAAAACGAGCCGCGACGATGGGGCGCGGCGGGCAGCCACGGCACTGGGGAGTTTTCCCCGAGCAGAGTGGATGGAGGCGCCGTGGCCGGGCGTCCGCCTCCGCCGTGGCGGGCGGCCGGGGCGCCCCTGGAGGGGGCTGGCCTCTGTGGGGAAACGGACTGGTCTCTGACTCCGCGGCTAGGACGAAGCCGCGAAAGGTGCCGTTGTCGCCGGGACGGTCGGGGGACTCGTGGCGCGGGACTCAGGGTTCCCCATGGGGAGGCCCCCAGGCTCAGGCCCCTGGCAACGGAAGGCTGAGCAAGCAGGCCCGGGCCCGGGCCCGGCTTTCGGGGCTGGCCCGGCCCCAGCTGCCGGCGCCAGGGAGGGGACCCCCGGAGGTTGAGGAGCGGGAGGCGTCGGCCTCCCCGCGGCATGCCTCCCGGAGCTCCTCCTGGCGGTGCCGGAACGCGACGACACGCGATCCCGGACAGGGCCCCGGGGGGCGCGGCCCTGCGGCCCTGTGGTGCCCGAAGTGTGTTCGCCGGGCGTTTTCCGGCCAATTCTCACGAGCGTTCTGCCCAAATCGGGATCGATTTGGGCAGAACGCTCGTGAGAATTGGCCGGCGTTGGGCAGCCCTGGTCAGCGCCCAGTTCCGCGTGAAGCAGGGCCCTTTCTCGCTCGGGGCATGTCGCGGCCACCCGGAAAACGAGCCGCGACGATGGGGCGCGGCCGGCAGCTGCGGTTCCGGGGAGTTTTCCCCGAGCAGAGTGGATGGAGGCGCCGTGGCAGGGCGTCCGCCTCTGCCGTGGCGGGCGGCCGGGGCGCCCCTGGAGGGGGCTGGCCTCTGTGGGGAAGCGGACTGGTCTCTCACTCCGCGGCTAGGACGAAGCCGCGAAAGGTGCCGTTGTCGCCGGGACAGTCGTGGGACTCTTGGCGCGGGACTCAGGGTTCCCCATGGGGAGGCCCCCAGGCTCAGGCCCCTGGCAACGGAAGGCAGAGCAAGCAGGCCCGGGCCCGGGCCCGGCTTTTGGGGCTGGCCCGGCCCCAGCTGCCGGCGCCAGGGAGGGGACCCCCGGAGGCTGAGGAGCGGGAGGCGTCGGCCTCCCCGCGGCACGCCTCCCGGAGCTCCTCCTGGCGGTGCCAGAACGCGACGACACGCGATCCCGGACAGGGCCCCGGGGGGGGCCGCCCTGCGGCCCTGTGGTGCCCGAAGTGTGTTCGCCGGGCCTTTTCCGGCCAATTCTCACGAGCGTTCTGCCCAAATCGGGATCGATTTGGGCAGAACGCTCCTGAGAATTGGCCGGCGTTGGGCAGCCCTGGTCAGCGCCCAGTTCCGCGTGGAGCAGGGCCCTTTCTCGCTCGGGGCATGTCGCGGCCACCCGGAAAACGAGCCGCGACGATGGGGCGCGGCGGGCAGCCACGGTGCCGGGGAATTTTCCCCGAGCAGAGTGGATGGAGGCGCCGTGGCCGGACGTCCGCCTCCGCCGTGGCGGGCGGCCGGGGCGCCCCTGGAGGGGTCTGGCCTCTGTGGGGAAACGGACTGGTCTCTCGCTCCGCGGCTAGGACGAAGCCGCGAAAGGTGCCGTTGTCGCCGGGACGGTCGGGGGACTCGTGGCGCGGGACTCAGTTTTCCCCATGGGGAGGCCCCCAGGCTCAGGCCCCTGGCAACGGAAGGCTGAGCAAGCAGGCCCGGGCCCGGGCCCGGCTTTCGGGGCTGGCCCGGCCCCAGCTGCCGGCGCCAGGGAGGGGACCCCCGGAGGCTGAGGAGCGGGAGGCGTCGGCCTCCCCGCGGCACGCCTCCCGGAGCTCCTCCTGGCGGTGCCGGAACGCGACGACACGCGATCCCGGACAGGGCCCCGGTGGGGGCCGCCCTGCGGCCCTGTGGTGCCCGAAGTGTGTTCGCCGGGCGTTTTCCGGCCAATTCTCACGAGCGTTCTGCCCAAATCGGGATCGATTTGGGCAGAACGCTCGTGAGAATTGGCCGGCGTTGGGCAGCCCTGGTCAGCGCCCAGTTCCGCGTGGAGCAGGGCCCTTTCTCGCTCGGGGCATGTCGCGGCCACCCGGAAAACGAGCCGCGACGATGGGGCGCGGCCGGCAGCCGCGGCGCCGGGGAGTTTTCCCCGAGCAGAGTGGATGGAGGCGCCGTGGCCGGGCGTCCGCCTCCGCCGTGGCGGGCGGCCGGGGCGCCCCTGGAGGGGGCTGGCCTCTGTGGGGAAACGGACTGGTCTCTCGCTCCGCGGCTAGTACGAAGCCGCGAAAGGTGCCGTTGTCGCCGGGACGGTCGGGGGACTCGTGGCGCGGGACTCAGTTTTCCCCATGGGGAGGCCCCCAGCCTCAGGCCCCTGGCAACGGAAGGCTGAGCAAGCAGGACCGGGCCCGGGCCCGGCTTTCGGGGCTGGCCCGGCCCCAGCTGCCGGCGCCAGGGAGGGGACCCCCGGAGGCTGAGGAGCGGGAGGCGTCGGCCTCCCCGCGGCATGCCTCCCGGAGCTCCTCCTGGCGGTGCCGGAACGCGACGACACGCGATCCCGGACAGGGCCCCGGGGGGGGCCGCCCTGCGGCCCTGTGGTGCCCGAAGTGTGTTCGCCGGGCGTTTTCCGGCCAATTCTCACGAGCGTTCTGCCCAAATCGGGATCGATTTGGGCAGAACGCTCGTGAGAATTGGCCGGCGTTGGGCAGCCCTGGTCAGCGCCCAGTTCCGCGTGGAGCAGGGCCCTTTCTCGCTCGGGGCATGTCGCGGCCACCCTGAAAACGAGCCGCGACGATGGGGCGCGGCCGGCAGCCGCGGCGCCGGGGAGTTTTCCCCGAGCAGAGTGGATGGAGGCGCCGTGGACGGGCGTCCGCCTCCGCCGTGGCGGGCGGCCGGGGTGCCCCTGGAGGGGGCTGGCCTCTGTGGGGAAACGGACTGGTCTCTCACTCCGCGGCTAGGACGAAGCCGCGAAAGGTGCCGTTGTCGCCGGAACGGTCGGGGGACTCGTGGCGCGGGACTCAGGGTTCCCCATGGGGAGGCCCCCAGGCTCAGGCCCCTGGCAACGGAAGGCTGAGCAAGCAGGCCCGGGCCCGGGCCCGGCTTTCGGGGCTGGCCCGGCCCCAGCTGCCGGCGCCAGGGAGGGGACCCCCGGAGGCTGAGGAGCGGGAGGCGTCGGCCTCCCCGCGGCACGCCTCCCGGAGATCCTCCTGGCGGTGCCGGAACGCGACGACACGCGATCCCGGACAGGGCCCCGGGGGGGGCCGCCCTGCGGCCCTGTGGTGCCCGAAGTGTGTTCGCCGGGCCTTTTCCGGCCAATTCTCACGAGCGTTCTGCCCAAATCGGGACCGATTTGGGCAGAACGCTCGTGAGAATTGGCCGGCGTTGGGCAGCCCTGGTCAGCGCCCAGTTCCGCGTGGAGCAGGGCCCTTTCTCGCTCGGGGCATGTCGCGGCCACCCGGAAAACGAGCCGCGACGATGGGGCGCGGCCGGCAGCCGCGGCGCCGGGGAGTTTTCCCCGAGCAGAGTGGATGGAGGCGCCGTGGCCGGGCGTCCGCCTCCGCCGTGGCGGGCGGCCGGGGCGCCCCTGGAGGGGGCTGGCCTCTGTGGGGAAACGGACTGGTCTCTCGTTCCGCGGCTAGGACGAAGCCGCGAAAGGTGCCGTTGTCGCCGGGACGGTCGGGGGACTCGTGGCGCGGGACTCAGGGTTCCCCATGGGGAGGCCCCCAGGCTCAGGCCCCTGGCAACGGAAGGCTGAGCAAGCAGGCCCGGGCCCGGGCCCGGCTTTCGGGGCTGGCCCGGCCCCAGCTGCCGGCGCCAGGGAGGTGACCCCCGGAGGCTGAGGAGCGGGAGGCGTCGGCCTCCCCGCGGCACGCCTCCCGGAGCTCCTCCTGGCGGTGCCGGAACGCGACGACACGCGATCCCGGACAGGGCCCCGGTGGGGGCCGCCCTGCGGCCCTGTGGTGCCCGAAGTGTGTTCGCCGGGCGTTTTCCGGCCAATTCTCACGAGCGTTCTGCCCAAATCGGGATCGATTTGGGCAGAACGCTCGTGAGAATTGGCCGGCGTTGGGCAGCCCTGGTCAGCGCCCAGTTCCGCGTGGAGCAGGGCCCTTTCTCGCTCGGGGCATGTCGCGGCCACCCGGAAAACGAGCCGCGACGATGGGGCGCGGCCGGCAGCCGCGGCGCCGGGGAGTTTTCCCCGAGCAGAGTGGATGGAGGCGCCGTGGCCGGGCGTCCGCCTCCGCCGTGGCGGGCGGCCGGGGCGCCCCTGGAGGGGGCTGGCCTCTGTGGGGAAACGGACTGGTCTCTCGCTCCGCGGCTAGTACGAAGCCGCGAAAGGTGCCGTTGTCGCCGGGACGGTCGGGGGACTCGTGGCGCGGGACTCAGTTTTCCCCATGGGGAGGCCCCCAGCCTCAGGCCCCTGGCAACGGAAGGCTGAGCAAGCAGGACCGGGCCCGGGCCCGGCTTTCGGGGCTGGCCCGGCCCCAGCTGCCGGCGCCAGGGAGGGGACCCCCGGAGGCTGAGGAGCGGGAGGCGTCGGCCTCCCCGCGGCATGCCTCCCGGAGCTCCTCCTGGCGGTGCCGGAACGCGACGACACGCGATCCCGGACAGGGCCCCGGGGGGGGCCGCCCTGCGGCCCTGTGGTGCCCGAAGTGTGTTCGCCGGGCGTTTTCCGGCCAATTCTCACGAGCGTTCTGCCCAAATCGGGATCGATTTGGGCAGAACGCTCGTGAGAATTGGCCGGCGTTGGGCAGCCCTGGTCAGCGCCCAGTTCCGCGTGGAGCAGGGCCCTTTCTCGCTCGGGGCATGTCGCGGCCACCCTGAAAACGAGCCGCGACGATGGGGCACGGCCGGCAGCCGCGGCGCCGGGGAGTTTTCCCCGAGCAGAGTGGATGGAGGCGCCGTGGACGGGCGTCCGCCTCCGCCGTGGCGGGCGGCCGGGGTGCCCCTGGAGGGGGCTGGCCTCTGTGGGGAAACGGACTGGTCTCTCACTCCGCGGCTAGGACGAAGCCGCGAAAGGTGCCGTTGTCGCCGGAACGGTCGGGGGACTCGTGGCGCGGGACTCAGGGTTCCCCATGGGGAGGCCCCCAGGCTCAGGCCCCTGGCAACGGAAGGCTGAGCAAGCAGGCCCGGGCCCGGGCCCGGCTTTCGGGGCTGGCCCGGCCCCAGCTGCCGGCGCCAGGGAGGGGACCCCCGGAGGCTGAGGAGCGGGAGGCGTCGGCCTCCCCGCGGCACGCCTCCCGGAGATCCTCCTGGCGGTGCCGGAACGCGACGACACGCGATCCCGGACAGGGCCCCGGGGGGGGCCGCCCTGCGGCCCTGTGGTGCCCGAAGTGTGTTCGCCGGGCGTTTTCCGGCCAATTCTCACGAGCGTTCTGCCCAAATCGGGACCGATTTGGGCAGAACGCTCGTGAGAATTGGCCGGCGTTGGGCAGCCCTGGTCAGCGCCCAGTTCCGCGTGGAGCAGGGCCCTTTCTCGCTCGGGGCATGGCGCGGCCACCCGGAAAACGAGCCGCGACGATGGGACGCGGCCGTCGGCCCCGGCGCCGGGGAGTTTTCCCCGAGCAGAGTGGATGGAGGCGCCGTGGCCGGGCATCCGCCTCCGCCGTGGCGGGCGGCCGGGGCGCCCGTGGAGGGGGCTGGCCTCTGTGGGGGAACGGAGTGATCTCTCACTCCACGGCTGGGACGAAGCCGCGAAAGGTGCCGTTGTCGCCGGGACGGTCGGGGGGACTCGTGGCGCGGGACTCAGGGTTCCCCATGCGGAGGCCCCGAGGCTCAGGCCCCCGGCAACGGAAGGCTGAGCAAGCAGGCCCGGGCCCGAGCCCGGCTTTCGGGGCTGGCCCGGCCCCGGCGGCCGGCGCCAGTGAGGGGACCCCCGGAGGCTGAGGAGCGGGAGGCGTCAGCTTCTCCGGGGCCCGCCTCCCGGAGCTCCTCCTGGTGGTGCCGGAACGCGACGACACCCGATCCCGGACAGGGCCCCGGGGGGGGCGGCTCTGCGGCCCTCTGGTGCCCGATGTGTGTTCGCCGGGCGTTTTCCGGCCAAATCTCACGAGCGTTCTACCCAAATCGGGATCGATGTGGGCAGAACGCTCGTGAAAATTGGCCGGCGTTGGGCAGCCCTGGTCAGCGCCCAGGGCCGCGTGGAGCAGGGCCCTTTCTCGCTCGGGGCATTGCGCGGCCACCCGGAAAACGAGCCGCGACGATGGGGCGCGGCCGGCGGCCCCGGCGCCGGGGAGTTTTCCCCATGCAGAGTGGATGGAGGCGCCGTGGCCGGGCGTCCGCCTCCGCCGTGGCGGGCGGCCGGGGCGCCCGTGGAGGGGGCTGGCCTCTGTGGGGGAACGGAGTGATCTCTCACTCCACGGCTGGGACGAAGCCGCGAAAGGTGCCGTTGTCGCCGGGACGGTCGGGGGGACTCGTGGCGCGGGACTCAGGGTTCCCCATGCGGAGGCCCCCAGGCTCAGGCCCCTGGCAACGGAAGGCTGAGCAAGCAGGCCCGGGCCGGGCCCGGCTTTCGGGGCTGGCCCGGCCCCAGCGGCCGGCGCCAGGGAGGGGACCCCCGGAGGCTGAGGAGCGGGAGGCGTCGGCCTCCCCGGGGCCCGCCTCCTGGAGTTCCTCCTGGCGGTGCCGGAACGCGACGACACGCGATCCCGGACAGGGCCAAGGGGGGGCGGCCCTGCGGCCCTGTGGTGCCCGAAGTGTGTTCGCCGGGCGTTTTCCGGCCAATTCTCACGAGCGTTCTGCCCAAATCGTGATCGATTTGGGCAGAACGCTCATGAGAATTGGCCGGCGTTGGGCACCCCTGGTCAGCGCCCAGGGCGCGTGTAGCAGGGCCCTTTCTCGCTCGGGGCATGTCGCGGCCACCCGGAAAACGAGCCGCGACGATGGGGTGCGGCCGGCGGCCCCGGCGCCGGGTAGTTTTCCCCGTGCAGAGTGGATGGAGGCTCCGTGGCCGGGCGTCCGCCTCCGCCGTGGCGGGCGGCCGTGGCGCCCGTGGAGGCGGCTGGCCTCTGTGGGGGAACGGAGTGATCTCTCACTACACGGCTGGGACAAAGCCGCGAAAGGTGCCGTTGTCGCCGGGACTGTCAGGGGGACTCGTGTCGCGGGACTTAGGGTTCCCCATGCGGAGGCTCCCCAGGCTCAGGCCCCTGGCAACGGAAGGCTGAGCAAGCAGGCCCGGGCCCGGGCCCGGCTTTCGGGGCTGGCACGGCCCCAGCGGCCGGCGCCAGGGAGGGGACCCCCGGAGGCTGAGGAGCGGGAGGCGTCGGCCTCCCCGCGGCCCGCCTCCCGGAGCTCCTCCTGGCGGTGCCGGAACGCGAAGACACGCGATCACGGACAGGGCCCCTGGTGGGCCCTGCGGCCCTCTGGTGCCCGAAGTGTGTTCGCCGGGCGTTTTCCGGCCAATTCTCACGAGCGTTCTGCCCAAATCGGGATCGATTTGGGCAGAACGCTCGTGAGAATTGGCCGGCGTTGGGCAGCCCTGGTCATCGCCAAGGGCCGCGTGGAGCAGGGCCCTTTCTCGCTCGGGGCATGGCGCGGCCACCCGGAAAACGAGCCGCGACGATGGGACGCGGCCGTCGGCCCCGGCGCCTGGGAGTTTTCCCCGAGCAGAGTGGATGGAGGCGCCGTGGCCGGGCATCCGCCTCCGCCGTGGCGGGCGGCCGGGGCGCCCGTGGAGGGGGCTGGCTTCTGTGGGGGAACGGAGTGATCTCTCACTCCACGGCTGGGACGAAGCCGCGAAAGGTGCCGTTGTCGCCGGGACGGTCGGGGGGACTCGTGGCGCGGGACTCAGGGTTCCCCATGCGGAGGCCCCGAGGCTCAGGCCCCCGGCAACGGAAGGCTGAGCAAGCAGGCCCGGGCCCGAGCCCGGCTTTCGGGGCTGGCCCGGCCCCGGCGGCCGGCGCCAGTGAGGGGACCCCCGGAGGCTGAGGAGCGGGAGGCGTCGGCTTCTCCGGGGCCCGCCTCCCGGAGCTCCTCCTGGTGGTGCCGGAACGCGACGACACCCGATCCCGGACAGGGCCCCGGGGGGGGCGGCTCTGCGGCCCTCTGGTGCCCGATGTGTGTTCGCCGGGCGTTTTCCGGCCAAATCTCACGAGCGTTCTGCCCAAATCGGGATCGATGTGGGCAGAACGCTCGTGAAAATTGGCCGGCGTTGGGCAGCCCTGGTCAGCGCCCAGGGCCGCGTGGAGCAGGGCCCTTTCTCGCTCGGGGCATTGCGCGGCCACCCGGAAGACGAGCCGCGACGATGGGGCGCGGCCGGCGGCACCGGCGCCGGGGAGTTTTCCCCGTGCAGAGTGGATGGAGGCGCCGTGGCCGGGCGTCCGCCTCCGCCGTGGCGGGCGGCCGGGGCGCCCGTGGAGGGGTCTGGCCTCTGTGGGGGAACGGAGTGATCTCTCACTCCACGGCTGGGACGAAGCCGCGAAAGGTGCCGTTGTCGCCGGGACGGTCGGGGGGATTCGTGGCGCGGGACTCAGGGTTCCCCATGCGGAGGCCCCCAGGCTCAGGCCCCTGGCAACGGAAGGCTGAGCAAGCAGGCCCGGGCCGGGCCCGGCTTTCGGGGCTGGCCCGGCCCCAGCGGCCGGCGCCAGGGAGGGGACCCCCGGAGGCTGAGGAGCGGGAGGCGTCGGCCTCCCCGGGGCCCGCCTCCTGGAGTTCCTCCTGGCGGTGCCGGAACGCGACGACACGCGATCCCGGACAGGGCCAAGGGGGGGCGGCCCTGCGGCCCTGTGGTGCCCGAAGTGTGTTCGCCGGGCGTTTTCCGGCCAATTCTCACGAGCGTTCTGCCCAAATCGTGATCGATTTGGGCAGAACGCTCATGAGAATTGGCCGGCGTTGGGCACCCCTGGTCAGCGCCCAGGGCGCGTGTAGCAGGGCCCTTTCTCGCTCGGGGCATGTCGCGGCCACCCGGAAATCGAGCCGCGACGATGGGGTGCGGCCGGCGGCCCCGGCGCCGGGTAGTTTTCCCCGTGCAGAGTGGATGGAGGCTCCGTGGCCGGGCGTCCGCCTCCGCCGTGGCGGGCGGCCGTGGCGCCCGTGGAGGCGGCTGGCCTCTGTGGGGGAACGGAGTGATCTCTCACTACACGGCTGGGACGAAGCCGCGAAAGGTGCCGTTGTCGCCGGGACGGTCAGGGGGACTCGTGTCGCGGGACTTAGGGTTCCCCATGCGGAGGCCCCCAGGCTCAGGCCCCTGGCAACGGAAGGCTGAGCAAGCAGGCCCGGGCCCGGGCCCGGCTTTCGGGGCTGGCACGGCCCCAGCGGCCGGCGCCAGGGAGGGGACCCCCGGAGGCTGAGGAGCGGGAGGCGTCGGCCTCCCCGCGGCCCGCCTCCCGGAGCTCCTCCTGGCGGTGCCGGAACGCGAAGACACGCGATCACGGACAGGGCCCCTGGTGGGCCCTGCGGCCCTCTGGTGCCCGAAGTGTGTTCGCCGGGCGTTTTCCGGCCAATTCTCACGAGCGTTCTGCCCAAATCGGGATCGATTTGGGCAGAACGCTCGTGAGAATTGGCCGGCGTTGGGCAGCCCTGGTCATCGCCAAGGGCCGCGTGGAGCAGGGCCCTTTCTCGCTCGGGGCATGGCGCGGCCACCCGGAAAACGAGCCGCGACGATGGGACGCGGCCGTCGGCCCCGGCGCCGGGGAGTTTTCCCCGAGCAGAGTGGATGGAGGCGCCGTGGCCGGGCATCCGCCTCCGCCGTGGCGGGCGGCCGGGGCGCCCGTGGAGGGGGCTGGCTTCTGTGGGGGAACGGAGTGATCTCTCACTCCACGGCTGGGACGAAGCCGCGAAAGGTGCCGTTGTCGCCGGGACGGTCGGGGGGACTCGTGGCGCGGGACTCAGGGTTCCCCATGCGGAGGCCCCGAGGCTCAGGCCCCCGGCAACGGAAGGCTGAGCAAGCAGGCCCGGGCCCGAGCCCGGCTTTCGGGGCTGGCCCGGCCCCGGCGGCCGGCGCCAGTGAGGGGACCCCCGGAGGCTGAGGAGCGGGAGGCGTCGGCTTCTCCGGGGCCCGCCTCCCGGAGCTCCTCCTGGTGGTGCCGGAACGCGACGACACCCGATCCCGGACAGGGCCCCGGGGGGGGCGGCTCTGCGGCCCTCTGGTGCCCGATGTGTGTTCGCCGGGCGTTTTCCGGCCAAATCTCACGAGCGTTCTGCCCAAATCGGGATCGATGTGGGCAGAACGCTCGTGAAAATTGGCCGGCGTTGGGCAGCCCTGGTCAGCGCCCAGGGCCGCGTGGAGCAGGGCCCTTTCTCGCTCGGGGCATTGCGCGGCCACCCGGAAAACGAGCCGCGACGATGGGGCGCGGCCGGCGGCACCGGCGCCGGGGAGTTTTCCCCGTGCAGAGTGGATGGAGGCGCCGTGGCCGGGCGTCCGCCTCCGCCGTGGCGGGCGGCCGGGGCGCCCGTGGAGGGGGCTGGCCTCTGTGGGGGAACGGAGTGATCTCTCACTCCACGGCTGGGACGAAGCCGCGAAAGGTGCCGTTGTCGCCGGGACGGTCGGGGGGACTCGTGGCGCGGGACTCAGGGTTCCCCATGCGGAGGCCCCCAGGCTCAGGCCCCTGGCAACGGAAGGCTGAGCAAGCAGGCCCGGGCCGGGCCCGGCTTTCGGGGCTGGCCCGGCCCCAGCGGCCGGCGCCAGGGAGGGGACCCCCGGAGGCTGAGGAGCGGGAGGCGTCGGCCTCCCCGGGGCCCGCCTCCTGGAGTTCCTCCTGGCGGTGCCGGAACGCGACGACACGCGATCCCGGACAGGGCCAAGGGGGGGCGGCCCTGCGGCCCTGTGGTGCCCGAAGTGTGTTCGCCGGGCGTTTTCCGGCCAATTCTCACGAGCGTTCTGCCCAAATCGTGATCGATTTGGGCAGAACGCTCATGAGAATTGGCCGGCGTTGGGCACCCCTGGTCAGCGCCCAGGGCGCGTGTAGCAGGGCCCTTTCTCGCTCGGGGCATGTCGCGGCCACCCGGAAAACGAGACGCGACGATGGGGTGCGGCCGGCGGCCCCGGCGCCGGGTAGTTTTCCCCGTGCAGAGTGGATGGAGGCTCCGTGGCCGGGCGTCCGCCTCCGCCGTGGCGGGCGGCCGTGGCGCCCGTGGAGGCGGCTGGCCTCTGTGGGGGAACGGAGTGATCTCTCACTCCACGGCTGGGACGAAGCCGCGAAAGGTGCCGTTGTCGCCGGGACGGTCAGGGGGACTCGTGTCGCGGGACTTAGGGTTCCCCATGCGGAGGCCCCCAGGCTCAGGCCCCTGGCAACGGAAGGCTGAGCAAGCAGGCCCGGACCCGGGCCCGGCTTTCGGGGCTGGCCCGGCCCCGGCGGCCGGCGCCAGTGAGGGGACCCCCGGAGGCTGAGGAGCGGGAGGCGTCGGCTTCCCCGGGGCCCGCCTCCCGGAGCTCCTCCTGGCGGTGCCGGAACGCGATGACACGCGATCCCGGACAGGGCCCCGGGGGGGGCGGCCCTGCGGCCCTCTGGTGCCCGATGTTTGTTCGCCGGGCGTTTCCGGCCAAATCTCACGAGCGTTCTGCCCAAATTGGGATCGATGTGGGCAGAACGCTCGTGAGAATTGCCCGGCGTTGGGCAGCCCGGGTCAGCGCCCAGGGCCGCGTGGAGCAGGGCCCTTTCTCGCTCGGGGCATGGCGCGGCCACCCGGAAAACGAGCCGCGACGATGGGGCGCGGCCGGCGGGCCCGGCGCCGGGGAGTTTTCCCCGAGCAGAGTGGATGGAGGCGCCATGGCCGGGCGTCCGCCTCCGCCGTGGCGGGCGGCCGGGGCGCCCGTGGAGGGGGCTGGCCTCTGTGGGGGAACGGAGTGATCTCTCACTCCACGGCTGGGACGAAGCCGCGAAAGGTGCCATTGTCGCTGGGACTGTCGGGGGGACTCGTGGCATGGGACTCAGGGTTCCCCATGCGGAGGCCCCCAGGCTCAGGCCCCTGACAACGGAAGGCTGAGCAAGCAGGCCCGGGCCCGGGCCCTGGTTTCGGGGCTGACCCTGCCCCACCTTCCGGTGCCAGGGAGGGGACCCCCGGAGGCTGAGGAGCGGGAGGCGTCGGCCTCCCCGCGGCCCGCCTCCCGGAGCTCCTCCTGGTGGTGCCGAACGCGAAGACACGCGATCCCGGACAGGGCCCCGGGTGGGCCCTGCGTCCCTCTGGTGCCCGAAGTGTGTTCGCCGGGCGTTTTCCGGCCAATTCTCACGAGCGTTCTGCCCAAATCGGGATCGATTTGGGCAGAACGCTTGTGAGAATTGGCCGGCGTTGGGCAGCCCTGGTCAGCGCCCAGTGCCGCGTGGAGCAGGGCCCTTTCTCGCTCGGGGCATGGCGCGGCCACCCGGAAAACGAGCCGCGACGATGGGGCGCGGCCGGCGGCCCCGGCGCCGGGGATTTTTCCCCGAGCAGAGTGGATGGAGGCGCCGTGGCCGGGCGTCCTCCTCCGCCGTGGCGGGCGGCCGGGGCGCCCGTGGAGGGGGCTGGCCTCTGTGGAGGAACGGAATGATCTCTCACTCCACGGCTGGGACGAAGCCGCGAAAGGTGCCGTTGTCGCCGGGACGGTCGGGGGGACTCGTGGCGCGGGACTCAGGGTTCCGCATGCGGAGGCCCCCAGGCTCAGGCCCCTGGCAACGGAAGGCTGAGCAAGCAGGCCCGGGCCCGGGCGCGGATTTCGGGGCTGGCCCGGCGCCAGGGGCCGGCGCCAGGGAGGGGACCACCGGAGGCTGAGGAGCGGGATGCGTCGGCCTCCCCGGGGCTCGCCTCCCGGAGCTCCTCCTGGCGGTGCCGGAACGCGACGACACGCGATCCCGGACAGGGCCCCGGGGGGGCGGCCCTGCGGCCCTGTGGCGCCCGAAGTGTGTTCGCCGGGCGTTTTCCGGCCAATTCTCACAAGCGTTCTGCCCAAATCGGGATCGATTTGGGCAGAACGCTTCTGAGAATTGGCCCCCATTGGGCAGCCCTGGTCAGCGCCCACTGCCGCGTGGAGCAGGGCCCTTTCTCGCTCGGGGCATGTCGCGGCCACCCGGAAAACGAGCCGCGACGATGGGGCGCGGCCGGCGGCCCCGGCGCCACGGAGTTTTCCCCGAATGAGTGGATGGAGGCGCCGTGGCCGGGCGTCCGCCTCCGCCGTGGCGGGCGGCCGGGGCGCCCGTGGAGGGGGCTGGCCTCTGTGGGGGAACGGAGTGATCTCTCACTCCACGGCTGGGACGAAGCCGTGAAAGGTGCCGTTGTCGCCGGGACGGTCGGGGGGACTCGTGGCGCGGGACTCAGGGTTCCGCATGTGGAGGCCCACAGGCTAAGGCCCCTGGCAACGGAAGGCTGAGCAAGCAGTCCCGGGCCTGGGCCCGGATTTCGGGGCTGGCCCGGCGCCAGGGGCCGGGGCCAGGGAGGGGACCCCCGGAGGCTGAGGAGCGGGAGGCGTCGGCCTCCCCGGGGCCCGCCTCCCGGAGCTCCTCCTGGCGGTGCCGGAACGCGACGACACGCGATCCCGGACAGGGCCTCAGGGGGGCGGCCCTGCGGCCCTGTGGTGCCCGAAGTGTGTTCGCCGGGCGTTTTCCGGCCAATTCTCACGAGCGTTCTGCCCAAATAGGGATCGATTTGGGCAGAACGCTCGTGAGAATTGGCCGGCGTTGGGCAGCCCTGGTCAGCGACCAGGGCCGCGTGGAGCAGGGCCCTTTCTCGCTCGGGGCATGGCGCGGCCACCCGGAAAACGAGCCGCGACGATGGGGCGCGGCCGTCGGCCCCGGAGCCGGGGAGTTTTCCCCGAGCTGAGTGGATGGAGGCGCCGTGGCCGGGCGTCCGCCTCCGCCGTGGCGGGCGGCCGGGGCGCCCGTGGAGGGGGCTGGCCTCTGTGGGGGAACGGAGTGATCTCTCACTCCACGGCTGGGACGAAGCCGCGAAAGGTGCCGTTGTCGCCGGGACGGTCGGGGGGACTCGTGGCGCGGGACTCAGTGTTCCCCATGCGGAGGCCCCGAGGCTCAGGCCCCCGGCAACGGAAGGCTGAGCAAGCAGGCCCGGGCCCGAGCCCGGCTTTCGGGGCTGGCCCGGCCCCGGCGGCCGGCGCCAGTGAGGGGACCCCGGAGGCTGAGGAGCGGGAGGCGTCGGCTTCTCCGGGGCCCGCCTCCCGGAGCTCCTCCTGGTGGTGCCGGAACGCGACGACATGCGATCCCGGACAGGGCCCCGGGGGGGGCGGCCCTGCGGCCCTCTGGTGCCCGATGTGTGTTCGCCGGGCGTTTTCCGGCCAAATCTCACGAGCGTTCTGCCCAAATCGGGATCGATGTGGGCAGAACGCTCGTGAAAATTGGCCGGCGTTGGGCAGCCCTGGTCAGCGCCCAGGGCCGCGTGGAGCAGGGCCCTTTCTCGCTCGGGGCATGGCGCGGCCACCCGGAAAACGAGCCGCGACGATGGGGTGCGGCTGGCGGCCCCGGCGCCGGGTAGTTTTCCCCGTGCAGAGTGGATGGAGGCTCCGTGGCCGGGCGTCCGCCTCCGCCGTGGCGGGCGGCCGTGGCGCCCGTGGAGGCGGCAGGCCTCTGTGGGGGAACGGAGTGATCTCTCACTCCACGGCTGGGACGAAGCCACGAAAGGTGCCGTTGTCGCCGGGACGGTCGGGGGGACTCGTGGCATGGGACTCAGGGTTCCCCATGCGGAGGCCCCCAGGCTCAGGCCCCTGGCAACGGAAGGCTGAGCAAGCAGTCCCGGGCCCGGGCCCGGCTTTCGGGGCTGGCCCGGCCCCAGCGGCCGGCGCCAGGGAGGGGACCCCCGGAGGCTGAGGAGCGGGAGGCGTCGGCCTCCCCGGGGCCCGCCTCCTGGAGTTCCTCCTGGCGGTGCCGGAACGCGACGACACGCGATCCCGTACAGGGCCAAGGGGGGGCGGCCCTGCGGCCCTGTGGTGCCCGAAGTGTGTTCGCCGGGCGTTTTCCGGCCAATTCTCACGAGCGTTCTGCCCAAATCGTGATCGATTTGGGCAGAACGCTCATGAGAATTGGCCGGCGTTGGGCACCCCTGGTCAGCGCCCAGGGCGCGTGTAGCAGGGCCCTTTCTCGCTCGGGGCATGTCGCGGCCACCCGGAAAACGAGCCGCGACGATGGGGTGCGGCCGGCGGCCCCGGCGCCGGGTAGTTTTCCCCGTGCAGAGTGGATGGAGGCTCCGTGGCCGGGCGTCCGCCTCCGCCGTGGCGGGCGGCCGTGGCGCCCGTGGAGGCGGCTGGCCTCTGTGGGGGAACGGAGTGATCTCTCACTCCACGGCTGGGACGAAGCCGCGAAAGGTGCCGTTGTCGCCGGGACGGTCGGGGGGACTCGTGTCGCGGGACTTAGGGTTCCCCATGCGGAGGCCCCCAGGCTCAGGCCCCTGGCAACGGAAGGCTGAGCAAGCAGGCCCGGGCCCGGGCCCGGCTTTCGGGGCTGGCCCGGCCCCGGCGGCCGGCGCCAGTGAGGGGACCCCCGGAGGCTGAGGAGCGGGAGGCGTCGGCTTCCCCGGGGCCCGCCTCCCGGAGCTCCTCCTGGCGGTGCCGGAACGCGATGACACGCGATCCCGGACAGGGCCCCGGGGGGGGCGGCCCTGCGGCCCTCTGGTGCCCGATGTTTGTTCGCCGGGCGTTTCCGGCCAAATCTCACGAGCGTTCTGCCCAAATTGGGATCGATGTGGGCAGAACGCTCGTGAGAATTGGCCGGCGTTTGGCAGCCCGGGTCAGCGCCCAGGGCCGCGTGGAGCAGGGCCCTTTCTCGCTCGGGGCATGGCGCGGCCACCCGGAAAACGAGACGCGACGATGGGGCGCGGCCGGCGGGCCCGGCGCCGGGGAGTTTTCCCCGAGCAGAGTGGATGGAGGCGCCATGGCCGGGCGTCCGCCTCCGCCGTGGCGGGCGGCCGGGGCGCCCGTGGAGGGGGCTGGCCTCTGTGGGGGAACGGAGTGATCTCTCACTCCACGGCTGGGACGAAGCCGCGAAAGGTGCCATTGTCGCTGGGACTGTCGGGGGGACTCGTGGCATGGGACTCAGGGTTCCCCATGCGGAGGCCCCCAGGCTCAGGCCCCTGACAACGGAAGGCTGAGCAAGCAGGCCTGGGCCCGGGCCCTGGTTTCGGGGCTGACCCTGCCCCACCTTCCGGTGCCAGGGAGGGGACCCCCGGAGGCTGAGGAGCGGGAGGCGTCGGCCTCCCCGCGGCCCGCCTCCCGGAGCTCCTCCTGGTGGTGCCGAACGCGAAGACACGCGATCCCGGACAGGGCCCCGGGTGGGCCCTGCGTCCCTCTGGTGCCCGAAGTGTGTTCGCCGGGCGTTTTCCGGCCAATTCTCACGAGCGTTCTGCCCAAATCGGGATCGATTTGGGCAGAACGCTTGTGAGAATTGGCCGGCGTTGGGCAGCCCTGGTCAGCGCCCAGTGCCGCGTGGAGCAGGGCCCTTTCTCGCTCGGGGCATGGCGCGGCCACCCGGAAAACGAGCCGCGACGATGGGGCGCGGCCGGCGGCCCCGGCGCCGGGGATTTTTCCCCGAGCAGAGTGGATGGAGGCGCCGTGGCCGGGCGTCCTCCTCCGCCGTGGCGGGCGGCCGGGGCGCCCGTGGAGGGGGCTGGCCTCTGTGGAGGAACGGAATGATCTCTCACTCCACGGCTGGGACGAAGCCGCGAAAGGTGCCGTTGTCGCCGGGACGGTCGGGGGGACTCGTGGCGCGGGACTCAGGGTTCCGCATGCGGAGGCCCCCAGGCTCAGGCCCCTGGCAACGGAAGGCTGAGCAAGCAGGCCCGGGCCCCGGCGCGGATTTCGGGGCTGGCCCGGCGCCAGGGGCCGGCGCCAGGGAGGGGACCACCGGAGGCTGAGGAGCGGGAGGCGTCGGCCTCCCCGGGGCCCGCCTCCCGGAGCTCCTCCTGGCGGTGCCGGAACGCGACGACACGCGATCCCGGACAGGGCCCCGGGGGGGCGGCCCTGCGGCCCTGTGGCGCCCGAAGTGTGTTCGCCGGGCGTTTTCCGGCCAATTCTCACAAGCGTTCTGCCCAAATCGGGATCGATTTGGGCAGAACGCTTCTGAGAATTGGCCGGCATTGGGCAGCCCTGGTCAGCGCCCACTGCCGCGTGGAGCAGGGCACTTTCTCGCTCGGGGCATGTCGCGGCCACCCGGAAAACGAGCCGCGACGATGGGGCGCGGCCGGCGGCCCCGGCGCCACGGAGTTTTCCCCGAGTGAGTGGATGGAGGCGCCGTGGCCGGGCGTCCGCCTCCGC
This sequence comes from Meles meles, assembly GCF_922984935.1. Lineage (NCBI taxonomy): Eukaryota > Metazoa > Chordata > Mammalia > Carnivora > Mustelidae > Meles > Meles meles. The sequence continues at coordinate 156,852,079 of NC_060070.1, read as the reverse complement.
CGTGGCGGGCGGCCGGGGCGCCCGTGGAGGGGGCTGGCCTCTGTGGGGGAACGGAGTGATCTCTCACTCCACGGCTGGGACGAAGCCGTGAAAGGTGCCGTTGTCGCCGGGACGGTCGGGGGGACTCGTGGCGCGGGACTCAGGGTTCCGCATGTGGAGGCCCACAGGCTAAGGCCCCTGGCAACGGAAGGCTGAGCAAGCAGTCCCGGGCCTGGGCCAGGATTTCGGGGCTGGCCCGGCGCCAGGGGCCGGGGCCAGGGAGGGGACCCCCGGAGGCTGAGGAGCGGGAGGCGTCGGCCTCCCCGGGGCCCGCCTCCCGGAGCTCCTCCTGGCGGTGCCGGAACGCGACGACACGCGATCCCGGACAGGGCCTCAGGGGGGCGGCCCTGCGGCCCTGTGGTGCCCGAAGTGTGTTCGCCGGGGGTTTTCCGGCCAATTCTCACGAGCGTTCTGCTCAAATCGGGATCGATTTGGGCAGAACGCTCGTGAGAATTGGCCGGCGTTGGGCAGCCCTGGTCAGCGCCCAGGGCCGCGTGGAGCAGGGCTCTTTCTCGCTCGGGGCATGGCGCGGCCACCCGGAAAACGAGCCGCGACGATGGGGCGCGGCCGGCGGCCCCGGCGCCGGGGAGTTTTCCCCGAGCAGAGTGGATGGAGGCGCCGTGGCTGGGAGTCCTCCTCCGCCGTGGCGGGCGGCCGGGGCGCCCGTGGTGGGGGCAGGCCTCTGTGGAGGAACGGAATGATCTCTCACTCCACGGCTGGGACGAAGCCGCGAAAGGTGCCGTTGTCGCCGGGACGGTCGGGGGGACTCGTGGCGCGGGACTCAGGGTTCCGCATGCGGAGGCCCCCAGGCTCAGGCCCCTGGCAACGGAAGGCTGAGCAAGCAGGCCCGGGCCCGGGCGCGGATTTCGGGGCTGGCCCGGCGCCAGGGGCCGGCCCCAGGGAGGGGACCCCCGGAGGCTGAGGAGCGGGAGGCGTCGGCCTCCCCGGGGCCCGCCTCCCGGAGCTCCTCCTGGCGGTGCCGGAACGCGACGACACGCGATCCCGGACAGGGCCCCGGGGGGGCGGCCCTGCGGCCCTGTGGCGCCGGAAGTGTGTTCGCCGGGCGTTTTCCGGCCAATTCTCACAAGCGTTCTGCCCAAATCGGGATCGATTTGGGCAGAACGCTTCTGAGAATTGGCCGGCATTGGGCAGCCCTGGTCAGCGCCCAGTGCCGCGTGGAGCAGGGCCCTTTCTCGCTCGGGGCATGTCGCGGCCACCCGGAAAACGAGCCGCGACGATGGGGCGCGGCCGGCGGCCCCGGCGCCACGGAGTTTTCCCCGAGTGAGTGGATGGAGGCGCCGTGGCCGGGCGTCCGCCTCCGCCGTGGCGGGCGGCCGGGGCGCCCTTGGAGGGGGCTGGCCTATGTGGGGGAACGGAGTGATCTCTCACTCCACGGCTGGGACGAAGCCGTGAAAGGTGCCGTTGTCGCCGGGACGGTCGGGGGGACTCGTGGCGCGGGACTCAGGGTTCCGCATGCGGAGGCCCACAGGCTAAGGCCCCTGGCAACGGAAGGCTGAGTAAGCAGGCCCGGGCCTGGGCCCGGATATCAGGGCTGGCCCGGCGCCAGGGGCCGGGGCCAGGGAGGGGACACCCGGAGGCTGAGGAGCGGCAGGCGTCGGCATCCCCGGGGCGTGCCTCCCGGAGCTCCTCCTGGCGGTGCCAGAACGCGACGACACACGATCCCGGACAGGGCCCCGGGTGGGCCATGCGGCCCTCTGGTGCCCGAAGTGTGTTCGCCGGGCGTTTTCCGGCCAATTCTCACGAGCGTTCTGCCCAAATCGGGATCGATTTGGGCAGAACGCTCGTGAGAATTGGCCGGCGTTGGGCAGCCCTGGTCAGCGCCCAGGGCCGCGTGGAGCAGGGCCCTTTCTCGCTCGGGGCATGGCGCGGCCACCCGGAAAACGAGCCGCGACGATGGGGCGCGGCCGTCGGCCCCGGCGCCGGGGAGTTTTCCCCGAGCAGAGTGGATGGAGGCGCCGTGGCTGGGCATCCACCTCCACCGTGGCGGGCGGCCGGGGCGCCCGTGGAGGGGGCTGGCCTCTGTGGGGGAACGGAGTGATCTCTCACTCCACGGCTGGGACGAAGCCGCGAAAGGTGCCGTTGTAGCCGGGACGGTCGGGGGGACTCGTGGCGCGGGACTCAGGGTTCCCCATGCGGAGGCCCCGAGGCTCAGGCCCCCGGCAACGGAAGGCTGAGCAAGCAGGCCCGGCCCGAGCCCGGCTTTCGGGGCTGGCCCGGCCCCGGCGGCCGGCGCCAGTGAGGGGACCCCCGGAGGCTGAGGAGCGGGAGGCGTCGGCTTCTCCGGGGCCCGCCTCCCGGAGCTCCTCCTGGTGGTGCCGGAACGCGACGACACGCAATCCCGGACAGGGCCCCGGGGGGGGCGGCTCTGCGGCCCTCTGGTGCCCGATGTGTGTTCGCCGGGCGTTTTCCGGCCAAATCTCACGAGCGTTCTGCCCAAATCGGGATCGATGTGGGCAGAACGCTCGTGAAAATTGGCCGGCGTTGGGCAGCCCTGGTCAGCACCCAGGGCCGCGTGGAGCAGGGCCCTTTCTCGCTCGGGGCATGGCGCGGCCACCCGGAAAACGAGCCGCGACGATGGGGCGCGGCCGGCGGCCCCGGCGCCGGGGAGTTTTCCCCGTGCAGAGTGGATGGAGGCGCCGTGGCCGGGCGTCCGCCTCCGCCGTGGCGGGCGGCCGGGGCGCCCGTGGAGGGGGCTGGCCTCTGTGGGGGAACGGAGTGATCTCTCACTCCACGGCTGGGACAAAGCCGCGAAAGGTGCCGTTGTCGCCGGGACGGTCGGGGGGACTCGTGGCGCGGGACTCAGGGTTCCCCATGCGGAGGCCCCCAGGCTCAGGCCCCTGGCAACGGAAGGCTGAGCAAGCAGGCCCGGGCCCGGGCGCGGATTTCGGGGCTGGCCCGGCGCCAGGGGCCGGCGCCAGGGAGGGGACCACCGGAGGCTGAGGAGCGGGAGGCGTCGGCCTCCCCGGGGCCCGCCTCCCGGAGCTCCTCCTGGCGGTGCCGGAACGCGACGACACGCGATCCCGGACAGGGCCCCGGGGGGGCGGCCCTGCGGCCCTGTGGCGCCCGAAGTGTGTTCGCCGGGCGTTTTCCGGCCAATTCTCACAAGCGTTCTGCCCAAATCGGGATCGATTTGGGCAGAACGCTTCTGAGAATTGGCCGGCATTGGGCAGCCCTGGTCAGCGCCCACTGCCGCGTGGAGCAGGGCACTTTCTCGCTCGGGGCATGTCGCGGCCACCCGGAAAACGAGCCGCGACGATGGGGCGCGGCCGGCGGCCCCGGCGCCACGGAGTTTTCCCCGAGTGAGTGGATGGAGGCGCCGTGGCCGGGCGTCCGCCTCCGCCGTGGCGGGCGGCCGGGGCGCCCGTGGAGGGGGCTGGCCTCTGTGGGGGAACGGAGTGATCTCTCACTCCACGGCTGGGACGAAGCCGTGAAAGGTGCCGTTGTCGCCGGGACGGTCGGGGGGACTCGTGGCGCGGGACTCAGGGTTCCGCATGTGGAGGCCCACAGGCTAAGGCCCCTGGCAACGGAAGGCTGAGCAAGCAGTCCCGGGCCTGGGCCCGGATTTCGGGGCTGGCCCGGCGCCAGGGGCCGGGGCCAGGGAGGGGACCCCCGGAGGCTGAGGAGCGGGAGGCGTCGGCCTCCCCGGGGCCCGCCTCCCGGAGCTCCTCCTGGCGGTGCCGGAACGCGACGACACGCGATCCCGGACAGGGCCTCAGGGGGGCGGCCCTGCGGCCCTGTGGTGCCCGAAGTGTGTTCGCCGGGCGTTTTCCGGCCAATTCTCACGAGCGTTCTGCCCAAATCGGGATCGATTTGGGCAGAACGCTCGTGAGAATTGGCCGGCGTTGGGCAGCCCTGGTCAGCGCCCAGGGCCGCGTGGAGCAGGGCTCTTTCTCGCTCGGGGCATGGCGCGGCCACCCGGAAAACGAGCCGCGACGATGGGGCGCGGCCGGCGGCCCCGGCGCCGGGGAGTTTTCCCCGAGCAGAGTGGATGGAGGCGCCGTGGCTGGGAGTCCTCCTCCGCCGTGGCGGGCGGCCGGGGCGCCCGTGGAGGGGGCAGGCCTCTGTGGAGGAACGGAATGATCTCTCACTCCACGGCTGGGACGAAGCCGCGAAAGGTGCCGTTGTCGCTGGGACGGTCGGGGGGACTCGTGGCGCGGGACTCAGGGTTCCGCATGCGGAGGCCCCCAGGCTCAGGCCCCTGGCAACGGAAGGCTGAGCAAGCAGGCCCGGGCCCGGGCGCGGATTTCGGGGCTGGCCCGGCGCCAGGGGCCGGCCCCAGGGAGGGGACCCCCGGAGGCTGAGGAGCGGGAGGCGTCGGCCTCCCCGGGGCCCGCCTCCCGGAGCTCCTCCTGGCGGTGCCGGAACGCGACGACACGCGATCCCGGACAGGGCCCCGGGGGGGCGGCCCTGCGGCCCTGTGGCGCCGGAAGTGTGTTCGCCGGGCGTTTTCCGGCCAATTCTCACAAGCGTTCTGCCCAAATCGGGATCGATTTGGGCAGAACGCTTCTGAGAATTGGCCGGCATTGGGCAGCCCTGGTCAGCGCCCAGTGCCGCGTGGAGCAGGGCCCTTTCTCGCTCGGGGCATGTCGCGGCCACCCGGAAAACGAGCCGCGACGATGGGGCGCGGCCGGCGGCCCCGGCGCCACGGAGTTTTCCCCGAGTGAGTGGATGGAGGCGCCGTGGCCGGGCGTCCGCCTCCGCCGTGGCGGGCGGCCGGGGCGCCCTTGGAGGGGGCTGGCCTATGTGGGAGAACGGAGTGATCTCTCACTCCACGGCTGGGACGAAGCCGTGAAAGGTGCCGTTGTCGCCGGGACGGTCGGGGGGACTCGTGGCGCGGGACTCAGGGTTCCGCATGTGGAGGCCCACAGGCTAAGGCCCCTGGCAACGGAAGGCTGAGTAAGCAGGCCCGGGCCTGGGCCCGGATATCAGGGCTGGCCCGGCGCCAGGGGCCGGGGTCAGGGAGGGGACCCCCGGAGGCTGAGGAGCGGCAGGCGTCGGCCTCCCCGGGGCGTGCCTCCCGGAGCTCCTCCTGGCGGTGCCAGAACGCGACGACACGCGATCCCGGACAGGGCCCCGGGTGGGCCATGCGGCCCTCTGGTGCCCGAAGTGTGTTCGCCGGGCGTTTTCCGGCCAATTCTCACGAGCGTTCTGCCCAAATCGGGATCGATTTGGGCAGAACGCTCGTGAGAATTGGCCGGCGTTGGGCAGCCCTGGTCAGCGCCCAGGGCCGCGTGGAGCAGGGCCCTTTCTCGCTCGGGGCATGGCGCGGCCACCCGGAAAACGAGCCGCGACGATGGGGCGCGGCCGTCGGCCCCGGCGCCGGGGAGTTTTCCCCGAGCAGAGTGGATGGAGGCGCCGTGGCTGGGCATCCACCTCCACCGTGGCGGGCGGCCGGGGCGCCCGTGGAGGGGGCTGGCCTCTGTGGGGGAACGGAGTGATCTCTCACTCCACGGCTGGGACGAAGCCGCGAAAGGTGCCGTTGTCGCCGGGACGGTCGGGGGGACTCGTGGCGCGGGACTCAGGGTTCCCCATGCGGAGGCCCCGAGGCTCAGGCCCCCGGCAACGGAAGGCTGAGCAAGCAGGCCCGGCCCGAGCCCGTCTTTCGGGGCTGGCCCGGCCCCGGCGGCCGGCGCCAGTGAGGGGACCCCCGGAGGCTGAGGAGCGGGAGGCGTCGGCTTCTCCGGGGCCCGCCTCCCGGAGCTCCTCCTGGTGGTGCCGGAACGCGACGACACGCAATCCCGGACAGGGCCCCGGGGGGGGCGGCTCTGCGGCCCTCTGGTGCCCGATGTGTGTTCGCCGGGCGTTTTCCGGCCAAATCTCACGAGCGTTCTGCCCAAATCGGGATCGATGTGGGCAGAACGCTCGTGAAAATTGGCCGGCGTTGGGCAGCCCTGGTCAGCGCCCAGGGCCGCGTGGAGCAGGGCCCTTTCTCGCTCGGGGCATGGCGCGGCCACCCGGAAAACGAGCCGCGACGATGGGGCGCGGCCGGCGGCCCCGGCGCCGGGGAGTTTTCCCCGTGCAGAGTGGATGGAGGCGCCGTGGCCGGGCGTCCGCCTCCGCCGTGGCGGGCGGCCGGGGCGCCCGTGGAGGGGGCTGGCCTCTGTGGGGGAACGGAGTGATCTCTCACTCCACGGCTGGGACAAAGCCGCGAAAGGTGCCGTTGTCGCCGGGACGGTCGGGGGGACTCGTGGCGCGGGACTCAGGGTTTCCCATGCGGAGGCCCCCAGGCTCAGGCCCCTGGCAACGGAAGGCTGAGCAAGCAGGCGCGGGCCGGGCCCGGCTTTCGGGGCTGGCCCGGCCCCAGCGTCCGGCGCCAGGGAGGGGACCCCCGGAGGCTGAGGAGCGGGAGGCGTCGGCCTCCCCGGGGTCCGCCTCCTGGAGTTCCTCCTGTCGGTGCCGGAACGCGACGACACGCGATCCCGGACAGGGCCAAGGGGGGGCGGCCCTGCGGCCCTGTGGTGCCCGAAGTGTGTTCGCCGGGCGTTTTCCGGCCAATTCTCACGAGCGTTCTGCCCAAATCGTGATCGATTTGGGCAGAACGCTCATGAGAATTGGCCGGCGTTGGGCACCCCTGGTCAGCGCCCAGGGCGCGTGTAGCAGGGCCCTTTCTCGCTCGGGGCATGTCGCGGCCACCCGGAAAACGAGCCGCGACGATGGGGTGCGGCCGGCGGCCCCGGCGCCGGGTAGTTTTCCCCGTGCAGAGTGGATGGAGGCTCCGTGCCCGGGCGTCCGCCTCCGCCGTGGCGGGCGGCCGTGGCGCCCGTGGAGGGGGCTGGCCTCTGTGGGGGAACGGAGTGATCTCTCACTCCACGGCTGGGACGAAGCCGCGAAAGGTGCCGTTGTCGCCGGGACGGTCAGGGGGACTCGTGTCGCGGGACTTAGGGTTCCCCATGCGGAGGCCCCCAGGCTCAGGCCCCTGGCAACGGAAGGCTGAGCAAGCAGGCCCGGGCCCGGGCCCGGCTTTCGGGGCTGGCCCGGCCCCAGCGGCCGGCGCCAGGGAGGGGACCCCCGGAGGCTGAGGAGCGGGAGGCGTCGGCCTCCCCGCGGCCCGCCTCCCGGAGCTCCTCCTGGCGGTGCCGGAACGCGAAGACACGCGATCACGGACAGGGCCCCTGGTGGGCCCTGCGGCCCTCTGGTGCCCGAAGTGTGTTCGCCGGGCGTTTTCCGGCCAATTCTCACGAGCGTTCTGCCCAAATCGGGATCGATTTGGGCAGAACGCTCGTGAGAATTGGCCGGCGTTGGGCACCCCTGGTCAGCGCCCAGGGCGCGTGTAGCAGGGCCCTTTCTCGCTCGGGGCATGTCGCGGCCACCCGGAAAACGAGCCGCGACGATGGGGTGCGGCCGGCGGCCCCGGCGCCGGGTAGTTTTCCCCGTGCAGAGTGGATGGAGGCTCCGTGGCCGGGCGTACGCCTCCGCCGTGGCGGGCGGCCGTGGCGCCCGTGGAGGCGGCTGGCCTCTGTGGGGGAACGGAGTGATCTCTCACTCCACGGCTGGGACGAAGCCGCGAAAGGTGCCGTTGTCGCCGGGACGGTCAGGGGGACTCGTGTCGCGGGACTCAGGGTTCCCCATGCGGAGGCCCCCAGGCTCAGGCCCCTGGCAACGGAAGGCTGAGCAAGCAGGCCCGGGCCCGAGCCCGGCTTTCGGGGCTGGCCCGGCCCCGGCGGCCGGCGCCAGTGAGGGGACCCCCGGAGGCTGAGGAGCGGGAGGCGTCGGCTTCTCCGGGGCCCGCCTCCCGGAGCTCCTCCTGGTGGTGCCGGAACGCGACGACACCCGATCCCGGACAGGGCCCCGGGGGGGGCGGCTCTGCGGCCCTCTGGTGCCCGATGTGTGTTCGCCGGGCGTTTTCCGGCCAAATCTCACGAGCGTTCTGCCCAAATCGGGATCGATGTGGGCAGAACGCTCGTGAAAATTGGCCGGCGTTGGGCAGCCCTGGTCAGCGCCCAGGGCCGCGTGGAGCAGGGCCCTTTCTCGCTCGGGGCATTGCGCGGCCACCCGGAAAACGAGCCGCGACGATGGGGCGCGGCCGGCGGCCCCGGCGCCGGGGAGTTTTCCCCGTGCAGAGTGGATGGAGGCGCCGTGGCCGGGCGTCCGCCTCCGCCGTGGCGGGCGGCCGGGGCGCCCGTGGAGGGGGCTGGCCTCTGTGGGGGAACGGAGTGATCTCTCACTCCACGGCTGGGACGAAGCCGCGAAAGGTGCCGTTGTCGCCGGGACGGTCGGGGGGACTCGTGGCGCGGGACTCAGGGTTCCCCATGCGGAGGCCCCCAGGCTCAGGCCCCTGGCAACGGAAGGCTGAGCAAGCAGGCCCGGGCCGGGCCCGGCTTTCGGGGCTGGCCCGGCCCCAGCGGCCGGCGCCAGGGAGGGGACCCCCGGAGGCTGAGGAGCGGGAGGCGTCGGCCTCCCCGGGGCCCGCCTCCTGGAGTTCCTCCTGGCGGTGCCGGAACGCGACGACACGCGATCCCGGACAGGGCCAAGGGGGGGCGGCCCTGCGGCCCTGTGGTGCCCGAAGTGTGTTCGCCGGGCGTTTTCCGGCCAATTCTCACGAGCGTTCTGCCCAAATCGTGATCGATTTGGGCAGAACGCTCATGAGAATTGGCCGGCGTTGGGCACCCCTGGTCAGCGCCCAGGGCGCGTGTAGCAGGGCCCTTTCTCGCTCGGGGCATGTCGCGGCCACCCGGAAAACGAGCCGCGACGATGGGGTGCGGCCGGCGGCCCCGGCGCCGGGTAGTTTTCCCCGTGCAGAGTGGATGGAGGCTCCGTGGCCGGGCGTCCGCCTCCGCCGTGGCGGGCGGCCGTGGCGCCAGTGGAGGCGGCTGGCCTCTGTGGGGGAACGGAGTGATCTCTCACTCCACGGCTGGGACGAAGCCGCGAAAGGTGCCGTTGTCGCCGGGACGGTCAGGGGGACTCGTGTCGCGGGACTTAGGGTTCCCCATGCGGAGGCCCCCAGGCTCAGGCCCCTGGCAACGGAAGGCTGAGCAAGCAGGCCCGGGCCCGGGCCCGGCTTTCGGGGCTGGCCCGGCCCCGGCAGCCGGCGCCAGTGAGGGGACCCCCGGAGGCTGAGGAGCGGGAGGCGTCGGCTTCCCAGGGGCCCGCCTCCCCGAGCTCCTCCTGGCGGTGCCGGAACGCGATGACACGCGATCCCGGACAGGGCCCCGGGGGGGGCGGCCCTGCGGCCCTCTGGTGCCCGATGTTTGTTCGCCGGGCGTTTCCGGCCAAATCTCACGAGCGTTCTGCCCAAATTGGGATCGATGTGGGCAGAACGCTCGTGAGAATTGGCCGGCGTTGGGCAGCCCGGGTCAGCGCCCAGGGCCGCGTGGAGCAGGGCCCTTTCTCGCTCGGGGCATGGCGCGGCCACCCGGAAAACGAGCCGCGACGATGGGGCGCGGCCGGCGGGCCCGGCGCCGGGGAGTTTTCCCCGAGCAGAGTGGATGGAGGCGCCATGGCCGGGCGTCCGCCTCCGCCGTGGCGGGCGGCTGGGGCGCCCGTGGAGGGGGCTGGCCTCTGTGGGGGAACGGAGTGATCTCTCACTCCACGGCTGGGACGAAGCCGCGAAAGGTGCCATTGTCGCTGGGACTGTCGGGGGGACTCGTGGCATAGGACTCAGGGTTCCCCATGCGGAGGCCCCCAGGCTCAGGCCCCTGACAACGGAAGGCTGAGCAAGCAGGCCCGGGCCCGGGCCCTGGTTTCGGGGCTGACCCTGCCCCACCTTCCGGTGCCAGGGAGGGGACCCCCGGAGGCTGAGGAGCGGGAGGCGTCGGCCTCCCCGCGGCCCGCCTCCCGGAGCTCCTCCTGGTGGTGCCGAACGCGAAGACACGCGATCCCGGACAGGGCCCCGGGTGGGCCCTGCGTCCCTCTGGTGCCCGAAGTGTGTTCGCCGGGCGTTTTCCGGCCAATTCTCACGAGCGTTCTGCCCAAATCGGGATCGATTTGGGCAGAACGCTTGTGAGAATTGGCCGGCGTTGGGCAGCCCTGGTCAGCGCCCAGTGCCGCGTGGAGCAGGGCCCTTTCTCGCTCGGGGCATGGCGCGGCCACCCGGAAAACGAGCCGCGACGATGGGGCGCGGCCGGCGGCCCCGGCGCCGGGGATTTTTCCCCGAGCAGAGTGGATGGAGGCGCCGTGGCCGGGCGTCCTCCTCCGCCGTGGCGGGCGGCCGGGGCGCCCGTGGAGGGGGCTGGCCTCTGTGGAGGAACGGAATGATCTCTCACTCCACGGCTGGGACGAAGCCGCGAAAGGTGCCGTTGTCGCCGGGACGGTCGGGGGGACTCGTGGCGCGGGACTCAGGGTTCCGCATGCGGAGGCCCCCAGGCTCAGGCCCCTGGCAACGGAAGGCTGAGCAAGCAGGCCCGGGCCCGGGCGCGGATTTCGGGGCTGGCCCGGCGCCAGGGGCCGGCGCCAGGGAGGGGACCACCGGAGGCTGAGGAGCGGGAGGCGTCGGCCTCCCCGGGGCCCGCCTCCCGGAGCTCCTCCTGGCGGTGCCGGAACGCGACGACACGCGATCCCGGACAGGGCCCCGGGGGGGCGGCCCTGCGGCCCTGTGGCGCCCGAAGTGTGTTCGCCGGGCGTTTTCCGGCCAATTCTCACAAGCGTTCTGCCCAAATCGGGATCGATTTGGGCAGAACGCTTCTGAGAATTGGCCGGCATTGGGCAGCCCTGGTCAGCGCCCACTGCCGCGTGGAGCAGGGCCCTTTCTCGCTCGGGGCATGTCGCGGCCACCCGGAAAACGAGCCGCGACGATGGGGCGCGGCCGGCGGCCCCGGCGCCACGGAGTTTTCCCCGAGTGAGTGGATGGAGGCGCCGTGGCCGGGCGTCCGCCTCCGCCGTGGCGGGCGGCCGGGGCGCCCGTGGAGGGGGCTGGCCTCTGTGGGGGAACGGAGTGATCTCTCACTCCACGGCTGGGACGAAGCAGTGAAAGGTGCCGTTGTCGCCGGGACGGTCGGGGGGACTCGTGGCGCGGGACTCAGGGTTCCGCATGTGGAGGCCCACAGGCTAAGGCCCCTGGCAACGGAAGGCTGAGCAAGCAGTCCCGGGCCTGGGCCCGGATTTCGGGGCTGGCCCGGCGCCAGGGGCCGGGGCCAGGGAGGGGACCCCCGGAGGCTGAGGAGCGGGAGGCGTCGGCCTCCCCGGGGCCCGCCTCCCGGAGCTCCTCCTGGCGGTGCCGGAACGCGACGACACGCGATCCCGGACAGGGCCTCAGGGGGGCGGCCCTGCGGCCCTGTGGTGCCCGAAGTGTGTTCGCCGGGCGTTTTCCGGCCAATTCTCACGAGCGTTCTGCCCAAATCGGGATCGATTTGGGCAGAACGCTCGTGAGAATTGGCCGGCGTTGGGCAGCCCTGGTCAGCGCCCAGGGCCGCGTGGAGCAGGGCTCTTTCTCGCTCGGGGCATGGCGCGGCCACCCGGAAAACGAGCCGCGACGATGGGGCGCGGCCGGCGGCCCCGGCGCCGGGGAGTTTTCCCCGAGCAGAGTGGATGGAGGCGCCGTGGCTGGGAGTCCTCCTCCGCCGTGGCGGGCGGCCGGGGCGCCCGTGGAGGGGGCAGGCCTCTGTGGAGGAACGGAATGATCTCTCACTCCACGGCTGGGACGAAGCCGCGAAAGTTGCCGTTGTCGCCGGGACGGTCGGGGGGACTCGTGGCGCGGGACTCAGGGTTCCGCATGCGGAGGCCCCCAGGCTCAGGCCCCTGGCAACGGAAGGCTGAGCAAGCAGGCCCGGGCCCGGGCGCGGATTTCGGGGCTGGCCCGGCGCCAGGGGCCGGCCCCAGGGAGGGGACCCCCGGAGGCTGAGGAGCGGGAGGCGTCGGCCTCCCCGGGGCCCGCCTCCCGGAGCTCCTCCTGGCGGTGCCGGAACGCGACGACACGCGATCCCGGACAGGGCCCCGGGGGGGCGGCCCTGCGGCCCTGTGGCGCCGGAAGTGTGTTCGCCGGGCGTTTTGCGGCCAATTCTCACAAGCGTTCTGCCCAAATCGGGATCGATTTGGGCAGAACGCTTCTGAGAATTGGCCGGCATTGGGCAGCCCTGGTCAGCGCCCAGTGCCGCGTGGAGCAGGGCCCTTTCTCGCTCGGGGCATGTCGCGGCCACCCGGAAAACGAGCCGCGACGATGGGGCGCGGCCGGCGGCCCCGGCGCCACGGAGTTTTCCCCGAGTGAGTGGATGGAGGCGCCGTGGCCGGGCGTCCGCCTCCGCCGTGGCGGGCGGCCGGGGCGCCCTTGGAGGGGGCTGGCCTATGTGGGGGAACGGAGTGATCTCTCACTCCACGGCTGGGACGAAGCCGTGAAAGGTGCCGTTGTCGCCGGGACGGTCGGGGGGACTCGTGGCGCGGGACTCAGGGTTCCGCATGCGGAGGCCCACAGGCTAAGGCCCCTGGCAACGGAAGGCTGAGTAAGCAGGCCCGGGCCTGGGCCCGGATTTCAGGGCTGGCCCGGCGCCAGGGGCCGGGGCCAGGGAGGGGACCCCCGGAGGCTGAGGAGCGGCAGGCGTCGGCCTCCCCGGGGCGTGCCTCCCGGAGCTCCTCCTGGCGGTGCCAGAACGCGACGACACGCGATCCCGGACAGGGCCCCGGGTGGGCCATGCGGCCCTCTGGTGCCCGAAGTGTGTTCGCCGTGCGTTTTCCGGCCAATTCTCACGAGCGTTCTGCCCAAATCGGGATCGATTTGGGCAGAACGCTCGTGAGAATTGGCCGGCGTTGGGCAGCCCTGGTCAGCGCCCAGGGCCGCGTGGAGCAGGGCCCTTTCTCGCTCGGGGCATGGCGCGGCCACCCGGAAAACGAGCCGCGACGATGGGGCGCGGCCGTCGGCCCCGGCGCCGGGGAGTTTTCCCCGAGCAGAGTGGATGGAGGCGCCGTGGCTGGGCATCCACCTCCACCGTGGCGGGCGGCCGGGGCGCCCGTGGAGGGGGCTGGCCTCTGTGGGGGAACGGAGTGATCTCTCACTCCACGGCTGGGACGAAGCCGCGAAAGGTGCCGTTGTCGCCGGGACGGTCGGGGGGACTCGTGGCGCGGGACTCAGGGTTCCCCATGCGGAGGCCCCGAGGCTCAGGCCCCCGGCAACGGAAGGCTGAGCAAGCAGGCCCGGGCCCGAGCCCGGCTTTCGGGGCTGGCCCGGCCCCGGCGGCCGGCGCCAGTGAGGGGACCCCCGGAGGCTGAGGAGCGGGAGGCGTCGGCTTCTCCGGGGCCCGCCTCCCGGAGCTCCTCCTGGTGGTGCCGGAACGCGACGACACGCAATCCCGGACAGGGCCCCGGGGGGGGCGGCTCTGCGGCCCTCTGGTGCCCGATGTGTGTTCGCCGGGCGTTTTCCGGCCAAATCTCACGAGCGTTCTGCCCAAATCGGGATCGATGTGGGCAGAACGCTCGTGAAAATTGGCCGGCGTTGGGCAGCCCTGGTCAGCGCCCAGGGCCGCGTGGAGCAGGGCCCTTTCTCGCTCGGGGCATGGCGCGGCCACCCGGAAAACGAGCCGCGACGATGGGGCGCGGCCGGCGGCCCCGGCGCCGGGGAGTTTTCCCCGTGCAGAGTGGATGGAGGCGCCGTGGCCGGGCGTCCGCCTCCGCCGTGGCGGGCGGCCGGGGCGCCCGTGGAGGGGGCTGGCCTCTGTGGGGGAACGGAGTGATCTCTCACTCCACGGCTGGGACAAAGCCGCGAAAGGTGCCGTTGTCGCCGGGACGGTCGGGGGGACTCGTGGCGCGGGACTCAGGGTTCCCCATGCGGAGGCCCCCAGGCTCAGGCCCCTGGCAACGGAAGGCTGAGCAAGCAGGCGCGGGCCGGGCCCGGCTTTCGGGGCTGGCCCGGCCCCAGCGTCCGGCGCCAGGGAGGGGACCCCCGGAGGCTGAGGAGCGGGAGGCGTCGGCCTCCCCTGGGTCCGCCTCCTGGAGTTCCTCCTGTCGGTGCCGGAACGCGACGACACGCGATCCCGGACAGGGCCAAGGGGGGGCGGCCCTGCGGCCCTGTGGTGCCCGAAGTGTGTTCGCCGGGCGTTTTCCGGCCAATTCTCACGAGCGTTCTGCCCAAATCGTGATCGATTTGGGCAGAACGCTCATGAGAATTGGCCGGCGTTGGGCACCCCTGGTCAGCGCCCAGGGCGCGTGTAGCAGGGCCCTTTCTCGCTCGGGGCATGTCGCGGCCACCCGGAAAACGAGCCGCGACGATGGGGTGCGGCCGGCGGCCCCGGCGCCGGGTAGTTTTCCCCGTGCAGAGTGGATGGAGGCTCCGTGCCCGGGCGTCCGCCTCCGCCGTGGCGGGCGGCCGTGGCGCCCGTGGAGGCGGCTGGCCTCTGTGGGGGAACGGAGTGATCTCTCACTCCACGGCTGGGACGAAGCCGCGAAAGGTGCCGTTGTCGCCGGGACGGTCAGGGGGACTCGTTTCGCGGGACTTAGGGTTCCCCATGCGGAGGCCCCCAGGCTCAGGCCCCTGGCAACGGAAGGCTGAGCAAGCAGGCCCGGGCCCGGGCCCGGCTTTCGGGGCTGGCCCGGCCCCAGCGGCCGGCGCCAGGGAGGGGACCCCCGGAGGCTGAGGAGCGGGAGGCGTCGGCCTCCCCGCGGCCCGCCTCCCGGAGCTCCTCCTGGCGGTGCCGGAACGCGAAGACACGCGATTCGGACAGGGCCCCTGGTGGGCCCTGCGGCCCTCTGGTGCCCGAAGTGTGTTCGCCGGGCGTTTTCCGGCCAATTCTCACGAGCGTTCTGCCCAAATCGGGATCGATTTGGGCAGAACGCTCGTGAGAATTGGCCGGCGTTGGGCAGCCCTGGTCATCGCCAAGGGCCGCGTGGAGCAGGGCCCTTTCTCGCTCGGGGCATGGCGCGGCCACCCGGAAAACGAGCCGCGACGATGGGACGCGGCCGTCGGCCCCGGCGCCGGGGAGTTTTCCCCGAGCAGAGTGGATGGAGGCGCCGTGGCCGGGCATCCGCCTCCGCCGTGGCGGGCGGCCGGGGCGCCCGTGGAGGGGGCTGGCCTCTGTGGGGGAACGGAGTGATCTCTCACTCCACGGCTGGGACGAAGCCGCGAAAGGTGCCGTTGTCGCCGGGACGGTCGGGGGGACTCGTGGCGCGGGACTCAGGGTTCCCCATGCGGAGGCCCCGAGGCTCAGGCCCCCGGCAACGGAAGGCTGAGCAAGCAGGCCCGGGCCCGAGCCCGGCTTTCGGGGCTGGCCCGGCCCCGGCGGCCGGCGCCAGTGAGGGGACCCCCGGAGGCTGAGGAGCGGGAGGCGTCAGCTTCTCCGGGGCCCGCCTCCCGGAGCTCCTCCTGGTGGTGCCGGAACGCGACGACACCCGATCCCGGACAGGGCCCCGGGGGGGGCGGCTCTGCGGCCCTCTGGTGCCCGATGTGTGTTCGCCGGGCGTTTTCCGGCCAAATCTCACGAGCGTTTTACCCAAATCGGGATCGATGTGGGCAGAACGCTCGTGAAAATTGGCCGGCGTTGGGCAGCCCTGGTCAGCGCCCAGGGCCGCGTGGAGCAGGGCCCTTTCTCGCTCGGGGCATTGCGCGGCCACCCGGAAAACGAGCCGCGACGATGGGGCGCGGCCGGCGGCCCCGGCGCCGGGGAGTTTTCCCCGTGCAGAGTGGATGGAGGCGCCGTGGCCGGGCGTCCGCCTCCGCCGTGGCGGGCGGCCGGGGCGCCCGTGGAGGGGGCTGGCCTCTGTGGGGGAACGGAGTGATCTCTCACTCCACGGCTGGGACGAAGCCGCGAAAGGTGCCGTTGTCGCCGGGACGGTCGGGGGGACTCGTGGCGCGGGACTCAGGGTTCCCCATGCGGAGGCCCCCAGGCTCAGGCCCCTGGCAACGGAAGGCTGAGCAAGCAGGCCCGGGCCGGGCCCGGCTTTCGGGGCTGGCCCGGCCCCAGCGGCCGGCGCCAGGGAGGGGACCCCCGGAGGCTGAGGAGCGGGAGGCGTCGGCCTCCACGGGGCCCGCCTCCTGGAGTTCCTCCTGGCGGTGCCGGAACGCGACGACACGCGATCCCGGACAGGGCCAAGGGGGGGCGGCCCTGCGGCCCTGTGGTGCCCGAAGTGTGTTCGCCGGGCGTTTTCCGGCCAATTCTCACGAGCGTTCTGCCCAAATCGTGATCGATTTGGGCAGAACGCTCATGAGAATTGGCCGGCGTTGGGCACCCCTGGTCAGCGCCCAGGGCGCGTGTAGCAGGGCCCTTTCTCGCTCGGGGCATGTCGCGGCCACCCGGAAAACGAGCCGCGACGATGGGGTGCGGCCGGCGGCCCCGGCGCCGGGTAGTTTTCCCCGTGCAGAGTGGATGGAGGCTCCGTGCCCGGGCGTCCGCCTCCGCCGTGGCGGGCGGCCGTGGCGCCCGTGGAGGCGGCTGGCCTCTGTGGGGGAACGGAGTGATCTCTCACTCCACGGCTGGGACGAAGCCGCGAAAGGTGCCGTTGTCGCCGGGACGGTCAGGGGGACTCGTTTCGCGGGACTTAGGGTTCCCCATGCGGAGGCCCCCAGGCTCAGGCCCCTGGCAACGGAAGGCTGAGCAAGCAGGCCCGGGCCCGGGCCCGGCTTTCGGGGCTGGCCCGGCCCCAGCGGCCGGCGCCAGGGAGGGGAACCCCGGAGGCTGAGGAGCGGGAGGCGTCGGCCTCCCCGCGGCCCGCCTCCCGGAGCTCCTCCTGGCGGTGCCGGAACGCGAAGACACGCGATTCGGACAGGGCCCCTGGTGGGCCCTGCGGCCCTCTGGTGCCCGAAGTGTGTTCGCCGGGCGTTTTCCGGCCAATTCTCACGAGCGTTCTGCCCAAATCGGGATCGATTTGGGCAGAACGCTCGTGAGAATTGGCCGGCGTTGGGCAGCCCTGGTCATCGCCAAGGGCCGCGTGGAGCAGGGCCCTTTCTCGCTCGGGGCATGGCGCGGCCACCCGGAAAACGAGCCGCGACGATGGGACGCGGCCGTCGGCCCCGGCGCCGGGGAGTTTTCCCCGAGCAGAGTGGATGGAGGCGCCGTGGCCGGGCATCCGCCTCCGCCGTGGCGGGCGGCCGGGGCGCCCGTGGAGGGGGCTGGCCTCTGTGGGGGAACGGAGTGATCTCTCACTCCACGGCTGGGACGAAGCCGCGAAAGGTGCCGTTGTCGCCGGGACGGTCGGGGGGACTCGTGGCGCGGGACTCAGGGTTCCCCATGCGGAGGCCCCGAGGCTCAGGCCCCCGGCAACGGAAGGCTGAGCAAGCAGGCCCGGGCCCGAGCCCGGCTTTCGGGGCTGGCCCGGCCCCGGCGGCCGGCGCCAGTGAGGGGACCCCCGGAGGCTGAGGAGCGGGAGGCGTCAGCTTCTCCGGGGCCCGCCTCCCGGAGCTCCTCCTGGTGGTGCCGGAACGCGACGACACCCGATCCCGGACAGGGCCCCGGGGGGGGCGGCTCTGCGGCCCTCTGGTGCCCGATGTGTGTTCGCCGGGCGTTTTCCGGCCAAATCTCACGAGCGTTTTACCCAAATCGGGATCGATGTGGGCAGAACGCTCGTGAAAATTGGCCGGCGTTGGGCAGCCCTGGTCAGCGCCCAGGGCCGCGTGGAGCAGGGCCCTTTCTCGCTCGGGGCATTGCGCGGCCACCCGGAAAACGAGCCGCGACGATGGGGCGCGGCCGGCGGCCCCGGCGCCGGGGAGTTTTCCCCGTGCAGAGTGGATGGAGGCGCCGTGGCCGGGCGTCCGCCTCCGCCGTGGCGGGCGGCCGGGGCGCCCGTGGAGGGGGCTGGCCTCTGTGGGGGAACGGAGTGATCTCTCACTCCACGGCTGGGACGAAGCCGCGAAAGGTGCCGTTGTCGCCGGGACGGTCGGGGGGACTCGTGGCGCGGGACTCAGGGTTCCCCATGCGGAGGCCCCCAGGCTCAGGCCCCTGGCAACGGAAGGCTGAGCAAGCAGGCCCGGGCCGGGCCCGGCTTTCGGGGCTGGCCCGGCCCCAGCGGCCGGCGCCAGGGAGGGGACCCCCGGAGGCTGAGGAGCGGGAGGCGTCGGCCTCCACGGGGCCCGCCTCCTGGAGTTCCTCCTGGCGGTGCCGGAACGCGACGACACGCGATCCCGGACAGGGCCAAGGGGGGGCGGCCCTGCGGCCCTGTGGTGCCCGAAGTGTGTTCGCCGGGCGTTTTCCGGCCAATTCTCACGAGCGTTCTGCCCAAATCGTGATCGATTTGGGCAGAACGCTCATGAGAATTGGCCGGCGTTGGGCACCCCTGGTCAGCGCCCAGGGCGCGTGTAGCAGGGCCCTTTCTCGCTCGGGGCATGTCGCGGCCACCCGGAAAACGAGCCGCGACGATGGGGTGCGGCCGGCGGCCCCGGCGCCGGGTAGTTTTCCCCGTGCAGAGTGGATGGAGGCTCCGTGGCCGGGCGTCCGCCTCCGCCGTGGCGGGCGGCCGTGGCGCCCGTGGAGGCGGCTGGCCTCTGTGGGGGAACGGAGTGATCTCTCACTCCACGGCTGGGACGAAGCCGCGAAAGGTTCCGTTGTCTCCGGGACGTTCAGGGGGACTCGTGGCGCGGGACTCAGAGTTCCCCATGGGGAGGCCCCCAGGCTCAGGCCCCTGGCAACGGAAGGCTGAGCAAGCAGGCCCGGGCCCGGCTTTCGGGGCTGGCCCGGACCCAGAGGCCGGCGCCAGGGAGGGGACCCCCGGAGGCTGAGGAGCGGGAGGCTTCGGCCTCCCCGGGGCCCGCCTCCCGGAGCTCCTCCTGGCGGTGCCGGAACGCGACGACACGCGATCCCGGACAGGGCCCCGGGGGGGCGGCCCTGCGGCCCTCTGGTGCCCGAAGTGTGTTCGCCGGGCGTTTTCCGGCCAATTCTCACGAGCGTTCTGCCCAAATCGGGATCGATTTGGGCAGAACGCTCGTGAGAATTGGCCGGCGTTGGGCAGCCCTGGTCAGCGCCCAGTGCCGCGTGGAGCAGGGCCCTTTCTCGCTCGGGGCATGGCGCGGCCACCCGGAAAACGAGCCGCGACGATGGGGCGCGGCCGGCGGCCCCGGCGCCGGGGAGTTTTCCCCGAGCAGAGTGGATGGAGGCGCCGTGGCCAGGCGTCCGCCTCCGCCGTGGCGGGCGGCCGGGGCGCCCGTGGAGGGGGCTGGCCTCTGTGGGGGAACGGAGTGATCTCTCACTCCACGGCTGGGACGAAGCCGCGAAAGGTGCCGTGGTCGCCGGGACGGTCGGGGGGACTCGTGGCGCGGGACTCAGGGTTCCCCATGCGGAGGCCCCCAGGCTCAGGCCCCTGGCAACGGAAGGCTGAGCAAGCAGGCCCGGGCCCGGGCCCGGCTTTCGGGGCTGGCCCGGCCCCAGCGGCCGGCGCCAGGGAGGGGACCGCCGGAGGCTGAGGAGCGGGAGGCTCGGCCTCCCCGGGGACCGCCTCCCGGAGCTCTTCCTGGCGGTGCCGGAACGCGACGACACGTGATCCCGGACAGGGCCCGGGGGAGGCGGCCCTGCGGCCCTGTGGTGCCCGAAGTGTGTTCGCCGGGCGTTTTCCGGCCAATTCTCACGAGCGTTCTGCCCAAATCGGGATCGATTTGGGCAGAACGCTCGTGAGAATTGGCCGGCGTTGGGCAGACCTGGTCAGCGCCCAGTGCCGCGTGGAGCAGGGCCCTTTCACGCTCGGGGTATGTCGCGGCCACCCGGAAAACGAGCCGCGACGATGGGGCGCAGCCGGCGGCCCCGGCGCCGGGGAGTTTTCCCCGAGCAGAGTTGATGGAGGCGCCGTGGCCGGGCGTCCGCCTCCGCCGTGGCGGGCGACTGGGGCGCCCGTGGAGGGGGCTGGCCTCTGTGGGGGAACGGAGTGATCTCTCACTCCACGGCTGGAACGAAGCCCCGAAAGGTGCCGTTGTGGCCGGGACGGTCGGGGGGACTCGTGGCGCGGGACTCAGGGTTCCCCATGCGGAGGCCCCCAGGCTCAGGCCCCTGGCAACGGAAGGCTGAGCAAGCAGGCCCGGGCCCGGGCCCGGCTTTCGGGGCTGGCCCGCCCCCAGCGGCCGGCGCCAGGGAGGGGACTCCCGGAGGCTGAGGAGCGGGAGGCGTCGGCCTCCCCGGGGCCCGCCTCCCGGAGCTCCTCCTGGCGGTGCCGGAACGCGCCGACACGCGATCCCGGACAGGGCCCCGGTGGGGCGGCCCTGCGGCCCTGTGGTGCCCGAAGTGTGTTCGCCGGGCGTTTTCCGGCCAATTCTCACGAGCGTTCTGCCCAAATAGGGATCGATTTGGGCAGAACGCTCGTGAGAATTGGCCGGCGTTGGGCAGCCCTGGTCAGCGCCCAGGGCCGCGTGGAGCAGGGCCCTTTCTCGCTCGGGGCATGGCGCGGCCACCCGGAAAACGAGCCGCGACGATGGGGCGTGGCCGGCGGCCCCGGCGCCGGGGAGTTTTCCCCGAGCAGAGTGGATGGAGGCGCCGTGGCCGGGCGTCCGCCTCCGCCGTGGCGGGCGGCCGGGGCGCCCGTGGAGGGGGCTGGCCTCTGTGGGGGAACGGAGTGATCTCTCACTCCACGGCTGGGACGAAGCCGCGAAAGGTGCCGTGGTCGCCGGGACGGTCGGGGGAATCGTGGCGCGGGACTCAGGGTTCCCCATGCGGAGGCCCCCATGCACAGGCCCCTGGCAACGGAAGGCTGAACAAGCAGGCCCGGGCCCGGGCCCGGATTTCGGGGCTGGCCCGGCCCCAGCGGCCGGCGCCAGGGAGGGGACCCCCGGAGGCTGAGGAGCGGGAGGCTCGGCCTCCCCGGGGACCGCCTCCCGGAGCTCTTCCTGGCGGTGCCGGAACGCGACGACACGTGATCCCGGACAGGGCCCGGGGGGGGCGGCCCTGCGGCCCTGTGGTGCCCGAAGTGTGTTCGCCGGGCGTTTTCCGGCCAATTCTCACGAGCGTTCATTGGCCGGCGTTGGGCAGCCCTGGTCAGCGCCCAGGGCCGCGTGGAGCAGGGCCCTTTCTCGCTCGGGGCATGGCGCGGCCACCCGGAAAACGAGCCGCGACGATGGGGCGCGGCCGGCGGCCCCGGCGCCGGGGAGTTTTCCCCGAGCAGAGTGGATGGAGGCGCCGTGGCCGGGCGTCCGCCTCCGCCGTGGCGGGCGGCCGGGGCGCCCGTGGAGGGGGCTGGCCTCTGTGGGGTAACGGAGTGATCTCTCACTCCACGGCTGGGACGAACCCGCGAAAGTTGCCGTGGTCGCCGGGACGGTCGGGGGGACTCGTGGCGTGGGACTCAGGGTTCCCCATGCGGAGGCCCCCAGGCTCAGGCCCCTGGCAACGGAAGGCTGAGCAAGCAGGCCCGGGCCCGGGCCCGACTTTCGGGGCTGGCCCGGCCCCAGCGGCCGGCGCCAGGGAGGGGACCGCCAGAGGCTGAGG
This sequence comes from Meles meles, assembly GCF_922984935.1. Taxonomy (NCBI): domain Eukaryota; kingdom Metazoa; phylum Chordata; class Mammalia; order Carnivora; family Mustelidae; genus Meles; species Meles meles. The sequence goes on along the minus strand of NC_060070.1, from coordinate 156,830,771 downwards.
AGCGGGAGGCTCGGCCTCCCCGGGGACCGCCTCCGGGAGCTCTTCCTGGCGGTGCCGGAACGCGACGACACGTGATCCCGGACAGGGCCCGGGGGGGGCGGCCCTGCGGCCCTGTGGTGCCCGAAGTGTGTTCGCCGGGCGTTTTCCGGCCAATTCTCACGAGCGTTCTGCCCAAATCGGGATCGATTTGGGCAGAACGCTCGTGAGAATTGGCCGGCGTTGGGCAGCCCTGGTCAGCGCCCAGTGCCGCGTGGAGCAGGGCCCTTTCACGCTCGGGGTATGTCGCGGCCACCCGGAAAACGAGCCGCGACGATGGGGCGCAGCCAGCGGCCCCGGCGCCGGGGAGTTTTCCCCGAGCAGAGTTGATGGAGGCGCCGTGGCCGGGCGTCCGCCTCCGCCGTGGCGGGCGACTGGGGCGCCCGTGGAGGGGGCTGGCCTCTGTGGGGGAACGGAGTGATCTCTCACTCCACGGCTGGGACGAAGCCCCGAAAGGTGCCGTTGTGGCCGGGACGGTCGGGGGGACTCGTGGCGCGGGACTCAGGGTTCCTCATGCGGAGGCCCCCAGGCTCAGGCCCCTGGCAACGGAAGGCTGAGCAAGCAGGCCCGGGCCCGGGCCCGGCTTTCGGGGCTGGCCCGGCCCCAGCGGCCGGCGCCAGGGATGGGACCCCCGGAGGCTGAGGAGCGGGAGGCTTCGGCCTCCCGGGGGCCCGCCTCCCGGAGCTCCTCCTGGCGGTGCCGGAACGCGCCGACACGCGATCCCGGACAGGGCCCGGGGGGGGCGGCCCTGCGGCCCTGTGGTGCCCGAACTGTGTTCGCCGGGCGTTTTCCGGCCAATTCTCACGAGCGTTCTGCCCAAATCGAGATCGATTTGGGCAGAACGCTCGTGAGAATTGGCCGGCGTTGGGCAGCCCTGGTCAGAGCCCAGTTCCGCGTGGAGCAGGGCCCTTTCTTGCTCGGGGCATGTCGCGGCCACCAGGAAAACGAGCCGCGACGATGGGGCGCGGCCGGCAGCCGCGGCGCCGGGGAGTTTTCCCCGAGCAGAGTGGATGGAGGCGCCGTGGCCGGGCGTCCGCCTCCGCCGTGGCGGGCGGCCGGGGCGCCCCTGGAGGGGGCTGGCCTCTGTGGGGAAACGGACTGGTCTCTCACTCCGCGGCTAGGACGAAGCCGCGAAAGGTGCCGTTGTCGCCGGGGCGGTCGGGGGACTCGTGGCGCGGGACTCAGGTTTCCCCATGGGGAGGCCCCCAGGCTCAGGCCCCTGGCAACGGAAGGCTGAGCAAGCAGGCCCGGGCCCGGGCCCGGCTTTCGGGGCTGGCCCGGCCCCAGCTCCCGGCGCCAGGGAGGGGACCCCCGGAGGCTGAGGAGCGGGAGGCGTCGGCCTCCCCGCGGCACGCCTCCCGGAGCTCCTCCTGGCGGTGCCGGAACGCGACGACACGCGATCCCGGACAGGGCCCCGGGGGGGGCCGCCCTGCGGACCTGTGGTGCCCGAAGTGTGTTCGCCGGGCGTTTTCCGGCCAATTCTCACGAGCGTTCTGCCCAAATCGGGATCGATTTGGGCAGAACGCTCGTGAGAATTGGCCGGCGTTGGGCAGCCCTGGTCAGCGCCCAGTTCCGCGTGGAGCAGGGCCCTTTATCGCTCGGGGCATGTCGCGGCCACCCGGAAAACGAGCCGCGACGATGGGGCGCGGCCGGCAGCCGCGGCGCCGGGGAGTTTTCCCCGAGCAGAGTGGATGGAGGCGCCGTGGCCGGGCGTCCGCCTCCGCCGTGGCGGGCGGCCGGGGCGCCCCTGGAGGGGGCTGGCCTCTGTGGGGAAACGGACTGGACTCTCACTCCGCGGCTAGGACGAAGCCGCGAAAGGTGCCGTTGTCGCCAGGACGGTCGGGGGACTCGTGGCGCGGGACTCAGGGTTCCCCATGGGGAGGCGCCCAGGCTCAGGCCCCTGGCAACGGAAGGCTGAGCAAGCAGGCCCGGGCCCGGGCCCGGCTTTCGGGGCTGGCCAGGCCCCAGCTGCCGGCGCCAGGGAGGGGACCCCCGGAGGCTGGGGAGCGGGAGGCGTCGGCCTCCCCGCGGCACGCCTCCCGGAGCTCCTCCTGGCGGTGCCGGAACGGGACGACACGCGATCCCGGACAGGGCCCCGGGGGGGGCCGCCCTGCGGCCCTGTGGTGCCCGAAGTGTGTTCGCCGGGGCTTTTCCGGCCAATTCTCACGAGCGTTCTGCCCAAATCGGGATCGATTTGGGCAGAACGCTCGTGAGAATTGGCCGGCGTTGGGCAGCCCTGGTCAGCGCCCAGTTCCGCGTGGAGCAGGGCCCTTTCTCGCTCGGGGCATGTCGCGGCCACCCGGAAAATGAGCCGCGACGATGGGGCGCGGCCGGCAGCCGCGGCGCCGGGGAGTTTTCCCCGAGCAGAGTGGATGGAGGCGCCGTGGCCGGGCGTCCGCCTCTGCCGTGGCGGGCGGCCGGGGCGCCCCTGGAGGGGGCTGGCCTCTGTGGGGAAACGGACTGGTCTCTCGCTCCGCGGCTAGGACGAAGCCGCGAAAGGTGCCGTTGTCGCCGGGACGGTCGGGGGACTCGTGGCGCGGGACTCAGGGTTCCCCATGTGGAGGCCCCCAGGCTCAGGCCCCTGGCAACGGAAGGCTGAGCAAGCAGGCCCGGGCCCGGGCCCGGCTTTCGGGGCTGGCCCGGCCCCAGGTGGCGGCGCCAGGGAGGGGACCCCCGGAGGCTGAGGAGCGGGAGGCGTCGGCCTCCCCGCGGCACGCCTCCCGGAGCTCCTCCTGGCGGTGCCGGAACGCGACGACACGCGATCCCGGACAGGGCCCCGGGGGGGGCCGCCCTGCGGCCCTGTGGTGCCCGAAGTGTGTTCGCCGGGCCTTTTCCGGCCAATTCTCACGAGCGTTCTGCCCAAATCGGGATCGATTTGGGCAGAACGCTCGTGAGAATTGGCCGGCGTTGGGCAGCCCTGGTCAGCGCCCAGTTCCGCGTGGAGCAGGGCCCTTTCTCGCACGGGGCATGTCGCGGCCACCCGGAAAACGAGCCGCGACGATGGGGCGCGGCCGGCAGCCGCGGCGCCGGGGAGTTTTCCCCGAGCAGAGTGGATGGAGGCGCCGTGGCCGGACGCCCGCCTCTGCCGTGGCGGGCGGCCGGGGCGCCCCTGGAGGGGGCTGGCCTCTGTGGGGAAACGGACTGGTCTCTCGAACCGCGGATAGGATGAAGCCGCGAAAGGTGCCGTTGTCGCCGGGACGGTCGGTGGACTCGTGGCGCGGGACTCAGGGTTCCCCATGTGGAGGCCCCCAGGCTCAGGCCCCTGGCAACGGAAGGCTGAGCAAGCAGGCCCTGGCCCGGGCCCGGCTTTCGGGGCTGGCCCGGCCCCAGCTGCCGGCGCCAGGGAGGGGACCCCCGGAGGCTGAGGAGCGGGAGACGTCGGCCTCCCCGCGGCACGCCTCCCGGAGCTCCTCCTGGCGGTGCCGGAACGCGACGACACGCGATCCCGGACAGGGCCCGGTGGGGGGCCGCCCTGCGGCCCTGTGGTGCCCGAAGTGTGTTCGCCTGGCCTTTTCCGGCCAATTCTCACGAGCGTTTTGCCCAAATCGGGATCGATTTGGGCAGAACGCTCGTGAGAATTGGCCGGCGTTGGGCAGCCCTGGTCAGCGCCCAGTTCCGCGTGGAGCAGGGCCCTTTCTCGCTCGGGGCATGTCGCGGCCAACCGGAAAACGAGCCGCGACGATGGGGCGCGGCCGGCAGCCGCGGCGCCGGGGAGTTTTCCCCGAGCAGAGTGGATGGAGGCGCCGTGGCCGGACGTCCGCCTCCGCCGTGGCGGGCGGCCGGGGCGCCCCTGGAGGGGGCTGGCCTCTGTGGGGAAACGGACTGGTCTCTCGCTCCGCGGCTAGGACGAAGCCGCGAAAGGTGCCGTTGTCGCCGGGACGGTCGGGGGACTCGTGGCGCGGGACTCAGGTTTCCCCATGGGGAGGCCCCCAGGCTCAGGCCCCTGGCAACGGAAGGCTGAGCAAGCAGGACCGCGCCCGGGCCCGGCTTTCGGGGCTGGCCCGGCCCCAGCTGCCGGCGCCAGGGAGGGGACCCCCGGAGGCTGAGGAGCGGGAGGCGTCGGCCTCCCCGCGGCACGCCTCCCGGAGCTCCTCCTGGCGGTGCCGGAACGCGACGACTCGCGATCCCGGACAGGGCCCCGGGGGGGGCCGCCATGCGGCCCTGTGGTGCCCGAAGTGTGTTCGCCGGGCCTTTTCCGGCCAATTCTCACGAGCGTTCTGCCCAAATCAGGATCGATTTGGGCAGAACGCTCGTGAGAATTGGCCGGCGTTGGGCAGCCCTGGTCAGCGCCCAGTTCCGCGTGGAGCAGGGCCCTTTCTCGCTCGGGGCATGTCGCGGCCACCCGGAAAACGAGCCGAGATGATGGGGCGCGGCCGGCAGCCGCGGCGCCGGGGAGTTTTCCCCGAGCAGAGTGGATGGAGGCGCCGTGGCCGGGCGTCCGCCTCCGCCGTGGCGGGCGACCGGGGCGCCCCTGGAGGGGGCTGGCCTCTGTGGGGAAACGGACTGGTCTCTCACTCCGCGGCTAGGACGAAGCCGCGAATGGTGCCGTTGTCGCCGGGACGGTCGGGGGACTCGTGGCGCGGGACTCAGGGTTCCCCATGGGGAGGCCCCCAGGCTCAGGCCCCTGGCAATGGACGGCTGAGCAAGCAGGCCCGGGCCCGGGCCCGGCTTTCGGGGCTGGCCCGGCCCCAGCTGCCGGCGCCAGGGAGGGGACCCCCGGAGGCTGAGGAGCGGGAGGCGTCGGCCTCCCCGCGGCACGCCTCCCGGAGCTCCTCCTGGCGGTGCCGGAATGCGACGACACGCGATCCCGGACAGGGCCCCGTGGGTGCCGCCCTGCGGCCCTGTGGTGCCCGAAGTGTGTTCGCCGGGCGTTTTCCGGCCAATTCTCACGAGCGTTCTGCCCAAATCGGGATCGATTTGGGCAGAACGCTCGTGAGAATTGGCCGGCGTTGGGCAGCCCTGGTCAGCGCCCAGTTCCGCGTGGAGCAGGGCCCTTTTTCGCTCGGGGCATGTCGCGGCCACCCGGAAAACGAGCCGCGACGATGGGGCGCGGCCGGCAGCCGCGGCGCCGGGGAGTTTTCCCCGAGCAGAGTGGATGGAGGCGCCGTGGCCGGGCGTCCGCCTCTGCCGTGGCGGGCGGCCGGGGCGCCCCTGGAGGGGGCTGGCCTCTGTGGGGAAACGGACTGGTCTCTCGCTCCGCGGCTAGGACGAAGCCGCGAAAGGTGCCGTTGTCGCCGGGACGGTCGGGGGACTCGTGGCGCGGGACTCAGGGATCCCCATGGGGAGGCCCCCAGGCTCAGGCCCCTGGCAACTGAAGGCTGAGCAAGCAGGCCCGGGCCCGAGCCCGGCTTTCGGGGCTGGCCCGGCCCCAGCTCCCGGCGCCAGGGAGGGGACCCCCGGAGGCTGAGGAGCGGGAGGCGTCGGCCTCCCCGCGGCACGCCTCCCGGAGCTCCTCCTGGCGGTGCCGGAACGCGACGACACGCGATCCCGGACAGGGCCCCGGGGGGGCCGCCTGCGGCCCTGTGGTGCCCGAAGTGTGTTCTCCAGGCGTTTTCCGGCCAATTCTCACGAGCGTTCTGCCCAAATCGGGATCGATTTGGGCAGAACGCTCGTGAGAATTGTCCGGCGTTGGGCAGCCCTGGTCAGCGCCCAGTTCCGCGTGGAGCAGGGCCCTTTCTCGCTCGGGGCATGTCGCGGCCACCCGGAAAACGAGCCGCGACGATGGGGCGCGGCCGGCAGCCGCGGCGCCGGGGAGTTTTCCCCGAGCAGAGTGGATGGAGGCGCCGTGGCCGGGCGTCCGCCTCCCCCGTGGCGGGCGGCCGGGGTGCCCCTGGAGGGGGCTGGCCTCTGTGGGGAAACGGACTGGTCTCTCACTCCGCGGCTAGGACGAAGCCGCGAAAGGTGCCGTTGTCGCCGGGACGGTCGGGGGACTCGTGGCGCGGGACTCAGGGTTCCCCATGGGGAGGCCCCCAGGCTCAGGCCCCTGGCAACGGAAGGCTGAGCAAGCAGGCCCGGGCCCGGGCCCGGCTTTCGGGGCTGGCCCGGCCCCAGCTGCCGGCGACAGGGAGGGTACCCCCGGAGGCTGAGGAGCGGGAGGCGTCGGCCTCCCCGCGGCACGCCTCCCGGAGCTCCTCCTGGCGGTGCCGGAACGCGACGACACGCGATCCCGGACAGGGCCCCGGGGGGGGCCGCCCTGCGGCCCTGTGGTGCCCGAAGTGTGTTCGCCGGGCGTTTTCCGGCCAATTCTCACGAGCGTTCTGCCCAAATCGGGATCGATTTGGGCAGAACGCTCGTGAGAATTGGCCGGCGTTGGGCAGCCCTGGTCAGCGCCCAGTTCCGCGTGGAGCAGGGCCCTTTCTCGCTCGGGGCGTGTCGCGGCCACCCAGAAAACGAGCCGCGACGATGGGGCGCGGCCGGCAGCCGCGGCGCCGGTGAGTTTTCCCCGAGCAGAGTGGATGGAGGCGCCGTGGCCGGGCGTCCGCCTCCGCCGTGGCGGGCGGCCGGGGCGCCCCTGGAGGGGGCTGGCCTCTGTGGGAAACGGACTGGTCTCTCACTCCGCGGCTAGGACGAAGCCGCGAAAGGTGCCGTTGTCGCCAGGACGGTCGGGGGACTCGTGGCGCGGGACTCAGGGTTCCCCATGGGGAGGCCCCCAGGCTCAGGCCCCTGGCAACGGAAGGCTGAGCAAGCAGGCCCGGGCCCGGGCCCGGCTTTCGGGGCTGGCCCGGCCCCAGCTGCCGGCGCCAGGGAGGGGACCCCCGGAGGCTGAGGAGCGGGAGGCGTCGGCCTCCCCGCGGCACGCCTCCCGGAGCTCCTCCTGGCGGTGCCGGAACGCGACGACACGCGATCCCGGACAGGGCCCCGGGGGGGGCCGCCCTGCGGCCCTGTGGTGCCCGAAGTGTGTTCGCCGGGCCTTTTCCGGCCAATTCTCACGAGCGTTCTGCCCAAATCGGGACCGATTTGGGCAGAACGCTCGTGAGAATTGGCCGGCGTTGGGCAGCCCTGGTCAGCGCCCAGTTCCGCGTGGAGCAGGGCCCTTTCTCGCTCGGGGCATGTCGTGGCCACCCGGAAAACGAGCCGAGATGATGGGGCGCGGCCGGCAGCCGCGGCGCCGGGGAGTTTTCCCCGAGCAGAGTGGATGGAGGCGCCGTGGCCGGGCGTCCGCCTCCGCCGTGGCGGGCGACCGGGGCGCCCCTGGAGGGGGCTGGCCTCTGTGGGGAAACGGACTGGTCTCTCACTCCGCGGCTAGGACGAAGCCGCGAATGGTGCCGTTGTCGCCGGGACGGTCGGGGGACTCGTGGCGCGGGACTCAGGGTTCCCCATGGGGAGGCCCCCAGGCTCAGGCCCCTGGCAACGGACGGCTGAGCAAGCAGGCCCGGGCCCGGGCCCGGCTTTCGGGGCTGGCCCGGCCCCAGCTGCCGGCGCCAGGGAGGGGACCCCCGGAGGCTGAGGAGCGGGAGGCGTCGGCCTCCCCGCGGCACGCCTCCCGGAGCTCCTCCTGGCGGTGCCGGAACGCGACGACACGCGATCCCGGACAGGGCCCCGGGGGTGCCGCCCTGCGGCCCTGTGGTGCCCGAAGTGTGTTCGCCGGGCCTTTTCCGGCCAATTCTCACGAGCGTTCTGCCCAAATCGGGATCGATTTGGGCAGAACGCTCGTGAGAATTGGCCGGCGTTGGGCAGCCCTGGTCAGCGCCCAGTTCCGCGTGGAGCACCGCCCTTTCTCACTCGGGGCATGTCGCGGCCACCCGGAAAACGAGCCGCGACGATGGGGCGCGGCCGGCAGCCGCGGCGCCGGGGAGTTTTCCCCGAGAAGAGTGGATGGAGGCGCCGTGGCCGGGCGTCCGCCTCTGCCGTGGCGGGCGGACGGGGCGCCCCTGGAGGGGGCTGGCCTCTGTGGGGAAACGGACTGGTCTCTCGCTCCGCGGCTAGGACGAAGCCGCGAAAGGTGCCGTTGTCGCCGGGACGGTCGGGGGACTCGTGGCGCGGGACTCAGGGTTCCCCATGGGGAGGCCCCCAGGCTCAGGCCCCTGGCAACTGAAGGCTGAGCAAGCAGGCCCGGGCCCGGGCCCGGCTTTCGGGGCTGGCCCGGCCCCAGCTGCCGGCGCCAGGGAGGGGACCCCCGGAGGCTGAGGAGCGGGAGGCGTCGGCCTCCCCGCGGCTCGCCTCCCGGAGCTCCTCCTGGCGGTGCCGGAACGCGACGACACGCGATCCCGGACAGGGCCCCGGGGGGGCCGCCTGCGGCCCTGTGGTGCCCGAAGTGTGTTCGCCAGGCGTTTTCCGGCCAATTCTCACGAGCGTTCTGCCCAAATCGGGATCGATTTGGGCAGAACGCTCGTGAGAATTGTCCGGCGTTGGGCAGCCCTGGTCAGCGCCCAGTTCCGCGTGGAGCAGGGCCCTTTCTCGCTCGGGGCATGTCGCGGCCACCCGGAAAACGAGCCGCGACGATGGGGCGCGGCCGGCAGCCGCGGCGCCGGGGAGTTTTCCCCGAGCAGAGTGGATGGAGGCGCCGTGGCCGGGCGTCCGCCTCCCCCGTGGCGGGCGGCCGGGGTGCCCCTGGAGGGGGCTGGCCTCTGTGGGGAAACGGACTGGTCTCTCACTCCGCGGCTAGGACGAAGCCGCGAAAGGTGCCGTTGTCGCCGGGACGGTCGGGGGACTCGTGGCGCGGGACTCAGGGTTCCCCATGGGGAGGCCCCCAGGCTCAGGCCCCTGGCAACGGAAGGCTGAGCAAGCAGGCCCGGGCCCGGGCCCGGCTTTCGGGGCTGGCCCGGCCCCAGCTGCCGGCGACAGGGAGGGTACCCCCGGAGGCTGAGGAGCGGGAGGCGTCGGCCTCCCCGCGGCACGCCTCCCGGAGCTCCTCCTGGCGGTGCCGGAACGCGACGACACGCGATCCCGGACAGGGCCCCGGGGGGGGCCGCCCTGCGGCCCTGTGGTGCCCGAAGTGTGTTCGCCGGGCGTTTTCCGGCCAATTCTCACGAGCGTTCTGCCCAAATCGGGATCGATTTGGGCAGAACGCTCGTGAGAATTGGCCGGCGTTGGGCAGCCCTGGTCAGCGCCCAGTTCCGCGTGGAGCAGGGCCCTTTCTCGCTCGGGGCGTGTCGCGGCCACCCAGAAAACGAGCCGCGACGATGGGGCGCGGCCGGCAGCCGCGGCGCCGGTGAGTTTTCCCCGAGCAGAGTGGATGGAGGCGCCGTGGCCGGGCGTCCGCCTCCGCCGTGGCGGGCGGCCGGGGCGCCCCTGGAGGGGGCTGGCCTCTGTGGGAAACGGACTGGTCTCTCACTCCGCGGCTAGGACGAAGCCGCGAAAGGTGCCGTTGTCGCCAGGACGGTCGGGGGACTCGTGGCGCGGGACTCAGGGTTCCCCATGGGGAGGCCCCCAGGCTCAGGCCCCTGGCAACGGAAGGCTGAGCAAGCAGGCCCGGGCCCGGGCCCGGCTTTCGGGGCTGGCCCGGCCCCAGCTGCCGGCGCCAGGGAGGGGACCCCCGGAGGCTGAGGAGCGGGAGGCGTCGGCCTCCCCGCGGCACGCCTCCCGGAGCTCCTCCTGGCGGTGCCGGAACGCGACGACACGCGATCCCGGACAGGGCCCCGGGGGGGGCCGCCCTGCGGCCCTGTGGTGCCCGAAGTGTGTTCGCCGGGCCTTTTCCGGCCAATTCTCACGAGCGTTCTGCCCAAATCGGGACCGATTTGGGCAGAACGCTCGTGAGAATTGGCCGGCGTTGGGCAGCCCTGGTCAGCGCCCAGTTCCGCGTGGAGCAGGGCCCTTTCTCGCTCGGGGCATGTCGTGGCCACCCGGAAAACGAGCCGAGATGATGGGGCGCGGCCGGCAGCCGCGGCGCCGGGGAGTTTTCCCCGAGCAGAGTGGATGGAGGCGCCGTGGCCGGGCGTCCGCCTCCGCCGTGGCGGGCGACCGGGGCGCCCCTGGAGGGGGCTGGCCTCTGTGGGGAAACGGACTGGTCTCTCACTCCGCGGCTAGGACGAAGCCGCGAATGGTGCCGTTGTCGCCGGGACGGTCGGGGGACTCGTGGCGCGGGACTCAGGGTTCCCCATGGGGAGGCCCCCAGGCTCAGGCCCCTGGCAACGGACGGCTGAGCAAGCAGGCCCGGGCCCGGGCCCGGCTTTCGGGGCTGGCCCGGCCCCAGCTGCCGGCGCCAGGGAGGGGACCCCCGGAGGCTGAGGAGCGGGAGGCGTCGGCCTCCCCGCGGCACGCCTCCCGGAGCTCCTCCTGGCGGTGCCGGAACGCGACGACACGCGATCCCGGACAGGGCCCCGGGGGTGCCGCCCTGCGGCCCTGTGGTGCCCGAAGTGTGTTCGCCGGGCCTTTTCCGGCCAATTCTCACGAGCGTTCTGCCCAAATCGGGATCGATTTGGGCAGAACGCTCGTGAGAATTGGCCGGCGTTGGGCAGCCCTGGTCAGCGCCCAGTTCCGCGTGGAGCACCGCCCTTTCTCACTCGGGGCATGTCGCGGCCACCCGGAAAACGAGCCGCGACGATGGGGCGCGGCCGGCAGCCGCGGCGCCGGGGAGTTTTCCCCGAGAAGAGTGGATGGAGGCGCCGTGGCCGGGCGTCCGCCTCTGCCGTGGCGGGCGGACGGGGCGCCCCTGGAGGGGGCTGGCCTCTGTGGGGAAACGGACTGGTCTCTCGCTCCGCGGCTAGGACGAAGCCGCGAAAGGTGCCGTTGTCGCCGGGACGGTCGGGGGACTCGTGGCGCGGGACTCAGGGTTCCCCATGGGGAGGCCCCCAGGCTCAGGCCCCTGGCAACTGAAGGCTGAGCAAGCAGGCCCGGGCCCGGGCCCGGCTTTCGGGGCTGGCCCGGCCCCAGCTGCCGGCGCCAGGGAGGGGACCCCCGGAGGCTGAGGAGCGGGAGGCGTCGGCCTCCCCGCGGCTCGCCTCCCGGAGCTCCTCCTGGCGGTGCCGGAACGCGACGACACGCGATCCCGGACAGGGCCCCGGGGGGGCCGCCTGCGGCCCTGTGGTGCCCGAAGTGTGTTCGCCAGGCGTTTTCCGGCCAATTCTCACGAGCGTTCTGCCCAAATCGGGATCGATTTGGGCAGAACGCTCGTGAGAATTGTCCGGCGTTGGGCAGCCCTGGTCAGCGCCCAGTTCCGCGTGGAGCAGGGCCCTTTCTCGCTCGGGGCATGTCGCGGCCACCCGGAAAACGAGCCGAGACGATGGGGCGCGGCCGGCAGCCGCGGCGCCGGGGAGTTTTCCCCGAGCAGAGTGGATGGAGGCGCCGTGGCCGGGCGTCCGCCTCCCCCGTGGCGGGCGGCCGGGGTGCCCCTGGAGGGGGCTGGCCTCTGTGGGGAAACGGACTGGTCTCTCACTCCGCGGCTAGGACGAAGCCGCGAAAGGTGCCGTTGTCGCCGGGACGGTCGGGGGACTCGTGGCGCGGGACTCAGGGTTCCCCATGGGGAGGCCCCCAGGCTCAGGCCCCTGGCAACGGAAGGCTGAGCAAGCAGGCCCGGGCCCGGGCCCGGCTTTCGGGGCTGGCCCGGCCCCAGCTGCCGGCGACAGGGAGGGTACCCCCGGAGGCTGAGGAGCGGGAGGCGTCGGCCTCCCCGCGGCACGCCTCCCGGAGCTCCTCCTGGCGGTGCCGGAACGCGACGACACGCGATCCCGGACAGGGCCCCGGGGGGGGCCGCCCTGCGGCCCTGTGGTGCCCGAAGTGTGTTCGCCGGGCGTTTTCCGGCCAATTCTCACGAGCGTTCTGCCCAAATCGGGATCGATTTGGGCAGAACGCTCGTGAGAATTGGCCGGCGTTGGGCAGCCCTGGTCAGCGCCCAGTTCCGCGTGGAGCAGGGCCCTTTCTCGCTCGGGGCATGTCGCGGCCACCCAGAAAACGAGCCGCGACGATGGGGCGCGGCCGGCAGCCGCGGCGCCGGTGAGTTTTCCCCGAGCAGAGTGGATGGAGGCGCCGTGGCCGGGCGTCCGCCTCCGCCGTGGCGGGCGGCCGGGGCGCCCCTGGAGGGGGCTGGCCTCTGTGGGAAACGGACTGGTCTCTCACTCCGCGGCTAGGACGAAGCCGCGAAAGGTGCCGTTGTCGCCAGGACGGTCGGGGGACTCGTGGCGCGGGACTCAGGGTTCCCCATGGGGAGGCCCCCAGGCTCAGGCCCCTGGCAACGGAAGGCTGAGCAAGCAGGCCCGGGCCCGGGCCCGGCTTTCGGGGCTGGCCCGGCCCCAGCTGCCGGCGCCAGGGAGGGGACCCCCGGAGGCTGAGGAGCGGGAGGCGTCGGCCTCCCCGCGGCACGCCTCCCGGAGCTCCTCCTGGCGGTGCCGGAACGCGACGACACGCGATCCCGGACAGGGCCCCGGGGGGGGCCGCCCTGCGGCCCTGTGGTGCCCGAAGTGTGTTCGCCGGGCCTTTTCCGGCCAATTCTCACGAGCGTTCTGCCCAAATCGGGATCGATTTGGGCAGAACGCTCGTGAGAATTGGCCGGCGTTGGGCAGCCCTGGTCAGCGCCCAGTTCCGCGTGGAGCAGGGCCCTTTCTCGCTCGGGGCATGTCGCGGCCACCCAGAAAACGAGCCGCGACGATGGGGCGCGGCCGGCAGCCGCGGCGCCGGTGAGTTTTCCCCGAGCAGAGTGGATGGAGGCGCCGTGGCCGGGCGTCCGCCTCCGCCGTGGCGGGCGGCCGGGGCGCCCCTGGAGGGGGCTGGCCTCTGTGGGAAACGGACTGGTCTCTCACTCCGCGGCTAGGACGAAGCCGCGAAAGGTGCCGTTGTCGCCAGGACGGTCGGGGGACTCGTGGAACGGGACTCAGGGTTCCCCATGGGGAGGCCCCCAGGCTCAGGCCCCTGGCAACGGAAGGCTGAGCAAGCAGGCCCGGGCCCGGGCCCGGCTTTCGGGGCTGGCCCGGCCCCAGCTGCCGGCGCCAGGGAGGGGACCCCCGGAGGCTGAGGAGCGGGAGGCGTCGGCCTCCCCGCGGCACGCCTCCCGGAGCTCCTCCTGGCGGTGCCGGAACGCGACGACACGCGATCCCGGACAGGGCCCCGGGGGGGGCCGCCCTGCGGCCCTGTGGTGCCCGAAGTGTGTTCGCCGGGCCTTTTCCGGCCAATTCTCACGAGCGTTCTGCCCAAATCGGGACCGATTTGGGCAGAACGCTCGTGAGAATTGGCCGGCGTTGGGCAGCCCTGGTCAGCGCCCAGTTCCGCGTGGAGCAGGGCCCTTTCTCGCTCGGGGCATGTCGTGGCCACCCGGAAAACGAGCCGAGATGATGGGGCGCGGCCGGCAGCCGCGGCGCCGGGGAGTTTTCCCCGAGCAGAGTGGATGGAGGCGCCGTGGCCGGGCGTCCGCCTCCGCCGTGGCGGGCGACCGGGGCGCCCCTGGAGGGGGCTGGCCTCTGTGGGGAAACGGACTGGTCTCTCACTCCGCGGCTAGGACGAAGCCGCGAATGGTGCCGTTGTCGCCGGGACGGTCGGGGGACTCGTGGCGCGGGACTCAGGGTTCCCCATGGGGAGGCCCCCAGGCTCAGGCCCCTGGCAACGGACGGCTGAGCAAGCAGGCCCGGGCCCGGGCCCGGCTTTCGGGGCTGGCCCGGCCCCAGCTCCCGGCGCCAGGGAGGGGACCCCCGGAGGCTGAGGAGCGGGAGGCGTCGGCCTCCCCGCGGCACGCCTCCCGGAGCTCCTCCTGGCGGTGCCGGAACGCGACGACACGCGATCCCGGACAGGGCCCCGGGGGTGCCGCCCTGCGGCCCTGTGGTGCCCGAAGTGTGTTCGCCGGGCCTTTTCCGGCCAATTCTCACGAGCGTTCTGCCCAAATCGGGATCGATTTGGGCAGAACGCTCGTGAGAATTGGCCGGCGTTGGGCAGCCCTGGTCAGCGCCCAGTTCCGCGTGGAGCACCGCCCTTTCTCACTCGGGGCATGTCGCGGCCACCCGGAAAACGAGCCGCGACGATGGGGCGCGGCCGGCAGCCGCGGCGCCGGGGAGTTTTCCCCGAGAAGAGTGGATGGAGGCGCCGTGGCCGGGCGTCCGCCTCTGCCGTGGCGGGCGGACGGGGCGCCCCTGGAGGGGGCTGGCCTCTGTGGGGAAACGGACTGGTCTCTCGCTCCGCGGCTAGGACGAAGCCGCGAAAGGTGCCGTTGTCGCCGGGACGGTCGGGGGACTCGTGGCGCGGGACTCAGGGTTCCCCATGGGGAGGCCCCCAGGCTCAGGCCCCTGGCAACTGAAGGCTGAGCAAGCAGGCCCGGGCCCGGGCCCGGCTTTCGGGGCTGGCCCGGCCCCAGCTGCCGGCGCCAGGGAGGGGACCCCCGGAGGCTGAGGAGCGGGAGGCGTCGGCCTCCCCGCGGCTCGCCTCCCGGAGCTCCTCCTGGCGGTGCCGGAACGCGACGACACGCGATCCCGGACAGGGCCCCGGGGGGGCCGCCTGCGGCCCTGTGGTGCCCGAAGTGTGTTCGCCAGGCGTTTTCCGGCCAATTCTCACGAGCGTTCTGCCCAAATCGGGATCGATTTGGGCAGAACGCTCGTGAGAAATGGCCGGCGTTGGGCAGCCCTGGTCAGCGCCCAGTTCCGCGTGGAGCAGGGCCCTTTCTCGCTCGGGGCATGTCGCGGCCACCCGGAAAACGAGCCGCGACGATGGGGCGCGGCCGGCAGCCGCGGCGCCGGGGAGTTTTCCCAGAGCAGAGTGGATGGAGGCGCCGTGGCCGGGCGTCCGCCTCCCCCGTGGCGGGCGGCCGGGGTGCCCCTGGAGGGGGCTGGCCTCTGTGGGGAAACGGACTGGTCTCTCACTCCGCGGCTAGGACGAAGCCGCGAAAGGTGCCGTTGTCGCCGGGACGGTCGGGGGACTCGTGGCGCGGGACTCAGGGTTCCCCATGGGGAGGCCCCCAGGCTCAGGTCCCTGGCAACGGAAGGCTGAGCAAGCAGGCCCGGGCCCGGGCCCGGCTTTCGGGGCTGGCCCGGCCCCAGCTGCCGGCGCCAGGAAGGGTACCCCCGGAGGCTGAGGAGCGGGAGGCGTCGGCCTCCCCGCGGCACGCCTTCCGGAGCTCCTCCTGGCGGTGCCGGAACGCGACGACACGCGATCCCGGACAGGGCCCCGGGGGGGGCCGCCCTGCGGCCCTGTGGTGCCCGAAGTGTGTTCGCCGGGCGTTTTCCTGCCAATTCTCACGAGCGTTCTGCCCAAATCGGGATCGATTTGGGCAGAACGCTCGTGAGAATTGGCCGGCGTTGGGCAGCCCTGGTCAGCGCCCAGTTCCGCGTGGAGCAGGGCCCTTTCTCGCTCGGGGCATGTCGCGGCCACCCGGAAAACGAGCCGCGACGATGGGGCGCGACCGGCAGCCGCGGCGCCGGGGAGTTTTCCCCGAGCAGAGTGGATGGAGGCGCCGTTGCCGGGCGTCCGCCTCCGCCGTGGCGGGCGGCCGGGGCGCCCCTGGAGGGGGCTGGCCTCTGTGGGGAAACGGACTGGTCTCTCGCTCCGCGGCTAGGACGAAGCCGCGAAAGGTGCCGTTGTCGCCGGGACGGTCGGGGGACTCGTGGCGCGGGACTCAGGGTTCCCCATGGGGAGGCCCCCAGGCTCAGGCCCCTGGCAACGGAAGGCTGAGCAAGCAGGCCCGGGCCCGGGCCCGGCTTTCGGGGCTGGCCCGGCCCCAGCTGCCGGCGCCAGGGAGGGGACCCCCGGAGGCTGAGGAGCGGGAGGCGTCGGCCTCCCCGCGGCACGCCTCCCGGAGCTCCTCCTGGCGGTGCCGGAACGCGACGACACGCGATCCCGGACAGGGCCCCGGGGGGGGCCGCCCTGCGGCCCTGTGGTGCCCGAAGTGTGTTCGCCGGGCCTTTTCCGGCCAATTCTCACGAGCGTTCTGCCCAAATCGGGATCGATTTGGGCAGAACGCTCGTGAGAATTGGCCGGCGTTGGGCAGCCCTGGTCAGCGCCCAGTTCCGCGGGGAGCAGGGCCCTTTCTCGCTCGGGGCATGTCGCGGCCACCCAGAAAACGAGCCGCGACGATGGGGCGCGGCCGGCAGCCGCGGCACCGGGGAGTTTTCCCCGAGCAGAGTGGATGGAGGCGCCGTGGCCGGGCGTCCGCCTCCGCCGTGGCGGGCGGCCGGGGCGCCCCTGGAGGGGGCTGGCCTCTGTGGGGAAACGGACTGGTCTCTCGCTCCGCGGCTAGGACGAAGCCGCGAAAGGTGCCGTTGTCGCCGGGACGGCCGGGGGACTCGTGGCGCGGGACTCAGGGTTCCCCATGGGGAGGCCCCCAGGCTCAGGCCCCTGGCAACGGAAGGCTGAGCAAGCAGGCCCGGGCCCGGGCCCGGCTTTCGGGGCTGGCCCGGCCCCAGCTGCCGGCGCCAGGGAGGGGACCCCCGGAGGCTGAGGAGCGGGAGGCGTCGGCCTCCCCGCGGCACGCCTCCCGGAGCTCCTCCTGGCGGTGCCGGAACGCGACGACACGCGATCCCGGACAGGGCCCCGGGGGGGGCCGCCCTGCGGCCCTGTGGTGCCCGAAGTGTGTTCGCCGGGCCTTTTCCGGCCAATTCTCACGAGCGTTCTGCCCAAATCGGGACCGATTTGGGCAGAACGCTCGTGAGAATTGGCCGGCGTTGGGCAGCCCTGGTCAGCGCCCAGTTCCGCGTGGAGCAGGGCCCTTTCTCGCTCGGGGCATGTCGCGGCCACCCGGAAAACGAGCCGCGACGATGGGGCGCGGCCGGCAGCGGCGGCGCCGGGGAGTTTTCCCCGAGCAGAGTGGATGGAGGCGCCGTGGCCGGGCGTCCGCCTCCGCCGTGGCGGGCGGCCGGGGCGCCCCTGGAGGGGGCTGGCCTCTGTGGGGAAACGGACTGGTCTCTCGCTCCGCGGCTAGGACGAAGCCGCGAAAGGTGCCGTTGTCGCCGGGACGGTCGGGGGACTCGTGGCGCGGGACTCAGGGTTCCCCATGGGGAGGCCCCCAGGCTCAGGCCCCTGGCAACGGAAGGCTGAGCAAGCAGGCCCGGGCCCGGGCCCGGCTTTCGGGGCTGGCCCGGCCCCAGCTGCCGGCGCCAGGGAGGGGACCCCCGGAGGCTGAGGAGCGAGAGGCGTCGGCCTCCCCGCGGCACGCCTCCCGGAGCTCCTCCTGGCGGTGCCGGAACGCGACGACACGCGATCCCGGACAGGGCCCCGGGGGGGGCCGCCCTGCGGCCCTGTGGTGCCCGAAGTGTGTTCGCCGGGCCTTTTCCGGCCAATTCTGACGAGCGTTCTGCCCAAATCGGGACCGATTTGGGCAGAACGCTCGTGAGAATTGGCCGGCGTTGGGCAGCCCTGGTCAGCGCCCAGTTCCGCGTGGAGCAGGGCCCTTTCTCGCTCGGGGCATGTCGCGGCCACCCGGAAAACGAGCCGAGATGATGGGGCGCGGCCGGCAGCCGCGGCGCCGGGGAGTTTTCCCCGAGCAGAGTGGATGGAGGCGCCGTGGCCGGGCGTCCGCCTCCGCCGTGGCGGGCGACCGGGGCGCCCCTGGAGGGGGCTGGCCTCTGTGGGGAAACGGACTGGTCTCTCACTCCGCGGCTAGGACGAAGCCGCGAATGGTGCCGTTGTCGCCGGGACGGTCGGGGGACTCGTGGCGCGGGACTCAGGGTTCCCCATGGGGAGGCCCCCAGGCTCAGGCCCCTGGCAACGGACGGCTGAGCAAGCAGGCCCTGGCCCGGGCCCGGCTTTCGGGGCTGGCCCGGCCCCAGCTGCCGGCTCCAGGGAGGGGACCCCCGGAGGCTGAGGAGCGGGAGGCGTCGGCCTCCCCGCGGCACGCCTCCCGGAGCTCCTCCTGGCGGTGCCGGAACGCGACGACACGCGATCCCGGACAGGGCCCCGGGGGTGCCGCCCTGCGGCCCTGTGGTGCCCGAAGTGTGTTCGCCGGGCCTTTTCCGGCCAATTCTCACGAGCGTTCTGCCCAAATCGGGATCGATTTGGGCAGAACGCTCGTGAGAATTGGCCGGCGTTGGGCAGCCCTGTTCAGCGCCCAGTTCCGCGTGGAGCACCGCCCTTTCTCACTCGGGGCATGTCGCGGCCACCCGGAAAACGAGCCGCGACGATGGGGCGCGGCCGGCAGCCGCGGCGCCGGGGAGTTTTCCCCGAGAAGAGTGGATGGAGGCGCCATGGCCGGGCGTCCGCCTCTGCCGTGGCGGGCGGACGGGGCGCCCCTGGAGGGGGCTGGCCTCTGTGGGGAAACGGACTGGTCTCTCGCTCCGCGGCTAGGACGAAGCCGCGAAAGGTGCCGTTGTCGCCGGGACGGTCGGGGGACTCGTGGCGCGGGACTCAGGTTTCCCCATGGGGAGGCCCCCAGGCTAGGCCCCTGGCAACGGAAGGCTGAGCAAGCAGGCCCGGGCCCGGGCCCGGCTTTCGGGGCTGGCCCGGCCCCAGCTCCCGAGCCAGGGAGGGGACCCCCGGAGGCTGAGGAGCGGGAGGCTTCGGCCTCCCCGCGGCACGCCTCCCGGAGCTCCTCCTGGCGGTGCCGGAACGCGACGACACGCGATCCCGGACAGGGCCCCGGGGGGGGCCGCCCTGCGGCCCTGTGGTGCCCGAAGTGTGTTCCCCGGGCCTTTTCCGGCCAATTCTCACGAGCGTTCTGCCCAAATCGGGATCGATTTGGGCAGAACGCTCGTGAGAATTGGCCGGCGTTGGGCAGCCCTGGTCAGCGCCCAGTTCCGCGTGGAGCAGGGCCCTTTCTCGCTCGGGGCATGTCGCGGCCACCCGGAAAACGAGCCGCGACGATGGGGCGCGGCCGGCAGCCGCGGCGCCGGGGAGTTTTCCCCGAGCAGAGTGGATGGAGGCGCCGTGGCCGGGCGTCCGCCTCCGCCGTGGCGGGCGGCCGGGGCGCCCCTGGAGGGGGCTGGCCTCTGTGGGGAAACGGACTGGTCTCTCGCTCCGCGGCTAGGACGAAGCCGCGAAAGGTGCCGTTGTCGCCGGGACGGTCGGGGGACTCGTGGCGCGGGACTCAGGGTTCCCCATGGGGAGGCCCCCAGGCTCAGGCCCCTGGCAACGGAAGGCTGAGCAAGCAGGCCCGGGCCCGGGCCCGGCTTTCGGGGCTGGCCCGGCCCCAGCTGCCGGCGCCAGGGAGGGGACCCCCGGAGGCTGAGGAGTGGGAGGCGTCGGCCTCCCCGCGGCACGCCTCCCGGAGCTCCTCCTGGCGGTGCCGGAACGCGACGACACGCGATCCCGGACAGGGCCCCGGGGGGGGCCGCCCTGCGGCCCCGTGGTGCCCGAAGTGTGTTCGCCGGGCCTTTTCCGGCCAATTCTCACGAGCGTTCTGCCCAAATCGGGATCGATTTGGGCAGAACGCTCGTGAGAATTGGCCGGCGTTGGGCAGCCCTGGTCAGCGCCCAGTTCCGCGTGGAGCAGGGCCCTTTCTCGCTCGGGGCATGTCGCGGCCACCCGGAAAACGAGCCGCGACGATGGGGCGCGGCCGGCAGCCGCGGCGCCGGGGAGTTTTCCCCGAGCAGAGTGGATGGAGGCGCCGTGGCCGGGCGCCCACCTCTGCCGTGGCGGGCGGCCGGGGCGCCCCTGGAGGGGGCTGGCCTCTGTGGGGAAACGGACTGGTCTCTCGCTCCGCGGCTAGGACGAAGCCGCGAAAGGTGCCGTTGTCGCCGGGACGGTCGGGGGACTCGTGGCGCGGGACTCAGGGTTCACCATGGGGAGGCCCCCAGGCTCAGGCCCCTGGCAACGGAAGGCTGAGCAAGCAGGCCCGGGCCAGGGCCCGGCTTTCGGGGCTGGCCCGGCCCCAGCTGCCGGCGCCAGGGAGGGGACCCCCGGAGGCTGAGGAGCGGGAAGCGTCGGCCTCCCCGCGGCACGCCTCCCGGAGCTCCTCCTGGCGGTGCCGGAACGCGACGACACGCGATCCCGGACAGGGCCCCGGGGGGGGCCGCCCTGCGGCCCTGTGGTGCCCGAAGTGTGTTCGCCGGGCCTTTTCCGGCCAATTCTCACGAGCGTTCTGCCCAAATCGGGATCGATTTGGGCAGAACGCTCGTGAGAATTGGCCGGCGTTGGGCAGCCCTGGTCAGCGCCCAGTTCCGCGGGGAGCAGGGCCCTTTCTCGCTCGGGGCATGTCGCGGCCACCCAGAAAACGAGCCGCGACGATGGGGCGCGGCCGGCAGCCGCGGCGCCGGGGAGTTTTCCCCGAGCAGAGTGGATGGAGGCGCCGTGGCCGGGCGTCCGCCTCCGCCGTGGCGGGCGGCCGGGGCGCCCCTGGAGGGGGCTGGCCTCTGTGGGGAAACGGACTGGTCTCTCGCTCCGCGGCTAGGACGAAGCCGCGAAAGGTGCCGTTGTCGCCGGGACGGTCGGGGGACTCGTGGCGCGGGACTCAGGGTTCCCCATGGGGAGGCCCCCAGGCTCAGGCCCCTGGCAACGGAAGGCTGAGCAAGCAGGCCCGGGCCCGGGCCCGGCTTTCGGGGCTGGCCCGGCCCCAGCTGCCGGCGCCAGGGAGGGGACCCCCGGAGGCTGAGGAGCGGGAGGCGTCGGCCTCCCCGCGGCACGCCTCCCGGAGCTCCTCCTGGCGGTGCCGGAACGCGACGACACGCGATCCCGGACAGGGCCCCGGGGGGGGCCGCCCTGCGGCCCTGTGGTGCCCGAAGTGTGTTCGCCGGGCCTTTTCCGGCCAATTCTCACGAGCGTTCTGCCCAAATCGGGACCGATTTGGGCAGAACGCTCGTGAGAATTGGCCGGCGTTGGGCAGCCCTGGTCAGCGCCCAGTTCCGCGTGGAGCAGGGCCCTTTCTCGCTCGGGGCATGTCGCGGCCACCCGGAAAACGAGCCGAGATGATGGGGCGCGGCCGGCAGCCGCGGCGCCGGGGAGTTTTCCCCGAGCAGAGTGGATGGAGGCGCCGTGGACGGGCGTCCGCCTCCGCCGTGGCGGGCGACCGGGGCGCCCCTGGAGGGGGCTGGCCTCTGTGGGGAAACGGACTGGTCACTCACTCCGCGGCTAGGACGAAGCCGCGAATGGTGCCGTTGTCGCCGGGACGGTCGGGGGATTCGTGGCGCGGGACTCAGGGTTCCCCATGGGGAGGCCCCCAGGCTCAGGCCCCTGGCAACGGACGGCTGAGCAAGCAGGCCCGGGCCCGGGCCCGGCTTTCGGGGCTGGCCCGGCCCCAGCTGCCGGCTCCAGGGAGGGGACCCCCGGAGGCTGAGGAGCGGGAGGCGTCGGCCTCCCCGCGGCACGCCTCCCGGAGCTCCTCCTGGCGGTGCCGGAACGCGACGACACGCGATCCCGGACAGGGCCCCGGGGGTGCCGCCCTGCGGCCCTGTGGTGCCCGAAGTGTGTTCGCCGGGCCTTTTCCGGCCAATTCTCACGAGCGTTCTGCCCAAATCGGGATCGATTTGGGCAGAACGCTCGTGAGAATTGGCCGGCGTTGGGCAGCCCTGGTCAGCGCCCAGTTCCGCGTGGAGCACCGCCCTTTCTCACTCGGGGCATGTCGCGGCCACCCGGAAAACGAGCCGCGACGATGGGGCGCGGCCGGCAGCCGCGGCGCCGGGGAGTTTTCCCCGAGAAGAGTGGATGGAGGCGCCATGGCCGGGCGTCCGCCTCTGCCGTGGCGGGCGGACGGGGCGCCCCTGGAGGGGGCTGGCCTCTGTGGGGAAACGGACTGGTCTCTCGCTCCGCGGCTAGGACGAAGCCGCGAAAGGTGCCGTTGTCGCCGGGACGGTCGGGGGACTCGTGGCGCGGGACTCAGGTTTCCCCATGGGGAGGCCCCCAGGCTAGGCCCCTGGCAACGGAAGGCTGAGCAAGCAGGCCCGGGCCCGGGCCCGGCTTTCGGGGCTGGCCCGGCCCCAGCTCCCG
This sequence comes from Meles meles, assembly GCF_922984935.1. Taxonomy (NCBI): domain Eukaryota; kingdom Metazoa; phylum Chordata; class Mammalia; order Carnivora; family Mustelidae; genus Meles; species Meles meles. The sequence continues at coordinate 156,809,033 of NC_060070.1, read as the reverse complement.
GCGCCAGGTAGGGGACCCCCGGAGGCTGAGGAGCGGGAGGCTTCGGCCTCCCCGCGGCACGCCTCCCGGAGCTCCTCCTGGCGGTGCCGGAACGCGACGACACGCGATCCCGGACAGGGCCCCGGGGGGCCGCCTGCGGCCCTGTGGTGCCCGAAGTGTGTTCGCCAGGCGTTTTCCGGCCAATTCTCACGAGCGTTCTGCCCAAATCGGGATCGATTTGGGCAGAACGCTCGTGAGAATTGGCCGGCGTTGGGCAGCCCTGGTCAGCGCCCAGTTCCGCGTGGAGCAGGGCCCTTTCTCGCTCGGGGCATGTCGCGGCCACCCGGAAAACGAGCCGCGACGATGGGGCGCGGCCGGCAGCCGCGGCGCCGGGGAGTTTTCCCCGAGCAGAGTGGATGGAGGCGCCGTGGCCGGGCGTCCGCCTCCCCCGTGGCGGGCGGCCGGGGTGCCCCTGGAGGGGGCTGGCCTCTGTGGGGAAACGGACTGGTCTCTCACTCCGCGGCTAGGACGAAGCCGCGAAAGGTGCCGTTGTCGCCGGGACGGTCGGGGGACTCGTGGCGCGGGACTCAGGGTTCCCCATGGGGAGGCCCCCAGGCTCAGGCCCCTGGCAACGGACGGCTGAGCAAGCAGGCCCGGGCCCGGGCCCGGCTTTCGGGGCTGGCCCGGCCCCAGCTGCCGGCTCCAGGGAGGGGACCCCCGGAGGCTGAGGAGCGGGAGGCGTCGGCCTCCCCGCGGCACGCCTCCCGGAGCTCCTCCTGGCGGTGCCGGAACGCGACGACACGCGATCCCGGACAGGGCCCCGGGGGTGCCGCCCTGCGGCCCTGTGGTGCCCGAAGTGTGTTCGCCGGGCCTTTTCCGGCCAATTCTCACGAGCGTTCTGCCCAAATCGGGATCGATTTGGGCAGAACGCTCGTGAGAATTGGCCGGCGTTGGGCAGCCCTGGTCAGCGCCCAGTTCCGCGTGGAGCACCGCCCTTTCTCACTCGGGGCATGTCGCGGCCACCCGGAAAACGAGCCGCGACGATGGGGCGCGGCCGGCAGCCGCGGCGCCGGGGAGTTTTCCCCGAGAAGAGTGGATGGAGGCGCCATGGCCGGGCGTCCGCCTCTGCCGTGGCGGGCGGACGGGGCGCCCCTGGAGGGGGCTGGCCTCTGTGGGGAAACGGACTGGTCTCTCGCTCCGCGGCTAGGACGAAGCCGCGAAAGGTGCCGTTGTCGCCGGGACGGTCGGGGGACTCGTGGCGCGGGACTCAGGTTTCCCCATGGGGAGGCCCCCAGGCTAGGCCCCTGGCAACGGAAGGCTGAGCAAGCAGGCCCGGGCCCGGGCCCGGCTTTCGGGGCTGGCCCGGCCCCAGCTCCCGGCGCCAGGGAGGGGACCCCCGGAGGCTGAGGGGCGGGAGGCTTCGGCCTCCCCGCGGCACGCCTCCCGGAGCTCCTCCTGGCGGTGCCGGAACGCGACGACACGCGATCCCGGACAGGGCCCCGGGGGGGGCCGCCCTGCGGCCCTGTGGTGCCCGAAGTGTGTTCGCCGGGCGTTTTCCGGCCAATTCTCACGAGCGTTCTGCCCAAATCGGGATCGATTTGGGCAGAACGCTCGTGAGAATTGGCCGGCGTTGGGCAGCCCTGGTCAGCGCCCAGTTCCGCGTGGAGCAGGGCCCTTTCTCGCTCGGGGCATGTCGCGGCCACCCGGAAAACGAGCCGCGACGATGGGGCGCGGCCGGCAGCCGCGGCGCCGGGGAGTTTTCCCCGAGCAGAGTGGATGGAGGCGCCGTGGCCGGGCGTCCGCCTCTGCCGTGGCGGGCGGCCGGGGCGCCCCTGGAGGGGGCTGGCCTCTGTGGGGAAACGGACTGGTCTCTCGCTCCGCGGCTAGGACGAAGCCGCGAAAGGTGCCGTTGTCGCCGGGACGGTCGGGGGACTCGTGGCGCGGGACTCAGGGTTCCCCATGGGGAGGCCCCCAGGCTCAGGCCCCTGGCAACTGAAGGCTGAGCAAGCAGGCCCGGGCCCGGGCCCGGCTTTCGGGGCTGGCCCGGCCCCAGCTCCCGGCGCCAGGGAGGGGACCCCCGGAGGCTGAGGAGCGGGAGGCGTCGGCCTCCCCGCGGCACGCCTCCCGGAGCTCCTCCTGGCGGTGCCGGAACGCGACGACACGCGATCCCGGACAGGGCCCCGGGGGGGCCGCCTGCGGCCCTGTGGTGCCCGAAGTGTGTTCGCCAGGCGTTTTCCGGCCAATTCTCACGAGCGTTCTGCCCAAATCGGGATCGATTTGGGCAGAACGCTCGTGAGAATTGGCCGGCGTTGGGCAGCCCTGGTCAGCGCCCAGTTCCGCGTGGAGCAGGGCCCTTTCTCGCTCGGGGCATGTCGCGGCCACCCGGAAAACGAGCCGCGACGATAGGGCGCGGCCGGCAGCCGCGGCGCCGGGGAGTTTTCCTCGAGCAGAGTGGATGGAGGCGCCGTGGCCGGGCGTCCGCCTCCGCCGTGGCGGGCGGCCGGGGCGCCCCTGGAGGGGGCTGGCCTCTGTGGGGAAACGGACTGGTCTCTCGCTCCGCGGCCAAGACGAAGCCGCGAAAGGTGCCGTTTTTGCCGGGACGGTCGGGGGACTCGTGGCGCGGGACTCAGGGTTCCCCATGGGGAGGCCCCCAGGCTCAGGCCCCTGGCAACGGAAGGCTGAGCAAGCAGGCCCGGGCCCGGGCCCGGCTTTCGGGGCTGGCCCGGCCCCAGCTCCCGGCGCCAGGGAGGTGACCCCCGGAGGCTGAGGAGCGGGAGTCTTCGGCCTCCCCGCGGCACGCTTCCCGGAGCTCCTCCTGGCGGTGCCGGAACGCGACGACACGCGATCCCGGACAGGGCCCCGGGGGGGGCCGCCCTGCGGCCCTGTGGTGCCCGAAGTGTGTTCGCCGGGCCTTTTCCGGCCAATTCTCAGGAGCGTTCTGCCCAAATCGGGATCGATTTGGGCAGAACGCTCGTGAGAATTGGCCGGCGTTGGGCAGCCCTGGTCAGCGCCCAGTTCCGCGTGGAGCAGGGCCCTTTCTCGCTCGGGGCATGTCGCGGGGACCCTGAAAACGAGCCGTGACGATGGGGCGCGGCCGGCGCCCCGGCGCCGGGGTGGTTTCCCCGAGCAGAGTGGATGGAGGCGCCGTGGCCGGGCGTCCGCCTCCGCCGTGGCGGGCGTCCGGGTCGCCCATGGAGGGGGCTGGCCTCCGTGGGGGAACGGATGGATCTCTCACTCCACGGCTGGGACGAAGCCGCGAAAGGTGCCGTTGTCGCCGGGACGCTCGGGGGACTCGTGGCGCGGGACGGAGGGTTCCCCGAGGGGAGGCCCCCAGGCTCAGGCCCCTGGCAACGGAAGGCTGAGCAAGCAGGCCTGGGCCCGGGCCCGGCTTTCGGGGCTGGCCCGGCCCCGGCTGCCGGCGCCGGGGAGGGGACCCCAGGAGGCTGAGGAGCGGGAGGCGTCGGCCTCCCCGGGGCCTGCCTCCCGGAGCTCCTCCTGGCCTTGCCGGAACGCGACGACACGCCATCCCGGACAGGTCCCCGGGGGGGCGGCCCGGCGGCCCTGTGGTGCCCGAAGCGTGTTCGCCGGGCGTTTTCCGGCCAATTCTTACGAGCGTTCTGCCCAAATCGGGATCGATTTGGGCAGAACTCTCGTGAGAATTGGCCGGCGTTGAGCAGCCCTGGTCAGCGCCCAGTTCCGCGGGGGGCAGGGCCCTTTCTCGCTCGGGGCATGTCGCGGGCACCCGGAAAACGAGCCGTGACGATGGGGCGCGGCCGGCGGCCCCGGCGCCGGGGTGTTTTCCCCGAGCAGAGTGGATGGAGGCGCCGTGGCCGGGCGTCCGCCTCCGCCGTGGCCGGGCGTCCGCCTCCGCCGTGGCGGGCGTCCGGTGCGCCCATGGAGGGGGCTGGCCTCCGTGGGGAACGGATGGATCTCTTACTCCACGGCTGGGACGAAGCCGCGAAAGGTGCCGTTGTCGCCGGGACGCTCGGGGGACTCGTGGCGCGGGACGGAGGGTTCCCGGAGGGGAGGCCCCCAGGCTCAGGCCCCTGGCAACGAAAGGCTGAGCAAGCAGGCCTGGGCCCAGGCCCGGCTTTCGGGGCTGGCCCGGCCCCGGCTGCCGGCGCCAGGGAGGGGACCCCAGGAGGCTGAGGAGCGGGAGGCGTCGGCCTCCCCGGGGCCTGCCTCCCGGAGCTCCTCCTGGCCGTGCCGGAACGCGACGACACGCGATCCCGGACAGGGCCCCGGGGGGGCGGCCCGGCGGCCCTGTGGTGCCCGAAGCGTGTTCGCCGGGCGTTTTCCGGCCAATTCTCACGAGCGTTCTGCCCAAATCGGGATCGATTTGGGCAGAACGCTCGTGAGAATTGCCGGCGTTGAGCAGCCCTGGTCAGGGCCCAGTTCCGCGTGGAGCAGGGCCCTTTCTCGCTCGGGGCATGTCGCGGGCACCCGGAAAACGAGCCGTGACGATGGGCGGCGGCCGGCGGCCCCAGCGCCGGGGTGGTTTCCCCGAGCAGAGTGAATGGAGGTGCCGTGACCGGGCGTCCGCCTCCGCCGTGGCGGGCGTCCGGGGCGCCCATGGAGGGGGCTGGCCTCCGTGGGGGAACGGATGGATCTCTCACTCCACGGCTGGGACGAAGCCGCGAAAGGTGCCGTTGTCGCCGGGACGCTCGGGGGACTCGTGGCGCGGGACGCAGGGTTCCCCGTGGGGAGGCCCCCAGGCTCAGGCCCCTGGCAACGGAAGGCTGAACAAGCAGGCCTGGGCCCGGCCCGGCTTTCGGGGCTGGCCCGGCCCCGGCTGCCGGCGCCGGGGAGGGGACGCCCGGAGGCTGAGGAGCGGGAGGCGTCGGCCTCCCCGGGGCCTGCCTCCCGGAGCTCCTCCTGGCGGTGCCGGAACGCGACGACACGCGATCCCGGACAGGGCCCCGGGGGGGCGGCCCGGCGGCCCTGTGGTGCCCGAAGCGTGTTCGCCGGGCGTTTTCCGGCCAATTCTCACGAGCGTTCTGCCCAAATCGGGATCGATTTGGGCAGAACGCTCGTGAGAATTGGCCGGCGTTGGGCAGCCCTGGTCAGCGCCCAGTTCCGCGTGGAGCAGGGCCCTTTCTCGCTCGGGGCATGTCGCGGCCACCCGGAAAACGAGCCGCGACGATGGGCGGCGGCCGGCGGCCCCGTCGCCGGGGTGGTTTCCCCGAGCAGAGTGGATGGAGGCGCCGTGGCCGGGCGTCCGCCTCCGCCGTGGTGGGCGTCCGGGGCGCCCATGGGTGGGGCTGGCCTCCGTTGGGGAGCGGATGGATCTCTCACTCCACGGCTGGGACGAAGCCGCGAAAGGTGCCGTTGTCGCCGGGACGCTCGGGGGACTCGTGGCGCGGGACGCAGTGTTCCCCGTGGGGAGGCCCCCAGGCTCAGGCCCCTGGCAACGGAAGGCTGAGCAAGCAGGCCTGGGCCCGGGCCCGGCTTTCGGGGCTGGCCCGGCCCCGGCTGCTGGCGCCGGGGAGGGGACGCCCGGAGGCTGAGGGGCGGGAGGCGTCGGCCTCCCCGGGGCCTGCCTCCCGGAGCTCCTCCTGGCGGTGCCGGAACGCGACGACTCGCGATCCCGGACAGGGCCCCGGGAGGGCGGCCCGGCGGCCCTGTGGTGCCCGAAGCGTGTTCGCCGGGCGTTTTCCGGCCAATTCTCACGAGCGTTCTGCCCAAATCGGGATCGATTTGGGCAGAACGCTCGTGAGAATTGGCCGGCGTAGGGCAGCCCTGGTCAGCGCCCAGTTCCGCGTGGAGCAGGGCCCTTTATCGCTCGGAGCATGTCACGGCCACCCGGAAAACGAGCCGCGACGATGGGGCGCGCCGGCAGCCTCGGCGCCGGGGAGTTTTCCCCGAGCAGAGTGGATGGAGGCGCCGTGGCCGCGCGTCCGCCTCCGCCGTGGCGGGCGGCCGGGGCGCCCCTGGAGGGGGCTGGCCTCTGTGGGGAAACGGACTGGTCTCTCACTCCGGGGCTAGGACGAAGCCGCGAAAGGTGCCGTTGTCGCCGGGACGGTCGGGGGACTCGTGGCGCGGGACGCAGGGTTCCCCGTGGGGAGGCCCCCAGGCTCAGGCCCCTGGCAACGGAAGGCTGAGCAAGCAGGCCTGGGCCCGGGCCCGGGTTTCGGGGCTGGCCCGGCCCCGGCTGCCGGCGCCGGGGAGGGGACCCCCGGAGGCTGAGGAGCGGGAGGCGTCGGCCTCCCCGCGGCACGCCTCCCGGAGCTCCTCCTGGCGGTGCCGGAACGCGACGACACGCGATCCCGGACAGGGCCCCGGGGGGGCGGCCCGGCGGCCCTGTGGTGCCCGAAGCGTGTTCGCCGGGCGTTTTCCGGCCAATTCTTACGAGCGTTCTGCCCAAATCGGGATCGATTTGGGCAGAACGCTCGTGAGAATTGGCCGGCGTAGGGCAGCCCTGGTCAGCGCCCAGTTCAGCGTGGAGCAGGGCCCTTTCTCGCTCGGGGCATGTCGCGGGAACCCGGAAAACGAGCCGTGACGATGGGGCGCGGCCGGCGGCCCAGGCGCCGGGGTGTTTTCCCCGAGCAGAGTGGATGGAGGCGCCGTGGCCGGGCGTCCGCCTCCGCCGTGGCCGGGCGTCCGCCTCCGCCGTGGCGGGCGTCCGGTGCGCCCATGGAGGGGGCTGGCCTCCGTGGGGAACGGATGGATCTCTCACTCCACGGCTGGGACGAAGCCGCGAAAGGTGCCGTTGTCGCCGGGACGCTCGGGGGACTTGTGGCGCGGGACGGAGGGTTCCCGGAGGGGAGGCCCCCAGGCTCAGGCCCCTGGCAACGAAAGGCTGAGCAAGCAGGCCTGGGCCCGGGCCCGGCTTTCGGGGCTGGCCCGGCCCCGGCTGCCGGCGCCAGGGAGGGGACCCCCGGAGGCTGAGGAGCGGGAGGCGTCGGCCTCCCCGGGGCCTGCCTCCCGGAGCTCCTCCTGGCGGTGCCGGAACGCGACGACACGCGATCCCGGACAGGGCCCCCGGGGGGCGGCCCGGCGGCCCTGTGGTGCCCGAAGCGTGTTCGCCGGGCGTTTTCCGGCCAATTCTCACGAGCGTTCTGCCCAAATCGGGATCGATTTGGGCAGAACGCTCGTGAGAATGGCCGGCGTTGAGCAGCCCTGGTCAGGGCCCAGTTCCGCGTGGAGCAGGGCCCTTTCTCGCTCGGGGCATGTCGCGGGCCCCCGGAAAACGAGCCGTGACGATGGGCGGCGGCCGGCGGCCCCAGCGCCGGGGTGGTTTCCCCGAGCAGAGTGAATGGAGGTGCCGTGACCGGGCGTCCGCCTCCGCCGTGGCGGGCGTCCGGGGCGCCCATGGAGGGGGCTGGCCTCCGTGGGGGAACGGATGGATCTCTCACTCCACGGCTGGGACGAAGCCGCGAAAGGTGCCGTTGTCGCCGGGACGCTCGGGGGACTCGTGGCGCGGGACGCAGGGTTCCCCGTGGGGAGGCCCCCAGGCTCAGGCCCCTGGCAACGGAAGGCTGAACAAGCAGGCCTGGGCCCGGCCCGGCTTTCGGGGCTGGCCCGGCCCCGGCTGCCGGCGCCGGGGAGGGGACGCCCGGAGGCTGAGGAGCGGGAGGCGTCGGCCTCCCCGGGGCCTGCCTCCCGGAGCTCCTCCTGGCGGTGCCGGAACGCGACGACACGCGATCCCGGACAGGGCCCCGGGGGGGCGGCCCGGCGGCCCTGTGGTGCCCGAAGCGTGTTCGCCGGGCGTTTTCCGGCCAATTCTCACGAGCGTTCTGCCCAAATCGATCCCGATTTGGGCAGAACGCTCGTGAGAATTGGCCGGCGTTGGGCAGCCCTGGTCAGCGCCCAGTTCCGCGTGGAGCAGGGCCCTTTCTCGCTCGGGGCATGTCGCGAGCACCCGGAAAACGAGCCGTGACGATGGGCGGCGGCCGGCGGCCCCGTCGCCGGGGTGGTTTCCCCGAGCAGAGTGGATGGAGGCGCCGTGGCCGGGCGTCCGCCTCCGCCGTGGCGGGCGTCCGGGGCGCCCATGGGTGGGGCTGGCCTCCGTTGGGGAGCGGATGGATCTCTCACTCCACGGCTGGGACGAAGCCGCGAAAGGTGCCGTTGTCGCCGGGACGCTCGGGGGACTCGTGGCGCGGGACGCAGGGTTCCCCGTGGGGAGGCCCCCAGGCTCAGGCCCCTGGCAACGGAAGGCTGAGCAAGCAGGCCTGGGCCCGGGCCCGGCTTTCGGGGCTGGCCCGGCCCCGGCTGCTGGCGCCGGGGAGGGGACCCCCGGAGGCTGAGGAGCGGGAGGCTTCGGCCTCCCCGGGGCCTGACTCCCGGAGCTCCTCCTGGCGGTGCCGGAACGCGACGACTCGCGATCCCGGACAGGGCCCCGGGAGGGCGGCCCGGCGGCCCTGTGGTGCCCGAAACGTGTTCGCCGGGCGTTTTCCGGCCTATTCTCACGAGCGTTCTGCCCAAATCGGGATCGATTTGGGCAGAACTCTCGTGAGAATTGGCCGGCGTTGGGCAGCCCTGGTCAGCGCCCAGTTCCGCGTGGAGCAGGGCCCTTTCTCGCTCGGGGAATGTCGCGGGCACCCGGAAACCGAGCCGTGACGATGGGGCGCGGCCGGAGGCCCCGGCGCCGGGGTGGTTTCCCTGATCAGAGTGGATGGAGGCGCCGTGGCCGGGCGTCCGCCTCCGCCGTGGCGGGCGGCCGGGGCGCCCATGGATGGGGCTGGCCTCCGTGGGGGAACGGATGGATCTCTCACTCCACGGCTGGGACGAAGCCGCGAAAGGTGCCGTTGTCGCCGGGACGCTCGGGGGACTCGTGGCGCGGGACGCAGGGTTCCCCGTGGGGAGGCCCCCAGGCTCAGGCCCCTGGCAACGGAAGGCTGAGCAAGCAGGCCTGGGCCCGGGCCCGGCTTTCGGGGCTGGCCCGGCCCCGGCTGCCGGCGCCGGGGAGGGGACCCCCGGAGGCTGAGGAGCGGGAGGCGTCGGCCTCCCCGGGGCCTGCCTCCCGGAGCTCCTCCTGGCGGTGTCGGAACGCGACGACACGCGATCCCGGACAGGGCCTCGGGGGGGCGGCCCGGCGGCCCTGTGGTGCCCGAAGCGTGTTCGCCGGGCGTTTTCCGGCCAATTCTCATGAGCGTTCTGCCCAAATCGGGATCGATTTGGGCAGAACGCTCGTGAGAATTGGCCGGCGTTGGGCAGCCCTGGTCAGCGCCCAGTTGCGCGTAGAGCAGGGCCCTTTCTCGCTCGGGGCATGTCGCGGGCACCCGGAAAACGAGCCGTGACGAGGGGGCGCGGCCGGCGGCTCCGGCGCCGGGGTGCTTTCCCCGAGCAGAGTGGATGGAGGCGCCGTGGCAGGGCGTCTGCCTCCGCCGTGGCGGGCGTCCGGGGCGCCCATGGAGGGGGCTGGCCTCCGTGTGGGAACGGATGGATCTCTCACTCCACGGCTGGGACGAAGCCGCGAAAGGTGCCGTTGTCGCCGGGACGCTCGGGGGACTCGTGGCGCGGGACGCAGGGTTCCCCGTGGGGAGGCCCCCAGGCTCAGGCCCCTGGCATCGGAAGGCTGAGCAAGCAGGCCTGGGCCCGGGCCCGGCTTTCGGGGCTGGCCCGGCCCCGGCTGCCGGCGCCGGGTAGGGGACCCCAGGAGGCTGAGGAGCGGGAGGCATCGGCCTCCCCGGGGCCTGCCTCCCGGAGCTCCTCCTGGCGGTGCCGGAACGCGACGACACGCGATCCCGGACAGGGCCCCGGGGGGGCGGCCCGGCGGCCCTGTGGTGCCCGAAGCGTGTTCGCCGGGCGTTTTCCGGCCAATTCTTACGAGCGTTCTGCCCAAATCGGGATCGATTTGGGCAGAACGCTCGTGAGAATTGGCCGGCGTTGGGCAGCCCTGGTCAGCGCCCAGTTCAGCGTGGAGCAGGGCCCTTTCTCGCTCGGGGCATGTCGCGGGAACCCGGAAAACGAGCCGTGACGATGGGGCGCGGCCGGCGGCCCTGGCGCCGGGGTGGTTTCCCCGAGCAGAGTGGATGGAGGCGCCGTGGCCGGGCGTCCGCCTCCGCCGTGGCGGGCGTCCGGGGCGCCCATGGAGGGGGCTGGCCTCTGTGGGGGAACGGATGGATCTCTCACTCCACGGCTGGGATGAAGCCGCGACAGGTGGCGTTGTCGCCGGGACGGTCGGGGGACTCGTGGCGCGGGACGCAGGGTTCCCCGTGGGGAGGCCCCCAGGCTCAGGCCCCTGGCAACGGAATGCTGAGCAAGCAGGCCTGGGCCCGGGCCCGGCTTTCGGGTCCGGCCCGGCCCCGGCTGCCGGTGCCGGGGAGGGGACCCCCGGAGGCTGAGGAGCGGGAGGCGTCGGCCTCCCCGGGGCCTGCCTCCCGGAGCTCCTCCTGGCGGTGCCGGAACGCGACGACACGCGATCCCGGACAGGGCCCCGGGAGGGCGGCCCGGCGGCCCTGTGGTACCCGAAACGTGTTCGCCGGGCGTTTTCCGTCCTATACTCACGAGCGTTCTGCCCAAATCGGGATCGATTTGGGCAGAACTCTCGTGAGAATTGGCCGGCGTTGGGCAGCCCTGGTCAGCGCCCAGTTCCGCGTGGAGCAGGGCCCTTTCTCGCTCGGGGCATGTCGCGGGCACCCGGAAACCGAGCCGTGACGATGGGGCGCGGCCAGAGGCCCCGGCGCCGGGGTGGTTTCCCCGAGCAGAGTGGATGGAGGCGCCGTGGCCGGGCGTCCGCCTCCACCGTGGCGGGCGTCCGGGGCGCCCAGGGAGGGGGCTGGCCTCCGTGGGGGAATGGATGGATCTCTCACTCCACGGCTGGGACGAAGCCGCGAAAGGTGGCGTTGTCGCCGGGACGGTCGGGGGACTCGTGGCGCGGGACACAGGGTTCCCCGTGGGGAGGCCCCCAGGCTCAGGCCCCTGGCAACGGAAGGCTGAGCAAGCAGGCCTGGGCCCGGGCCCGGCTTTCGGGGCTGGCCCGGCCCCGGCTGCTGGCGCCGGGGAGGGGACCCCCGGAGGCTGAGGAGCGGGAGGCTTCGGCCTCCCCGGGGCCTGCCTCCCGGAGCTCCTCCTGGCGGTGCCGGAACGCGACGACTCGCGATCCCGGACAGGGCCCCGGGAGGGCGGCCCGGCGGCCCTGTGGTGCCCGAAACGTGTTCGCCGGGCGTTTTCCGGCCTATTCTCACGAGCGTTCTGCCCAAATCGGGATCGATTTGGGCAGAACTCTCGTGAGAATTGGCCGGCGTTGGGCAGCCCTTGTCAGTGCCCAGTTCCGCGTGGAGCAGGGCCCTTTCTCGCTCGGGGCATGTCGCGGGCACCCGGAAACCGAGCCGTGATGATGGGGCGCGGCCGGAGGCCCCGGCGCCGGGGTGGTTTCCCCGAGCAGAGTGGATGGAGGCGCCGTGGCCGGGCGTCCGCCTCCGCCGTGGCGGGCGGCCGGGGCGCCCATGGATGGGGCTGGCCTCCGTGGGGGAACGGATTGATCACTCACTCCACGGCTGGGACGAAGCCCCGAAACGTGCCGTTGTCGCCTGGACGCTCGGGGGACTCGTGGCGCGGGACGCAACGTTCCCCGTGGGGAGGCCCCCAGGCTCAGGCCCCTGGCAACGGAAGGCTGAGCAAGGAGGCCTGGGCCCGGGCCCGGCTTTCGGGGCGGCCCGGCCCCAGGTGCCGGCTCCGGGAAGGGGACCCCCGGAGGCTGAGGAGCGGGAGGCGTCGGCCTCCCCGTGGCCTGCCTCCCGGAGCTCCTCCTGGCGGTGCCGGACGCGACGACACGCGATCCCGGACAGGGACCCGGGGGGGCGACACGGCGGCCCTGTGGTGCCCGAAGCGTGTTCGCCGGGCGTTTTCCAGTCAATTCTCACGAGCGTTCTGCCCAAATCGGGATCGATTTGGGCAGAACGCTCGTGAGAATTGGCCGGCGTTGGGCAGCCCTGGTCAGCGCCCAGTTAGGCGTGGAGCAGGGCCCTTTCTCGCTCGGGGCATGTCGCGGGCACCCGGAAAACGAGCCGTGACGATGGGCCGCGGCTGGCGGCCCCGGCGCCGGGGTGGTTTCCCCGAGCAGAGTGGATGGAGGCGCCGTGGCAGGGCGTCCGCCTCCGCCGTGGCGGGCGTCCGGGGCGCCCATGGAGGGGGCTGGCCTCCGTGTGGGAACGGATGGATCTCTCACTCCACGGCTGGGACAAAGCCGCGAAAGGTGCCGTTGTCGCCGGGACACTCGGGGGACTCGTGGCGCGGGACGCAGGTTTCCCCGTGGGGAGGCCCCCAGGCTCAGGCCCCTGGCAATGGAAGGCTGAGCAAGCAGGTCTGGGCTCGGGTCCGGCTTTCGGGGCTGGCCCGGCCCCGGCTGCCGGCGCCGGGGCGGGGAACCCCGGAGGCTGAGGAGCGGGAGGCTTCGGCCTCCCCGGGCCTGGCTCCCAGAGCTCCTCCTGGCGGTGCCGGAACGCGACGACACGCGATCCCGGACAGGGCCCCGGGGGGGCGGCCCGGCGGCCTTGTGGTGCCCGAAGCGTGTTCGCCGGGCGTTTTCCGGCCAATTCTCACGAGCGTTCTGCCCAAATCGGGATTGATTTGGGCAGAACGCTCGTGAGAATTGGCCTGCGTTGGGCAGCCCTGGTCAGCGCCCAGTTCCGCGTGGAGCAGGGCCCTTTCTCGCTCCGGGCATGTCGTGGGCACCCGGAAAAAGAGCCGTGACGATGGGGCACGGCCGGCGGCCCCGGCGCCGGGGAGGTTTCCCCGAGCAGAGTGGATGGAGGCGCCGTGGCCGGGCGTCCGCCTCCGCCGTGGCGGGCGTCCGGGGCGCCCGTGGAGGGGGCTGGCCTCCGTGGGGGAACGGATGGATCTCTCACTGCACGGCTGGGACGAAGCCGCGAAAGGTGCCGTTGTCGCCGGGACGCTCGGGGGACTCGTGGCGCGGGACGCAGGGTTCCCCGTGGGGAGGCCCCCAGGCTCAGGCCCCTGGCAACGGAAGGCTGAGCAAGCAGGCCTGGGCCCGGGCCCGGCTTTCGGGGCTGTCCCGGCCCCGGCTGCCGGCGCCGGTGCGGGGACCCCCGGAGGCTGAGGAGCGGGAGGCTTCGGCCTCCCCGGGGCCTGCCTCCCGGAGCTCCTCCTGGCGGTGCCAGAAGGCGACGACACGCGATCCCGGACAGGGCCCCGGGGGGGCGGCCCGGCGGCACTGTGGTGCCCGAAGCGTGTTCGCCGTGCGTTTTCCGGCCAATTCTCACGAGCGTTCTGCCCAAATCGGGATCGATTTGGGCAGAACGCTCGTGAGAATTGGCCGGCGTTGGGCAGCCCTGGTCAGCGCCCAGTTCCGCGTGGAGCAGGGCCCTTTCTCGCTCGGGACATGTCGCGGGCACCCGGAAAACGAGCCGTGACGATGGGCGGCGGCCGGCGGCCCCGGCGCCGGGGTGGTTTCCCCGAGCAGAGTGGATGTAGGCGCCGTGGCCGGGCGTCCGCCTCCGCCGTGGCGGGCGTCCGCGGCGCCCATGGAGGGGGTTGGCCTTCGTGGGGGAACGGATGGATCTTTCACTCCACGGCTGGGACGAAGCCACGAAAGGTGCCGTTGTCGCCGGGACGCTCGGGGGACTCATGGCGCGGGATGCAGCGTTCCCCGTGGGGAGGCCCCCAGGCTCAGCTCCCTGGCAACGGAAGGCTGAGCAAGCAGGCCTGGGCCCGGGCCCGGCTTTCGGGGCTTGCCCGGCCCCGGCTGCCGGCGCCGGGGAGGGGACCCCCGGAGGCTGAGGAGCGGGAGGCGTCGGCCTCCCCGGGGCCTGCCTACCGGAGCTCCTCCTGGCGGTGCCGGAACGCGACGACATGCGATCCCGGACAGGGCACCGGGGGGGCGGCCCGGCGGCCCTGTGGTGCCCGAAGCATGTTCGCCGGGCGTTTTCCGGCCAATTCTCACGAGCGTTCTGCCGAAATCGGGATCGATTTGGGCAGCACGCTCGTGAGAATTGGCCGGCGTTGGGCAGCCCTGGTCAGCGCCCAGTTCCGCGTGGAGCAGGGCCCTTTCTCGCTCGGGGCATGTCGCGGGCACCCGGAAAACGAGCCGTGACGAGGGGGCGCGGCCGGCGGCTCCGGCGCCGGGGTGTTTTCCCTGAGCAGAGTGGATGGAGGCGCCGTGGCAGGGCGTCCGCCTCCGCCGTGGCGGGCGTCCGGGGCGCCCATGGAGGGGGCTGGCCTCCGTGGGGGAACGGATGGATCTCTCACTCCACGGGTGGGACGAAGCCGCGAAAGGTGCCGTTGTCGCCGGGACGCTCGGGGGACTCGTGGCGCGGGACGCAGGGTTCCCCGTGGGGAGGCCCCCAGGCTCAGGCCCCTGGCAACGGAAGGCTGAGCAAGCAGGCCTGGGCCCGGGCCCGGCTTTCGGGGCTGGCCCGGCCCCGGCTGCCGGCGCCGGGGAGGGGACCCCCGGAGGCTGAGGAGCGGGAGGCGTCGGCCTCCCCTGGGCCTGCCTCCCGGAGCTCCTCCTGGCGGTGCCGGAACGCGACGACACGCGATCCCGGACAGGGCCCCGGGGGGGCGGCCCGGCGGCCCTGTGGTGCCCGAAGCGTTTTCGCCGGGCGTTTTCCGGCCAATTCTCACGAGCGTTCTGCCCAAATCGGGATCGATTTGGGCAGAACGCTCGTGAGAATTGGCCGGCGTTGAGCAGCCCTTGTCAGGGCCCAGTTCTGCGTGGAGCAGGGCCCTTTCTCGCTCGGGGCATGTCGCGGGCATCCGGAAAACGAGCCGTGACGATGGGCGGCGGCCGGCGGCCCCGGCGCCGGGGTGGTTTCCCCGAGCAGAATGGATGGAGGCGCCGTGGCCGGGCGTCCGCCTCCGCCGTGGCGGGCGTCCGGGGCGCCCATGGAGGGGGCTGGCCTCTGTGGGGGAACGGATGGATCTCTCACTCCACGGCTGGGACGATGCCGCGACAGGTGGCGTTGTCGCCGGGACGGTCGGGGGACTCGTGGCGCGGGACGCAGGGTTCCCCGTGGGGAGGCCCCCAGGCTCAGGCCCCTGGCAACGGAAGGCTGAGCAAGCAGGCCTGGGCCCGGGCCCGGCTTTCGGGGCTGGCCCGGCCCCAGCTGCCGGCGCCAGGGAGTGGAACCCCGGAGGCTGAGGAGCGGGAGGTTTCGGCCTCCACGCCGCACGCCTCCCGGAGCTCCTCCTGGCGGTGGAGGGACGCGACGACACGTGATCCCGGACAGGGCCCCGGGGGGGCCGCCCTGCGGCCCTGTGGTGCCCGAAGTGTGTTCGCCGGGCGTTTTCCGGCCAATTCTCACGAGCGTTCTGCCCAAATCGGGCAGAACGCTCGTAAGAATTGGCCGGCGTTGGGCAGCCCTGGTCAGCGCCCAGTTCCGCGTGGAGCAGGGCCCTTTCTCGCTCGGGGCATGTCGCGGCCACCCGGAAAACGAGCCGCGACGATGGGGCGCGGCCGGCAGCCGCGGCGCCGGGGAGTTTTCCCGAGCAGAGTGCATGGAGGCGCCATGGCCGGGCGGCCGCCTCCGCCGTGGCGGGCGGCCGGGTCGCCCCTGGAGGGGGCTGGCCTCTGTGGGGAAACGGACTGGTCTCTCACTCCGCGGCTAGGACGAAGCCGCGAAAGGTGCCGTTGTCGCCGGGACGGTCGGGGGACTCGTGGCGCGGGACTCAGGGTTCCCCATGGGGAGGCCCCCAGGCTCAGGCCCCTGGCAACGGAAGGATGAGCAAACAGGCCCGGACATCGGGCCCGGCTTTCGGGGCTGGACCGGCCCCAGCTGCCGGCGCCAGGGAGGGGACCCCCGGAGGCTGAGGAGCGGGAGGCGTCAGCCTCACCGCGGCACCCCCCTGAGCTCCTCCTGGCGGTGCCGGAACGCGAGGACACGCGATCCCGGACAGGGCCCCGGGGGGGCGGCCCGGCGGCCCTGTGGTGCCCGAAGTGTGTTCGCCGGGCGTTTTCTGGCCAATTCTCACGAGCGTTCTGCCCAAATCGGGATCGATTTGGGCAGAACGCTCGTGAGAATTGGCCGCCATTGGGCAGCCCTGGTCAGCGCCCAGTTCCGCGTGGAGCAGGGCCCTTTCTCGCGCGGGGCATATCGCGGCCACCCGGAAAACGAGCCGCGACGATGGGGTGCGGCCGGCAGCCGCGGCGCCGGGGAGTTTTCCCCGAGCAGAGTGGATGGAGGCGCCGTGGCCGGGCGTCCGCCTCCGCCGTGGCGGGCGTCCGGGTCGCCCATGGAGGGGGCTGGCCTCCGTGGGGGAACGGATGGATCTCTCACTCCACGGCTGGGACGAAGCCGCGAAATGTGCCGTTGTAGCGGGACGCTCGGGGGACTCGTGGCGCGGGACGGAGGGTTCCCCGAGGGGAGGCCCCCAGGCTCAGGCCCCTGGCAACGAAAGGCTGAGCAAGCAGGCCTTGGCCCGGGCCCGGCTTTCGGGGCTGGCCCGGCCCCGGCTCCCCGCGCCGGGGAGGGGACCCCAGGAGCCTGAGGAGCGGGAGTCATCGACCTCCCCGGGGCCTGCCTCCCGGATATCCTCCTGGCGGTGCCGGAACGCGACGACACGCGATCCCGGACAGGGCCCCGGGGGGGCGGCCCGGCGGCCCTGTGGTGCCCGAAGCGTGTTCGCCGGGCGTTTTCCGGCCAATTCTCACGAGCGTTCTGCCCAAATCGGGATCGATTTGGGCAGAACGCTCGTGAGAATTGGCCGGCGTTGAGCAGCCCTGGTCAGGGCCCAGTTCCGCGTGGAGCAGTGCCGTTTCTCGCTCGGGGCATGTCGCGGGCACATGGAAAACGAGCCGTGACGATGGGCGGCGGCCGGCGGCCCCGGCGCCGGGGTGGTTTCCCCGAGCAGAGTGGATGGAGGTGCCGTGGCCGGGCGTTCGCCTCCGCCGTGGCGGGCGTCCGGGGCGCCCATGGAGGGGGCTGGCCTCCGTGGGGGAACGGATGGATCTCTCACTCCACGGCTGGGACGAAGCCGCGAAAGGTGCCGTTGTCGCCGGGACGCTCGGGGGACTCGTGGCGCGGGACGCAGGGTTCCCCGTGGGGAGGCCCCCAGGCTCAGGCCCCTGGCAACGGAAGGCTGAACAAGCAGGCCTGGGCCCGGCCCGGCTTTCGGGGCTGGCCCGGCCCCGGCTGCCGGCGCCAGGGAGGGGACGCCCGGAGGCTGAGGAGCGGGAGGCGTCGGCCTCCCCGGGGCCTGCCTCCCGGAGCTCCTCCTGGCGGTGCCGGAACGCGACGACACGCGATCCCAGACAGGGCCCAGGGGGGGCGGCCCGGCGGCCCTGTGGTGCCCGAAGCGTGTTCGCCGGGCGTTTTCCGGCAAATTCTCACGAGCGTTCTGCCCAAATCGGGATCGATTTGGGCAGAACGCTCGTGAGAATTGGCCGGCGTTGGGCAGCCCTGGTCAGCGCCCAGTTCCGCGTAGAGCAGGGCCCTTTCTCGCTCGGGGCATGTCGCGGGCACCCGGAAAACGAGCCGTGACGAGGGGGCGCGGCCGGAGGCCCCGGCGCCGGGGTGGTTTCCCCGAGCAGAGTGGATGGAGGGGCTGTGGCCGGGCGTATGCCTCCGCCGTGGCCGGGCGTCCGCCTCCGCCGTGGCGGGCGTCCGGGGCGCCCATGGAGGGGGCTGGCCTCCGTGGAGGAACGGATGGATCTCTCACTCCACGGCTGAGACGAAGCCGCGAAAGGTGCCGTTGTCGCTGGGACGCTCGGGGGACTCGTGGCGCGGGACGCAGGGTTCCCCGTGGGGAGGCCCCCAGGCTCAGGCCCCTGGCAACGGAAGGCAGAGCAAGCAGGCCTGGGTCCGGGCCCGGCTTTCGGGGCTGCCCGGCCCCGGCTGACGGCTCCGGGGAGGGGACCCCCGGAGCCTGAGGAGCGGGAGGCGTCGGCCTCCCCGGGGCCTGCCTCCCGGAGCTCCTCCTGGCGGTGCCGGAACACGGCGACACGCGATCCCGGACAGGGCCCCGGGGGGGCGGCCCGGCGGCCCTGTGGTGCTCGAAGCGTGTTCGCCGGGTGTTTACCGGCCAATTCTCACGAGTGTTCTGCCCAAATCGGGATCGATTTGGGCAGAACGCTCGTGAGAATTGGCCGGCGTTGGGCAGCCCTGGTCAGCGCCCAGTTCCGCGTGGAGCAGGGCCCTTTCTCGATCGGGGCATGTCGCGGGCACCCGGAAACGAGCCGTGACGAAGGGCCGCGGCCGGCGGCCCCGGCGCCGGGGTGGTTTCACCGAGCAGAGTGGATGGAGGCGCCATGGCCGGGCGTCCACCTCCGCCGTGGCGGGCGTCCGGGACGCCCATGGAGGGGGCTGGCCTCCGTGGTCGAACCGATGGATCTCTCACTGCACGGCTGTGACGAAGCCGCGAAAGGTGCTGTTGTGGCCGGGACGCTCGGGGGACTCGTGGCGCGGGACGCAGTGTTCCCCGTGGGGAGGCCCCCAGGCTCTGGCCCCTGGCAACGGAAGGCTGAGCAAGCACGCCTGGGACCGGGCCCGCCGTTCGGGGCTGGCCCGGCCCCGGCTGCCGGCGCCGGGGAGGGGACACCCGGAGGCTGAGTAGCGGGAGGCGTCGGCCTCCCCTGGGCCTGCCTCCCGGAGCTCCTCCTGGCGGTGCCGGAACGCGACGATACGCGATCCCGGACAGGGCCCCGGGGGGGCGGCCCGGCGGCCCTGTGGTGCCCGAAGCGGGTTCGCCGGGCGTTTTCCGGCCAATTCTCACGAGCGTTCTGCTCAAATCGGGATCGTTTTGGGCAGAACGCTCGTGAGAATTGGCCGGCGTTGGGCAGCCCTGGTCAGCGCCCAGTTCCGCGTGGAGCAGGGCCCTTTCTCGCTCGGGGCATGTCGCGGGCACCCGGAAAACGAGCCGTGACGAGGGAGCGCGGCCGGCGGCCCCGGCGCCGGGGTGGTTTCCCCGAGCAGAGTGGATGGAGGCGCCGTGGTCGGGCGTCCGCCTCCGCCGTGGCGGGCGTCCGGGGCGCCCATGGAGGGGGCTGGCCTCCGTGGGGGAATGGATGGATCTCTCACTCCATGGCTGGGACGAAGCCACGAAAGGTGGCGTTGTCGCCGGGATGGTCGGGGGACTCGTGGCGCGGGACACAGTGTTCCCCGTGGGGAGGCCCTCAGGCTCAGGCCCCTGGCAACGGAAGGCTGAGCAAGCAGGCCTGGGCCCGGGCCCGGCATTCGGGGCTGGCCCGGCCCCGGCTGCCGGCTCCGGGGCGGGGACCCCCGGAGGATGAGGAGCGGGAGGCTTCGGCCTCCCCGGGGCCTGCCTCCCGGAGCTCCTCCTGGCGGTGCCGGAACGCGACGACTCGCGATCCCGGACAGGGCCCCGGGAGGGCGGCCCGGCGGCCCTGTGGTGCCCGATGCGTGTTCGCCGGGCGTTTTCCGGCCAATTCTCACGAGCGTTCTGCCCAAATCGGGATCGATTTGGGCAGAACGCTCGTGAGAATTGGCCAGCGTTGGGCAGCCCTGGTCAGCGCCCAGTTCCGCGTGGAGCAGGGCCCTTTCTCGCTCGGGGCATGTCGCGGCCACCCGGAAAACGAGCCGCGACGATGGGGCGCGGCCGGCAGCCGCGGCGCCGGGGAGTTTTCCCCGAGCAGAGTGGATGGAGGCGCCGTGGCCGGCCGTCCGCCTCCGCCGTGGCGGGCGGCAGGGGCGCCACTGGAGGGGGCTGGCCTCTGTGGGGAAACGGACTGGTCTCTCACTCCGCGGCTAGGACGAAGCCGCGAAAGGTGCCGTTGTCGCCGGGACGGTCGGGGGACTCGTGGCGCGGGACTCAGGGTTCCCCATGGGGAGGCCCCCAGCCTCAGGCCCCTGGCAACGGAAGGCTGAGCAAGCAGGCCCGGGCCCGGGCCTGGCTTTCGGGGCTGGCCCGGCCCCAGCTGCCGGCGCCAGGGAGGGGACCCCCGGAGGCTGAGGAGCGGGAGGCGTCGGCCTCCCCGCGGCACGCCTCCCGGAGCTCCTCCTGGCGGTGCCGGAACGCGACGACACGCGATCCCGGACAGGGCCCCGGGGGGGCGGCCCGGCGGCCCTGTGGTGCCCGAAGCGTGTTCGCCGGGCGTTTTCCGGCCAATTCTCACGAGCGTTCTGCCCAAATCGGGATCGATTTGGGCAGAACGCTCGTGAGAATTGGCCGGCGTTGGGCAGCCCTGGTCAGCGCCCAGTTCCGCGTGGAGCAGGGCCCTTTCTCGCTCGGGGCATGTCGCGGGAACCCGGAAAACGAGCCGTGACGATGGGGCGTAGCCGGCGGCCCCGGCGCCGGGGTGGTTTCCCCGAGCAGAGTGGATGGAGGCGCCGTGGCCGGGCGTCCGCCTCCGCCGTGGCCGGGCGTCCGCCTCCGCCGTGGCGGCCGTCCGGGGCGCCCATGGAGGGGGCTGGCCTCCGTGGGGAACGGATGGATCTCTCACTCCACGGCTGGGACGAAGCCGCGAAAGATGCCGTTGTCGCCGGGACGGTCGGGGGACTCGTGGCGCGGGACTCAGGGTTCCCCATGGGGAGGCCCCCAGGCTCAGTCCCCTGGCAACGGAAGGCTGAGCAAGCAGGCCCGGGCCCGGGCCCGGCTTTCGGGGCTGGCCCGGTCCCAGCTGCCGGCGCCAGGGAGGGGACCCCCGGAGGCTGAGGAGCGGGAGGCGTCGGCCGTACCGGGGCCCGCCTCCCGGAGCTCCTCCCGGCGGTGCCGGAACGCGATGACCCGCGATCCTGGACTGGGCCCCGGGGGGGCCGCCCTGCGGCCCTGTGGTGCCCGAAGTGTGTTCGCCGGGCGTTTTCCGGCCAATTCTCACGAGCGTTCTGCCCAAATCGGGATCGATTTGGGCAGAACGCTCGTGAGAATTGGCCGGCGTTGGGCAGCCCTGGTCAGCGCCCAGTTCCGCGTGGAGCAGGGCCCTTTCTCGCTCGGGGCATGTCGCGGCCACCCGGAAAACGAGCCGCGACGATGGGGCGCGGCCGGCAGCCGCGGCGCCGGGGAGTTTTCCCCGAGCAGAGTGCATGGAAGCGCCGTGGCCGGGCGTCCGCCTCCGCCGTGGCGGGCGGCAGGGGCGCCCCTGGAGGGGGCTGGCCTCTGTGGGGAAACGGACTGGTCTCTGACTCCGCGGCTAGGACGAAGTCGCGAAAGGTGCCGTTGTCGCCGGGACGGTCGGGGGACTCGTGGCGCGGGACTCAGGGTTCCCCATGGGGAGGCCCCCAGGCTCAGGCCCCTGGCAACGGAAGGCTGAGCAAGCAGGCCCGGGCCCGGGCCCGGCTTTCGGGGCTGGCCCGGCCCCAGCTGCCGGCGCCAGGGTGGGAACCCCCGGAGGCTGAGGAGCGGGAGGCGTCGGCCGCCCCGGGGCCCGCCTCCCGGATCTCCTCCCGGCGGTGCCGGAACGCGACGACCCGCGATCCCGGACAGAGCCCCGGGGGGGCCGCCCTGCGGCCCTGTGGTGCCCGAAGTGTGTTCGCCGGGCGTTTTCCGGCCAATTCTCACGAGCGTTCTGCCCAAATCGGGATCGATTTGGGCAGAACGCTCGTGAGAATTGGCCGGCGTTGGGCAGCCCTGGTCAGCGCCCAGTTCCGCGTGGAGCAGGGCCCTTTCTCGCTCGGGGCATGTCGCGGGAACCCGGAAAACGAGCCGTGACGATGGGGCGTAGCCGGCGGCCCCGGCGCCGGGGTGGTTTCCCCGAGCAGAGTGGATGGAGGCGCCGTGGTCGGGCGTCCGCCTCCGCCGTGGCCGGGCGTCCGCCTCCGCCGTGGCGGCCGTCCGGGGCGCCCATGGAGGGGGCTGGCCTCCGTGGGGAACGGATGGATCTCTCACTCCACGGCTGGGACGAAGCCGCGAAAGATGCCGTTGTCGCCGGGACGGTCGGGGGACTCGTGGCGCGGGACTCAGGGTTCCCCATGGGGAGGCCCCCAGGCTCAGTCCCCTGGCAACGGAAGGCTGAGCAAGCAGGCCCGGGCCCGGGCCCGGCTTTCGGGGCTGGCCCGGTCCCAGCTGCCGGCGCCAGGGAGGGGACCCCCGGAGGCTGAAGAGCGGGAGGCGTCGGCCGTACCGGGGCCCGCCTCCCGGAGCTCCTCCCGGCGGTGCCGGAACGCGATGACCCGCGATCCTGGACTGGGCCCCGGGGGGGCCGCCCTGCGGCCCTGTGGTGCCCGAAGTGTGTTCGCCGGGCGTTTTCCGGCCAATTCTCACGAGCGTTCTGCCCAAATCGGGATCGATTTGGGCAGAACGCTCGTGAGAATTGGCCGGCGTTGGGCAGCCCTGGTCAGCGCCCAGTTCCGCGTGGAGCAGGGCCCTTTCTCGCTCGGGGCATGTCGCGGCCACCCGGAAAACGAGCCGCGACGATGGGGCGCGGCCGGCAGCCGCGGCGCCGGGGAGTTTTCCCCGAGCAGAGTGCATGGAAGCGCCGTGGCCGGGCGTCCGCCTCCGCCGTGGCGGGCGGCAGGGGCGCCCCTGGAGGGGGCTGGCCTCTGTGGGGAAACGGACTGGTCTCTGACTCCGCGGCTAGGACGAAGTCGCGAAAGGTGCCGTTGTCGCCGGGACGGTCGGGGGACTCGTGGCGCGGGACTCAGTGTTCCCCATGGGGAGGCCCCCAGGCTCAGGCCCCTGGCAACGGAAGGCTGAGCAAGGAGGCCCGGGCCCGGGCCCGGCTTTCGGGGCTGGCCCGGCCCCAGCTGCCGGCGCCAGGGTGGGAACCCCCGGAGGCTGAGGAGCGGGAGGCGTCGGCCGCCCCGGGGCCCGCCTCCCGGATCTCCTCCCGGCGGTGCCGGAACGCGACGACCCGCGATCCCGGACAGGGCCCCGGGGGGGCCGCCCTGCGGCCCTGTGGTGCCCGAAGTGTGTTCGCCGGGCGTTTTCCGGCCAATTCTCACGAGCGTTCTGCCCAAATCGGGATCGATTTGGGCAGAACGCTCGTGAGAATTGGCCGGCGTTGGGCAGCCCTGGTCAGCGCCCAGTTCCGCGTGGAGCAGGGCCGTTTCTCGCTCGGGGCATGTCGCGGGAACCCGGAAAACGAGCCGTGACGATGGGGCGTAGCCGGCGGCCCCGGCGCCGGGGTGGTTTCCCCGAGCAGAGTGGATGGAGGCGCCGTGGCCGGGCGTCCGCCTCCGCCGTGGCCGGGCGTCCGCCTCCGCCGTGGCGGCCGTCCGGGGCGCCCATGGAGGGGGCTGGCCTCCGTGGGGAACGGATGGATCTCTCACTCCACGGCTGGGACGAAGCCGCGAAAGATGCCGTTGTCGCCGGGACGGTCGGGGGACTCGTGGCGCGGGACTCAGGGTTCCCCATGGGGAGGCCCCCAGGCTCAGTCCCCTGGCAACGGAAGGCTGAGCAAGCAGGCCCGGGCCCGGGCCCGGCTTTCGGGGCTGGCCCGGTCCCAGCTGCCGGCGCCAGGGAGGGGACCCCCGGAGGCTGAGGAGCGGGAGGCGTCGGCCGTACCGGGGCCCGCCTCCCGGAGCTCCTCCCGGCGGTGCCGGAACGCGATGACCCGCGATCCTGGACTGGGCCCCGGGGGGGCCGCCCTGCGGCCCTGTGGTGCCCGAAGTGTGTTCGCCGGGCGTTTTCCGGCCAATTCTCACGAGCGTTCTGCCCAAATCGGGATCGATTTGGGCAGAACGCTCGTGAGAATTGGCCGGCGTTGGGCAGCCCTGGTCAGCGCCCAGTTCCGCGTGGAGCAGGGCCCTTTCTCGCTCGGGGCATGTCGCGGCCACCCGGAAAACGAGCCGCGACGATGGGGCGCGGCCGGCAGCCGCGGCGCCGGGGAGTTTTCCCCGAGCAGAGTGCATGGAAGCGCCGTGGCCGGGCGTCCGCCTCCGCCGTGGCGGGCGGCAGGGGCGCCCCTGGAGGGGGCTGGCCTCTGTGGGGAAACGGACTGGTCTCTGACTCCGCGGCTAGGACGAAGTCGCGAAAGGTGCCGTTGTCGCCGGGACGGTCGGGGGACTCGTGGCGCGGGACTCAGGGTTCCCCATGGGGAGGCCCCCAGGCTCAGGCCCCTGGCAACGGAAGGCTGAGCAAGCAGGCCCGGGCCCGGGCCCGGCTTTCGGGGCTGGCCCGGCCCCAGCTGCCGGCGCCAGGGTGGGAACCCCCGGAGGCTGAGGAGCGGGAGGCGTCGGCCGCCCCGGGGCCCGCCTCCCGGATCTCCTCCCGGCGGTGCCGGAACGCGACGACCCGCGATCCCGGACAGGGCCCCGGGGGGGCCGCCCTGCGGCCCTGTGGTGCCCGAAGTGTGTTCGCCGGGCGTTTTCCGGCCAATTCTCACGAGCGTTCTGCCCAAATCGGGATCGATTTGGGCAGAACGCTCGTGAGAATTGGCCGGCGTTGGGCAGCCCTGGTCAGCGCCCAGTTCCGCGTGGAGCAGGGCCCTTTCTCGCTCGGGGCATGTCGCGGGAACCCGGAAAACGAGCCGTGACGATGGGGCGTAGCCGGCGGCCCCGGCGCCGGGGTGGTTTCCCCGAGCAGAGTGGATGGAGGCGCCGTGGCCGGGCGTCCGCCTCCGCCGTGGCCGGGCGTCCGCCTCCGCCGTGGCGGCCGTCCGGGGCGCCCATGGAGGGGGCTGGCCTCCGTGGGGAACGGATGGATCTCTCACTCCACGGCTGGGACGAAGCCGCGAAAGATGCCGTTGTCGCCGGGACGGTCGGGGGACTCGTGGCGCGGGACTCAGGGTTCCCCATGGGGAGGCCCCCAGGCTCAGTCCCCTGGCAACGGAAGGCTGAGCAAGCAGGCCCGGGCCCGGGCCCGGCTTTCGGGGCTGGCCCGGTCCCAGCTGCCGGCGCCAGGGAGGGGACCCCCGGAGGCTGAGGAGCGGGAGGCGTCGGCCGTACCGGGGCCCGCCTCCCGGAGCTCCTCCCGGCGGTGCCGGAACGCGATGACCCGCGATCCTGGACTGGGCCCCGGGGGGGCCGCCCTGCGGCCCTGTGGTGCCCGAAGTGTGTTCGCCGGGCGTTTTCCGGCCAATTCTCACGAGCGTTCTGCCCAAATCGGGATCGATTTGGGCAGAACGCTCGTGAGAATTGGCCGGCGTTGGGCAGCCCTGGTCAGCGCCCAGTTCCGCGTGGAGCAGGGCCCTTTCTCGCTCGGGGCATGTCGCGGCCACCCGGAAAACGAGCCGCGACGATGGGGCGCGGCCGGCAGCCGCGGCGCCGGGGAGTTTTCCCCGAGCAGAGTGCATGGAAGCGCCGTGGCCGGGCGTCCGCCTCCGCCGTGGCGGGCGGCAGGGGCGCCCCTGGAGGGGGCTGGCCTCTGTGGGGAAACGGACTGGTCTCTGACTCCGCGGCTAGGACGAAGTCGCGAAAGGTGCCGTTGTCGCCGGGACGGTCGGGGGACTCGTGGCGCGGGACTCAGGGTTCCCCATGGGGAGGCCCCCAGGCTCAGGCCCCTGGCAACGGAAGGCTGAGCAAGCAGGCCCGGGCCCGGGCCCGGCTTTCGGGGCTGGCCCGGCCCCAGCTGCCGGCGCCAGGGTGGGAACCCCCGGAGGCTGAGGAGCGGGAGGCGTCGGCCGCCCCGGGGCCCGCCTCCCGGATCTCCTCCCGGCGGTGCCGGAACGCGACGACCCGCGATCCCGGACAGGGCCCCGGGGGGGCCGCCCTGCGGCCCTGTGGTGCCCGAAGTGTGTTCGCCGGGCGTTTTCCGGCCAATTCTCACGAGCGTTCTGCCCAAATCGGGATCGATTTGGGCAGAACGCTCGTGAGAATTGGCCGGCGTTGGGCAGCCCTGGTCAGCGCCCAGTTCCGCGTGGAGCAGGGCCCTTTCTCGCTCGGGGCATGTCGCGGGAACCCGGAAAACGAGCCGTGACGATGGGGCGTAGCCGGCGGCCCCGGCGCCGGGGTGGTTTCCCCGAGCAGAGTGGATGGAGGCGCCGTGGCCGGGCGTCCGCCTCCGCCGTGGCCGGGCGTCCGCCTCCGCCGTGGCGGCCGTCCGGGGCGCCCATGGAGGGGGCTGGCCTCCGTGGGGAACGGATGGATCTCTCACTCCACGGCTGGGACGAAGCCGCGAAAGATGCCGTTGTCGCCGGGACGGTCGGGGGACTCGTGGCGCGGGACTCAGGGTTCCCCATGGGGAGGCCCCCAGGCTCAGTCCCCTGGCAACGGAAGGCTGAGCAAGCAGGCCCGGGCCCGGGCCCGGCTTTCGGGGCTGGCCCGGTCCCAGCTGCCGGCGCCAGGGAGGGGACCCCCGGAGGCTGAGGAGCGGGAGGCGTCGGCCGTACCGGGGCCCGCCTCCCGGAGCTCCTCCCGGCGGTGCCGGAACGCGATGACCCGCGATCCTGGACTGGGCCCCGGGGGGGCCGCCCTGCGGCCCTGTGGTGCCCGAAGTGTGTTCGCCGGGCGTTTTCCGGCCAATTCTCACGAGCGTTCTGCCCAAATCGGGATCGATTTGGGCAGAACGCTCGTGAGAATTGGCCGGCGTTGGGCAGCCCTGGTCAGCGCCCAGTTCCTCGTGGAGCAGGGCCCTTTCTCGCTCGGGGCATGTCGCGGCCACCCGGAAAACGAGCCGCGACGATGGGGCGCGGCCGGCAGCCGCGGCGCCGGGGAGTTTTCCCCGAGCAGAGTGCATGGAAGCGCCGTGGCCGGGCGTCCGCCTCCGCCGTGGCGGGCGGCAGGGGCGCCCCTGGAGGGGGCTGGCCTCTGTGGGGAAACGGACTGGTCTCTGACTCCGCGGCTAGGACGAAGTCGCGAAAGGTGCCGTTGTCGCCGGGACGGTCGGGGGACTCGTGGCGCGGGACTCAGGGTTCCCCATGGGGAGGCCCCCAGGCTCAGGCCCCTGGCAACGGAAGGCTGAGCAAGCAGGCCCGGGCCCGGGCCCGGCTTTCGGGGCTGGCCCGGCCCCAGCTGCCGGCACCAGGGAGGGGACCCCCGGAGGCTGAGGAGCGGGAGGCGTCGGCCGCCCCGGGGCCCGCCTCCCGGAGCTCCTCCCGGCGGTGCCGGAACGCGACGACCCGCGATCACGGACAGGGCCCCGGGGGGGCCGCCCTGCGGCCCTGTGGTGCCCGAAGTGGGTTCGCCGGGCGTTTTCCGGCCAATTCTCACGAGCGTTCTGCCCAAATCGGGATCGATTTGGGCAGAACGCTCGTGAGAATTGGCCGGCGTTGGGCAGCCCTGGTCAGCGCCCAGTTCCGCGTGGAGCAGGGCCCTTTCTCGCTCGGGGCATGTCGCGGCCACCCGGAAAACGAGCCGCGACGATGGGGCGCGGCCGGCAGCCGCGGCGCCGGGGAGTTTTCCCCGAGCAGAGTGCATGCAGGCGCCGTGACCGGGCGTCCGCCTCCGCCGTGGCGGGCGGCCGGG
Source organism: Meles meles (assembly GCF_922984935.1). Classification (NCBI taxonomy): domain Eukaryota; kingdom Metazoa; phylum Chordata; class Mammalia; order Carnivora; family Mustelidae; genus Meles; species Meles meles. The sequence goes on along the minus strand of NC_060070.1, from coordinate 156,781,917 downwards.
GCGCCCATGGAGGGGGCTGGCCTCTGTGGGGAAACGGACTGGTCTCTGACTCCGCGGCTAGGACGAAGCCGCGAAAGGTGCCGTTGTCGCCGGGACGGTCGGGGGACTCGTGGTGCGGGACTCATGGTTCCCCATGGGGAGGCCCCCAGGCTCAGGCCCCTGGCAACGGAAGGCTGAGCAAGCAGGACCGGGCCCGGGCCCGGCTTTCGGGGCTGGCCCGGCCCCAGCTCCCGGCGCCAGGGAGGGGACCCCCGGAGGCTGAGGACCGGGAGGCGTCGGCCTCCCCGCGGCATGCCTCCCGGAGCTCCTCCTGGCGGTGACGGAACGCGACGACACGCGATCCCGGACAGGGCCCCGGGGGGGGTCGCCCTGCCGCCCTGTGGTGCCCGAAGTGTGTTCGCCGGGCCTTTTCCGGCCAATTCTCACGAGCGTTCTGCCCAAATCGGGATCGATTTGGGCAGAACGCTCGTGAGAATTGGCCGGCGTTGGGCAGCCCTGGTCAGCGCCCAGTTCCGCGTGGAGCAGGGCCCTTTCTCGCTCGGGGCATGTCGCGGCCACCCGGAAAACGAGCCGCGACGATGGGGCGCGGCCGGCAGCCGCGGCGCCGGGGAGTTTTCCCCGAGCAGAGTGCATGGAGGCGCCGTGGCCGGGCGTCCCCCACCGCCGTGGCGGGCGGCCGGGGCGCCCCTGGAGGGGACTGGCCTCTGTGGGGAAACGGACTGGTCTCTGACTCCGCGGCTAGGACGAAGCCGCGAAAGGTGCCGTTGTCGCTGGACGGTCGGGGGACTCGTGGCGCGGGACTCAGGGTTCCCCATGGGGAGGACCCCAGGCTCAGGCCCCTGGCAACGGAAGGCTGAGCAAGCAGGCCCGGGCCCGGGCCCGGGCCCGGCTTTCGGGGCTGGCCCGGCCCCAGCTGCCGGCGCCAGGGAGGGGACCCCCGGAGGCTGAGGAGCGGGAGGCGTCGGCCGCCCCTGGGCCCGCCTCCCGGAGCTCCTCCCGGCGGTGCCGGAACGCGACGACCCGCGATCCCGGACAGGGCCCCGGGGGGGCCGCCCTGCGGCCCTGTGGTGCCCGAAGTGTGTTCCCCGGGCGTTTTCCGGCCAATTCTCCCGACCGTTCTGCCCAAATTGGGATCGATTTGGGCAGAACGCTCGTGAGAATTGGCCGGCGTTGGGCAGCCCTGGTCAGCGCCCAGTTCCGCGTGGAGCAGGGCCCTTTCTCGCTCGGGGCATGTCGCGGCCACCCGGAAAACGAGCCGCGACGATGGGGCGCGGCCGGCAGCCGCGGCGCCGGGGAGTTTTCCCCGAGCAGAGTGCATGGAGGCGCCGTGGATGGGCGTCCGCCTCCGCCGTAGCGGGCGGCCGGGGCGCCCCTGGAGTGGGCTGGCCTCTGTAGGGAAACGGACTGGTCTCTCACTCCGCGGCTAGGACGAAGCCGCGAAAGGTGCCGTTGTCGCCGGGACGGTCGGGGGACTCGTGGCGCGGGACTCAGGGTTCCCCATGGGGAGGCCCCCAGGCTCAGGCCCCTGGCAACGGAAGCCTGAGCAAGCAGGCCCGGGCCCGGGCTCGGGCCCGGCTTTCGGGGCTGGTCGGGCCCAGCTGCCGGCGCCAGGGAGGGGACCCCCGGAGGCTGAGGAGCGGGAGGCGTCGGCCTCCCCGGGGCCCGCCTCCCGGAGCTCCTCCCGGCGGTGCCGGAACGCGACGACCCGCGATCCCGGACAGGGCCCCGGGGGGGCCGCCCTGCGGCCCTGTGGTGACCGAAGTGTGTTCGCCGGGCGTTTTCCGGCCAATTCTCACGAGCGTTCTGCCCAAATCGGGATCGATTTGGGCAGAACGCTCGTGAGAATTGGCCGGCGTTGGGCAGCCCTGGTCAGCGCCCAGTTCCGCGTGGAGCAGGGCCCTTTCTCGCTCGGGGCATGTCGCGGCCACCCGGAAAACGAGCCGCGACGATGGGGCGCGGCCGGCAGCCGCGGCGCCGGGGAGTTTTCCCCGAGCAGAGTGCATGGAAGCGCCGTGGCCGGGCGTCCGCCTCCGCCGTGGCGGGCGGCCGGGGCGCCCCTGGAGGGGGCTGGCCTCTGTGGGGAAACGGACTGGTCTCTGACTCCGCGGCTAGGACGAAGCCGCGAAAGGTGCCGTTGTCGCCGGGACGGTCGGGGGACTCGTGGCGCGGGACTCAGGGTTCCCCATGGGGAGGCCCCCAGGCTCAGGCCCCTGGCAACGGAAGGCTGAGCAAGCAGGCCCGGGCCCGGGCCCGGGCCCGGCTTTTGGGGCTGGCCCGGCCCCAGCTGCCGGCGCCAGGGAGGGGACCCCCGGAGGCTGAGGAGCGGGAGGCGTCGGCCGCCCCTGGGCCCGCCTCCCGGAGCTCCTCCCGGCGGTGCCGGAACGCGACGACCCGCGATCCCGGACAGGGCCCCGGGGGGGCCGCCCTGCGGCCCTGTGGTGCCCGAAGTGGGTTCGCCGGGCGTTTTCCGGCCAATTCTCACGACCGTTCTGCCCAAATTGGGATCGATTTGGGCAGAACGCTCGTGAGAATTGGCCGGCGTTGGGCAGCCCTGGTCAGCGCCCAGTTCCGCGTGGAGCAGGGCCCTTTCTCGCTCGGGGCATGCCGCGGCCACCCGGAAAACGAGCCGCGACGATGGGGCGCGGCCGGCAGCCGCCGCGCCGGGGAGTTTTCCCCGAGCAGAGTGCATGGAAGCGCCGTGGCCGGGCGTCCGCCTCCGCCGTGGCGGGCGGCCGGGGCGCCCCTGGAGGGGGCTGGCCTCTGTGGGGAAACGGACTGGTCTCTGACTCCGCGGCTAGGACGAAGCCGCGAAAGGTGCCGTTGTCGCCGGGACGGTCGGGGGACTCGTGGCGCGGGACTCAGGGTTCCCCATGGGGAGGCCCCCAGGCTCAGGCCCCTGGCAACGGAAGGCTGAGCAAGCAGGCCCGGGCCCGGGCTCGGGCCCGGCTTTCGGGGCTGGTCGGGCCCAGCTGCCGGCGCCAGGGAGGGGACCCCCGGAGGCTGAGGAGCGGGAGGCGTCGGCCTCCCCGGGGCCCGCCTCCCGGAGCTCCTCCCGGCGGTGCCGGAACGCGACGACCCGCGATCCCGGACAGGGCCCCGGGGGGGCCGCCCTGCGGCCCTGTGGTGACCGAAGTGTGTTCGCCGGGCGTTTTCCGGCCAATTCTCACGAGCGTTCTGCCCAAATCGGGATCGATTTGGGCAGAACGCTCGTGAGAATTGGCCGGCGTTGGGCAGCCCTGGTCAGCGCCCAGTTCCGCGTGGAGCAGGGCCCTTTCTCGCTCGGGGCATGTCGCGGCCACCCGGAAAACGAGCCGCGACGATGGGGCGCGGCCGGCAGCCGCGGCGCCGGGGAGTTTTCCCCGAGCAGAGTGCATGGAAGCGCCGTGGCCGGGCGTCCGCCTCCGCCGTGGCGGGCGGCCGGGGCGCCCCTGGAGGGGGCTGGCCTCTGTGGGGAAACGGACTGGTCTCTGACTCCGCGGCTAGGACGAAGCCGCGAAAGGTGCCGTTGTCGCCGGGACGGTCGGGGGACTCGTGGCGCGGGACTCAGGGTTCCCCATGGGGAGGCCCCCAGGCTCAGGCCCCTGGCAACGGAAGGCTGAGCAAGCAGGCCCGGGCCCGGGCCCGGGCCCGGCTTTCGGGGCTGGCCCGGCCCCAGCTGCCGGCGCCAGGGAGGGGACCCCCGGAGGCTGAGGAGCGGGAGGCGTCGGCCGCCCCTGGGCCCGCCTCCCGGAGCTCCTCCCGGCGGTGCCGGAACGCGACGACCCGCGATCCCGGACAGGGCCCCGGGGGGGCCGCCCTGCGGCCCTGTGGTGCCCGAAGTGGGTTCGCCGGGCGTTTTCCGGCCAATTCTCACGACCGTTCTGCCCAAATTGGGATCGATTTGGGCAGAACGCTCGTGAGAATTGGCCGGCGTTGGGCAGCCCTGGTCAGCGCCCAGTTCCGCGTGGAGCAGGGCCCTTTCTCGCTCGGGGCATGCCGCGGCCACCCGGAAAACGAGCCGCGACGATGGGGCGCGGCCGGCAGCCGCCGCGCCGGGGAGTTTTCCCCGAGCAGAGTGCATGGAAGCGCCGTGGCCGGGCGTCCGCCTCCGCCGTGGCGGGCGGCCGGGGCGCCCCTGGAGGGGGCTGGCCTCTGTGGGGAAACGGACTGGTCTCTGACTCCGCGGCTAGGACGAAGCCGCGAAAGGTGCCGTTGTCGCCGGGACGGTCGGGGGACTCGTGGCGCGGGACTCAGGGTTCCCCATGGGGAGGCCCCCAGGCTCAGGCCCCTGGCAACGGAAGGCTGAGCAAGCAGGCCCGGGCCCGGGCCCGGGCCCGGCTTTCGGGGCTGGCCCGGCCCCAGCTGCCGGCGCCAGGGAGGGGACCCCCGGAGGCTGAGGAGCGGGAGGCGTCGGCCGCCCCTGGGCCCGCCTCCCGGAGCTCCTCCCGGCGGTGCCGGAACGCGACGACCCGCGATCCCGGACAGGGCCCCGGGGGGGCCGCCCTGCGGCCCTGTGGTGCCCGAAGTGTGTTCGCCGGGCGTTTTCCGGCCAATTCTCACGACCGTTCTGCCCAAATTGGGATCGATTTGGGCAGAACGCTCGTAAGAATTGGCCGGCGTTGGGCAGCCCTGGTCAGCGCCCAGTTCCGCGTGGAGCAGGGCCCTTTCTCGCTCGGGGCATGTCGCGGCCACCCGGAAAACGAGCCGCGACGATGGGGCGCGGCCGGCAGCCGCGGCGCCGGGGAGTTTTCCCCGAGCAGAGTGGATGGAGGCGCCGTGGCCGGCCGTCCGCCTCCGCCGTGGCGGGCGGCAGGGGCGCCACTGGAGGGGGCTGGCCTCTGTGGGGAAACGGACTGGTCTCTCACTCCGCGGCTAGGACGAAGCCGCGAAAGGTGCCGTTGTTGCCGGGACGGTCGGGGGACTCGTGGCGCGGGACTCAGGGTTCCCCATGGGGAGGCCCCCAGCCTCAGGCCCCTGGCAACGGAAGGCTGAGCAAGCAGGCCCGGGCCCGGGCCTGGCTTTCGGGGCTGGCCCGGCCCCAGCTGCCGGCGCCAGGGAGGGGACCCCCGGAGGCTGAGGAGCGGGAGGCGTCGGCCTCCCCGCGGCACGCCTCCCGGAGCTCCTCCTGGCGGTGCCGGAACGCGACGACACGCGATCCCGGACAGGGCCCCGGGGGGGCGGCCCGGCGGCCCTGTGGTGCCCGAAGCGTGTTCGCCGGGCGTTTTCCGGCCAATTCTCACGAGCGTTCTGCCCAAATCGGGATCGATTTGGGCAGAACGCTCGTGAGAATTGGCCGGCGTTGGGCAGCCCTGGTCAGCGCCCAGTTCCGCGTGGAGCAGGGCCCTTTCTCGCTCGGGGCATGTCGCGGGAACCCGGAAAACGAGCCGTGACGATGGGGCGTAGCCGGCGGCCCCGGCGCCGGGGTGGTTTCCCCGAGCAGAGTGGATGGAGGCGCCGTGGCCGGGCGTCCGCCTCCGCCGTGGCCGGGCGTCCGCCTCCGCCGTGGCGGGCGGCCGGGGCGCCCCTGGAGGGGGCTGGCCTCTGTGGCGAAACGGACTGGTCTCTGACTCCGCGGCTAGGACGAAGCCGCGAAAGGTGCCGTTGTCGCCGGGACGGTCGGGGGACTCGTGGCGCGGGACTCAGGGTTCCCCATGGGGAGGCCCCCAGGCTCAGGCCCCTGGCAACGGAAGGCTGAGCAAGCAGGCCCGGGCCCGGGCCCGGCTTTCGGGGCTGGCCCGGCCCCAGCTGCCGGCGCCAGGGTGGGAACCCCCGGAGGCTGAGGAGCGGGAGGCGTCGGCCGCCCCGGGGCCCGCTTCCCGGATCTCCTCCCGGCGGTGCCGGAACGCGACGACCCGCGATCCCGGACAGGGCCCCGGGGGGGCCGCCCTGCGGCCCTGTGGTGCCCGAAGTGTGTTCGCCGGGCGTTTTCCGGCCAATTCTCACGAGCGTTCTGCCCAAATCGGGATCGATTTGGGCAGAACGCTCGTGAGAATTGTCCGGCGTTGGGCAGCCCTGGTCAGCGCCCAGTTCCTCGTGGAGCAGGGCCCTTTCTCGCTCGGGGCATGTCGCGGCCACCTGGAAAACGAGCCGCGACGATGGGGCGCGGCCGGGAGCCGCGGCGCCGGGGAGTTTTCCCCGAGCAGAGTGCATGGAGGCGCCGTGGCAGGGCGTCCGCCTCCGCCGTGGCGGGCGGCCGGAGCGCCCCTGGCGGGGGCTGGCCTCTGTGGGGAAACGGACTGGTCTCTGACTCCGCGGCTAGGACGAAGCCGCGAAAGGTGCCGTTGTCGCCGGGACGGTCGGGGGACTCATGGCGCGGGACTCAGGGTTCCCCATGGGGAGGCCCCCAGGCTCAGGCCCCTGGCAACGGAAGGCTGAGCAAGCAGGCCCGGGCCCGGGCCCGGCTTTCGGGGCTGGCCCGGCCCCAGCTGCCGGCACCAGGGAGGGGACCCCCGGAGGCTGAGGAGCGGGAGGCGTCGGCCGCCCCGGGGCCCGCCTCCCGGAGCTCCTCCCGGCGGTGCCGGAACGCGACGACCCGCGATCCCGGACAGGGCCCCGGGGGGGCCGCCCTGCGGCCCTGTAGTGCCCGAAGTGGGTTCGCCGGGCGTTTTCCGGCCAATTCTCACGAGCGTTCTGCCCAAATCGGGATCGATTTGGGCAGAACGCTCGTGAGAATTGGCCGGCGTTGGGCAGCCCTGGTCAGCGCCCAGTTCCGCGTGGAGCAGGGCCCTTTCTCGCTCGGGGCATGTCGCGGCCACCCGGAAAACGAGCCGCGACGATGGGGCGCGGCCGGCAGCCGCGGCGCCGGGGAGTTTTCCCCGAGCAGAGTGCATGCAGGCGCCGTGACCGGGCGTCCGCCTCCGCCGTGGCGGGCGGCCGGGGCGCCCATGGAGGGGGCTGGCCTCTGTGGGGAAACGGACTGGTCTCTGACTCCGCGGCTAGGACGAAGCCGCGAAAAGTGCCGTTGTCGCCGGGACGGTCGGGGGACTCGTGGCGCGGGACTCAGGGTTCCCCATGGGGAGGCCCCCAGGCTCAGGCCCCTGGCAACGGAAGGCTGAGCAAGCAGGCCCGGGCCCGGGCCCGGCTTTCGGGGCTGGCCCGGCCCCAGCTGCCGGCGCCAGGGAGGGGACCCCCGGAGGCTGTGGAGCGGGAGGCGTCGGCCGCCCCGGGGCCCGCCTCCCGGAGCTCCTCCCGGCGGTGCCGGAACGCGACGACCCGCGATCCCGGACAGGGCCCCGGGGGGGCCGCCCTGCGGCCCTGTGGTGCCCGAAGTGTGTTCGCCAGGCGTTTTCCGGCCAATTCTCACGAGCGTTCTGCCCAAATCGGGATCGATTTGGGCAGAACGCTCGTGAGAATTGGCCGGCGTTGGGCAGCCCTGGTCAGCACCCAGTTACGCATGGAGCAGGGCCCTTTCTCGCTCGGGGCATGTCGCGGCCACCCAGAAAACGAGCAGCGACGATGGGGCGCGGCCGGCAGCCGCGGCGCCGGGGAGTTTTCCCCGAGCAGAGTGCATGGAGGCGCCGTGGCCGGGCGTCCGCCTCCGCCGTGACGGGCGGCCGGGGCGCCCCTGGAGGGGGCTGGCCTCTGTGGGGAAACGGACTGGTCTCTGACTCCGCGGCTAGGACGAAGCCGCGAAAGGTGCTGTTGTCGCCGGGACGGTCGGGGGACTCGTGGCGCGGGACTCAGGGTTCCCCATGGGGAGGCCCCCAGGCTCAGGCCCCTGGCAACGGAAGGCTGAGCAAGCAGGCCCGGGCCCGGGCCTGGCTTTCGGGGCTGGCCCGGCCCCAGCTGCCGGCGCCAGGGAGGGGACCCCCGGAGGCTGAGGAGCGGGAGGCGACGGCCGCCCCGGGGCCCGCCTCCCGGAGCTCCTCCCGGCGGTGCCGGAACGCGACGACCCGCGATCCCGGACAGGGCCCCGGGGGGGCCGCCCTGCGGCCCTGTGGTGCCCGAAGTGTGTTCGCCAGGCGTTTTCCGGCCAATTCTCACGAGCGTTCTGCCCAAATCGGGATCGATTTGGGCAGAACGCTCGTGAGAATTGGCCGGCGTTGGGCAGCCCTGGTCAGCGCCCAGTTCCGCGTAGAGCAGGGCCCTTTCTCGCTAGGGGCATGTCGCGGCCACCCGGAAAACGAGCCGCGACGATGGGGCGCGGCCGGCAGCCACGGCGCCGGGGAGTATTCCCCGAGCAGAGTGCATGAAGGCGCCGTGGCCGGGCGACGGCCTCCGCCGTAGCGGGCGGCCGGGGCGCCCCTGGATGGGGCTGGCCTCTGTGGGGAAACGGACTGGTCTCTGACACCGCGGCTAGGACGAAGCCGCGAAATGTGCCGTTGTCGCCGGTACGGTCGGGGGACTCGTGGCGCGGGACTCAGGGTTCCCCATGGGGAGGCCCCCAGGCTCAGTCCCCTGGCAACGGAAGGCTGAGCAAGCAGGCCCGGGCCCGGGCCCGGCTTTCGGGGCTGGCTCGGTCCCAGCTGCCGGCGCCAGGGAGGGGACCCCCGGAGGCTGAGGAGCGGGAGGCGTCGGCCGCACCGGGGCCCGCCTCCCGGAGCTCCTCCCGGCGGTGCCGGAACGCGATGACCCGCGATCCTGGACTGGGCCCCGGGGGGGCCGCCCTGCGGCCCTGTGGTGCCCGAAGTGTGTTCGCCGGGCGTTTTCCGGCCAATTCTCACGAGCGTTCTGCCCAAATCGGGATCGATTTGGGCAGAACGCTCGTGAGAATTGGCCGGCGTTGGGCAGCCCTGGTCAGCGCCCAGTTCCTCGTGGAACAGGGCCCTTTCTCGCTCGGGGCATGTCGTGGCCACCTGGAAAACGAGCCGCGACGATGGGGCGCGGCCGGCAGCCGCGGCGCCGGGGAGTTTTCCCCGAGCAGAGTGCATGGAGGCGCCGTGGCCGGGCATCCGCCTCCGCCGTGGCGGGCGGCCCGGGCGCCCCTGGCGGGGGCTGGCCTCTGTGGGGAAACGGACTGGTCTCTGACTCCGCGGCTAGGACGAAGCCGCGAAAGGTGCCGTTGTCGCCGGGACGGTCGGGGGACTCGTGGTGCGGGACTCATGGTTCCCCATGGGGAGGCCCCCAGGCTCAGGCCCCTGGCAACGGAAGGCTGAGCAAGCAGGCCCGGGCCCGGGCCCGGCTTTCGGGGCTGGCCCGGCCCCAGCTCCCGGCGCCAGGGAGGGGACCCCCGGAGGCTGAGGACCGGGAGGCGTCGGCCTCCCCGCGGCATGCCTCCCGGAGCTCCTCCTGGCGGTGACGGAACGCGACGACACGCGATCCCGGACAGGGCCCCGGGGGGGGTCGCCCTGCCGCCCTGTGGTGCCCGAAGTGTGTTCGCCGGGCCTTTTCCGGCCAATTCTCACGAGCGTTCTGCCCAAATCGGGATCGATTTGGGCAGAACGCTCGTGAGAATTGGCCGGCGTTGGGCAGCCCTGGTCAGCGCCCAGTTCCGCGTGGAGCAGGGCCCTTTCTCGCTCGGGGCATGTCGCGGCCACCCGGAAAACGAGCCGCGACGATGGGGCGCGGCCGGCAGCCGCGGCGCCGGGGAGTTTTCCCCGAGCAGAGTGCATGGAGGCGCCGTGGCCGGGCGTCCCCCACCGCCGTGGCGGGCGGCCGGGGCGCCCCTGGAGGGGGCTGGCCTCTGTGGGGAAACGGACTGGTCTCTGACTCCGCGGCTAGGACGAAGCCGCGAAAGGTGCCGTTGTCGCTGGACGGTCGGGGGACTCGTGGCGCGGGACTCAGGGTTCCCCATGGGGAGGACCCCAGGCTCAGGCCCCTGGCAACGGAAGGCTGAGCAAGCAGGCCCGGGCCCGGGCCCGGGCCCGGCTTTCGGGGCTGGCCCGGCCCCAGCTGCCGGCGCCAGGGAGGGGACCCCCGGAGGCTGAGGAGCGGGAGGCGTCGGCCGCCCCTGGGCCCGCCTCCCGGAGCTCCTCCCGGCGGTGCCGGAACGCGACGACCCGCGATCCCGGACAGGGCCCCGGGGGGGCCGCCCTGCGGCCCTGTGGTGCCCGAAGTGTGTTCCCCGGGCGTTTTCCGGCCAATTCTCACGACCGTTCTGCCCAAATTGGGATCGATTTGGGCAGAACGCTCGTGAGAATTGGCCGGCGTTGGGCAGCCCTGGTCAGCGCCCAGTTCCGCGTGGAGCAGGGCCCTTTCTCGCTCGGGGCATGTCGCGGCCACCCGGAAAACGAGCCGCGACGATGGGGCGCGGCCGGCAGCCGCGGCGCCGGGGAGTTTTCCCCGAGCAGAGTGCATGGAGGCGCCGTGGCTGGGCGTCCGCCTCCGCCGTAGCGGGCGGCCGGGGCGCCCCTGGAGTGGGCTGGCCTCTGTAGGGAAACGGACTGGTCTCTCACTCCGCGGCTAGGACGAAGCCGCGAAAGGTGCCGTTGTCGCCGGGACGGTCGGGGGACTCGTGGCGCGGGACTCAGGGTTCCCCATGGGGAGGCCCCCAGGCTCAGGCCCCTGGCAACGGAAGGCTGAGCAAGCAGGCCCGGGCCCGGGCTCGGGCCCGGCTTTCGGGGCTGGTCGGCCCCAGCTGCCGGCGCCAGGGAGGGGACCCCCGGAGGCTGAGGAGCGGGAGGCGTCGGCCTCCCCGGGGCCCGCCTCCCGGAGCTCCTCCCGGCGGTGCCGGAACGCGACGACCCGCGATCCCGGACAGGGCCCCGGGGGGGCCGCCCTGCGGCCCTGTGGTGTCCGAAGTGTGTTCGCCGGGCGTTTTCCGGCCAATTCTCACGAGCGTTCTGCCCAAATCGGGATCGATTTGGGCAGAACGCTCGTGAGAATTGGCCGGCGTTGGGCAGCCCTGGTCAGCGCCCAGTTCCGCGTGGAGCAGGGCCCTTTCTCGCTCGGGGCATGTCGCGGCCACCCGGAAAACGAGCCGCGACGATGGGGCGCGGCCGGCAGCCGCGGCGCCGGGGAGTTTTCCCCGAGCAGAGTGCATGGAAGCGCCGTGGCCGGGCGTCCGCCTCCGCCGTGGCGGGCGGCCGGGGCGCCCCTGGAGGGGGCTGGCCTCTGTGGGGAAACGGACTGGTCTCTGACTCCGCGGCTAGGACGAAGCCGCGAAAGGTGCCGTTGTCGCCGGGACGGTCGGGGGACTCGTGGCGCGGGACTCAGGGTTCCCCATGGGGAGGCCCCCAGGCTCAGGCCCCTGGCAACGGAAGGCTGAGCAAGCAGGCCCGGGCCCGGGCCCGGCTTTCGGGGCTGGCCCGGCCCCAGCTGCCGGCGCCAGGGAGGGGACCCCCGGAGGCTGAGGAGCGGGAGGCGTCGGCCGCCCCTGGGCCCGCCTCCCGGAGCTCCTCCCGGCGGTGCCGGAACGCGACGACCCGCGATCCCGGACAGGGCCCCGGGGGGGCCGCCCTGCGGCCCTGTGGTGCCCGAAGTGGGTTCGCCGGGCGTTTTCCGGCCAATTCTCACGAGCGTTCTGCCCAAATCGGGATCGATTTGGGCAGAACGCTCGTGAGAATTGGCCGGCGTTGGGCAGCCCTGGTCAGCGCCCAGTTCCGCGTGGAGCAGGGCCCTTTCTCGCTCGGGGCATGTCGCGGCCACCCGGAAAACGAGCCGCGACGATGGGGCGCGGCCGGCAGCCGCGGCGCCGGGGAGTTTTCCCCGAGCAGAGTGCATGGAGGCGCCGTGGCCGGGCGTCCGCCTCCGCCGTGGCGGGCGGCCGGGGCGCCCCTGGAGGGGGCTGGCCTCTGTGGGGAAACGGACTGGTCTCTCACTCCGCGGCTAGGACGAAGCCGCGAAAGGTGCCGTTGTCGCCGGGACGGTCGGGGGACTCGTGGCGCGGGTCTCAGGGTTCCCCATGGGGAGGCCCCCAGGCTCAGGCCCCTGGCAACGGAAGGCTGAGCAAGCAGGCCCGGGCCCGGGACCGGCTTTCGGGGCTGGCCCGGCCCCAGCTGCCGGCGCCAGTGAGGGGACCCACGGAGGCTGAGGAGCGGGAGGCATCGGCCGCCCTGGGGCCCGCCTCCCGGAGCTCCTCCCGGCGGTGCCGGAACGCGACGACCCGCGATCCCGGAAGGGCCCCGGGGGGCCGCCCTGCGGCCCTCTGGTGCCCGAAGTGTGTTCGCCGGGCGTTTTCCGGCCAATTCTCACAAGCGTTCTGCCCAAATCGGGATCGATTTGGGCAGAACGCTCGTGAGAATTGGCCGGCGTTGGGCAGCCCTGGTCAGCGCCCAGTGCCGCTTGGAGCAGGGCCCTTTCTCGCTCGGGGCAGGGCGCGGCCACCCGGAAAACGAGCCGCGACGATGGGGCGCGGCCGGCGGCCCCGGCGCCGGGGAGTTTTCCCCGAGCAGAGTGGATCGAGGCGCCGTGGCCGGGCGTCTGCCTCCGCCGTGGCGGGCGGCCGGGGCGCCCGTGGAGGGGGCTGGCCTCTGTGGGGGAACGGAGTGATCTCTCACTCCACGGCTGGGACGAAGTCGCAAAAGGTGCCGTTCTCGCCGGGACGGTCGGGGGGACTCGTGGCGCGGGACTCAGGGTTCCCCATGCGGAGGCCCCCAGGCTCAGGCCCCTGGCAACGGAAGGCTGAGCAAGCAGGCCCGGGCCCGGGCCCTGGTTTCGGGGCTGGCCCGGCCCCAGCTGCCGGCGCCAAGGAGGGGACCCCCGGAGGCTGAGGTGGGGGAGGCTTTGGCCTCCCCTGGGCCCGCCTCCCGGAGCTCCTCCTGGCGGTGCCAGAACGCGACGACACGCGATCCCAGACAGGGCCCCGGGGGGGGCGGCCCTGCGGCCCTGTGGTGCCCGAAGTGTGTTCGCCAGGCGTTTTCCGGCCAATTGTCACAGGCGTTCTGCCCAAATCGGGATCGATTTTGGCAGAACGCTCGTGAGAATTAGCCTGCGTTGGGCAGCCCTGGTGAGCGCCCATTTCCGCGGACAGCAGGGCCCTTTCTCGCTCGGGGCATTTCGCGGCCACCCGGAAAACGAACCGTGAGGTTGGGGCGCGGCCGGCGGCCCCGGTGCCCGGGAGTTTTCCCTGAGCAGAGTTGATGGAGGCGCCGTGGCCGGGCGTCCGCCTCTGCCGTTTGGGCGGCCAGGGCGCACGTTGGGGGGGCTGGCCTCCGTGGGGAAACGGATTGATCTCTCAATCCACGGCTGGAAGAAGCCGCGAAAGATGCTGTTGTCGCCGGGTCGGTCGGGGGACTCGTGGCGCGGGACGCAGGGTTCCCCATGGGGATGCCCCCAGGCTCAGGCCCCTGGCAACGGAAGGCTGAGCAAGCAGGCCTGACCCGAGCCCGGGTTTCGGGGCTGGCCCAGCCCTGGCTACCAGCGCCGGGGAGGGGACCCCCGGAGGCTGAGGAACGGGAGGCGTCGGCCTCTACGGGGCCCGCCTCCCGGAGCTCCACCTGGCGGTGCCGGAACGCAACGACACGCGATCCAGGACAGGGCCCCGGGGAGCGGCCCTGCGGCCCTGTGGTGCCCGAAGTGTGTTCGCCCAAATCGGGATCGATTTGGGCAGAACGCTCGTGAGAATTGGCCGGCGTTGGACAGCCCTGGTGAGCGCCCAGTTCCGCGTGCAGCAGGGCCCGTTCTCGCTCGGGGCATGTCGCGGCCACCCGGGAAACGAACCGTGAGGTTGGGGCGCGGCCGGCGGCCCCGGCGCCTGGGAGTTTTCCCCGAGCAGAGTTGATGGAGGCGCCGTGGCTGGGCGTCTGCCTCCGCCGTGGCGGACGGCCGGGGCGCCCGTGGAGGGTGGTGGCCACTGTGGGGGAATGGATAGATCTCTCACTCCACGGCTGGGACGAAGTCGCGAAAGGTGCCGTTGTCGCTGGGACGGTCGGGGGACTCGTGGCGCGGGACTCAGGTTTCCCCGTGGGGAGGCCCCCAGGCTCAGGCCCCTGGCAACGGAAGGCTGAGCAAGCAGGCCCGGGCCCGGGCCCGGCTTTCGGGGCTGGCCCGGCCCCAGCTGCCAGCGCCAGGGAGGGGACCCCCGGAGGCTGCGGAGCGGGGGGCGTCGGCCTCCCCGGGGCACGCCTCCCGGAGCTCCTCCTGGCGGTGCCGGTACGCGACGACACGCGATCCCAGACAGGGCCCCGGGGGGGCCGCCATGCGGCCCTGTGGTGCCCGAAGTGTGTTCGCCGGGCGTTTTCCGGCCAATTCTCACGAGCGTTCTGCCCAAATCGGTCCCGATTTGGGCAGAACGCTCGTGAGAATTGGCCGGCTTTCGGCAGCCATTCTGACCGCCCAGTTCCGTGTGGACCAGGGCCCTTTCTCTCTTGGGGCATGTCGCGGCCACCCGGAAAACGAGCCGTGACGATGGGGCGCGGTCGGCGGTCCCGGTGCCGGGGAGTTTTCCCCGAGCAGAGTTAATGGAGGGGCTGTGGCCGGGCGTCCGCCTTCGCCGTGGTAGGCCCCCGGGGCGCCCTTGGAGGGGTCTGGCCTCTGTGGGGGAACGAATTGATCTCTCACTCCTCGGCTGGGATGCAGCCGCGAAAGGCACCATTGTCTCTGGGACTGTGGCGGACTTGTGGCCCAGGACTCAGGGTTCCCGGTGTGAGGCCCTAGGTACAGGCCCCTGGCAATGGAAGTCTGAACAAGCAGGCCTGGGTCCGGGCCCGGATTTCATGGCAGGCCCGGCTCCAGCTGCCACCGCCAAGGTGAGACCCCCAGAATCTGTGGAGAGGGAGGCGTCTGCCTCGCCATCAGGGAGATTCTGATTAAAACTACATTGAGATACCACCTGACACCAGTTAGAATGTCCAAAATTAGGAAGACAGGAAATAACGTTTGTTGGAGAGGATGTCGAGAAAGTGGAACCCTGTTACACTGTTGGTGAGACTGCCATTTAGTGCAGCCACTTTGGAGAACAGTGTGCAGATGACTCAAGAAATTAAAAATAGAGCTTCCCTATGACCCTGCAATTACACTGATGGGTATTTACCCCAAAGATACAGATGGAGTGAAAAGAAGAGCCATCTGTACCCCAATGTTTATTGCAGCAATGGCCACGGTCGCTAAACTGTGGAAAGAACCAAGATGCCCTTCAACGGATGAATGCATAAGGAAGATGTGGTACATATACACAATGGAGTATTATGGCTCCATCAGAAAGGATGAATACCCAACTTTTGTAGCAACATGGACGGGCGTGGAAGAGATTATGCTGAGTGAAATAAGTCAAGCAGAGAGAGTCAAATATCATATGGTCTCCCTTATTTGTGGAGCATAACAAAGAACACGGAGGACATGGGGAGATGGAGAGGAGAGGGAGTTGAGGGAACCTGGAAGGGGAGATGAACCATGAGAGACTATGGACTCTGAAAACAACCTGAGTGTTTTGGAAGGGCGGGGGTTGGGAGGTTGGGGAACCAGGTGGTGGGTAATAGGGAGGGCACGTACTGCATGGAGCACTGGGTGTGGTGCAAAAACAGTGAACACTGTTATGCTGAAAATAAACAAATAAAAAAAAAGAAAATTGTACTCTTAGTCCCCGTCATCTGTATCACTCATCCCTCCATCCACTTCCACTCTGGTAACCACAGAGTCGGTTTTTGTTTTGTATCTTCTTTCTCCTTTATTTATGTATGTTTGTTTCCTAAATTCCATGGAAGAGTGACATCCAAAGGCCTTTGTCTTTCTCTGATTGACTGATTTCACTTAGGATAGTATTCTCTAGCTCCATCCATGTGTCTGCAAATGGCTAGATTTTTTATGGCTGAGTAATTTCGCACTGTGTGTGTGTGTGTGTGTGTGTGTGTGTATACATTTATCATCTCATTTATCAAGTTATCAAGAAATACTTGGATTGTTTTCATATTGTAATATTGTAATTAATGTTGCAAGAAACATAGGGGCACAAGTATCCTTTTGAGTTACTGTTCTCATATCCGTCGGGTAATCACCCGGTAGTGTGATTGCTGGATTATAAGGTAGTTCTAATATTTAACGTTTTGAGGAACAGTGATACTGTTTTCCACAGGGACTGCAGCAGCTAGCATTCCCACCACAGTGCAAGAGGGTTCCCTTTTACCCACATCGTCCCAACATTTGTTTTCTTGTGCTGGTGCTGTTAGCCATTCTGATAGTATGAGGTAATATCTCATGGACCTTTTCATTTGGATTTTCCTGTTGATGGCTGATGTGAACATCTTCTCACGTGACTGTTGGCCATCTGTATGTCTTCTTTGGAGCAATGTCTGTTCATGTCTTCTGTCTATTTTTTAATTGGATTTTTTGTTTTTTGGTTGTTGCGTTGTATCAGTTCTACATATTTTGGACACTACCCCTTTATTGCACATGATATTTGCAAACATCTTCTCCTATTAAGTACGTTGTATTCTATTTATTACATTTTCATTGCTGTTCTGCTGTGCGGTAAGTTTTTATATTGATGGAGCTCTAGTAGTTTATTTTTGCTTTTGTTTCCTTTGCCTTAGGAGGCATGTCTATTAAATGTATGGTTCATGTCAGAGAAGTTACTGTCTGTGCCCTCTTGTAGGATTTTTATGATTTAAGGTCTCACATTGAGGTCTTGAAACTGTTTTCAGTTTATTTGTCCATATGGTGTAAGAAAGCAGTCTAATTTCATTGTTTTGTGCATAGCTGTTCAGTTTTCCCAACACCATTTGTTGTAGAAACTGTCCTTTTCCCTTTTAATAGTTTTGCCTGTTTTGCAGAAGATTAATTGGGCACGTGATTGTGGGCTGATGTCTGAGCTTCTATTCCGTTTCCTTGGTCACTGTGTGTATTTTTTTATTTTTGCCAGTCCCATACTGTGAGGATGAATGCAGCTTTGTAGTATAATTTGAAATATGGAATTGTGACGCCTCCAGCTTTGTTTTTCTTCATAACATTGTGCTGGTTGTTCAGTATCTTTTGTGATTCCATACAAAGTGTTAGGGTAGTTTATTTGAGTTCTTTCATTTTTTATTTGAATTCAATGAGCCAACTTATCATACATCATTATTTTCAGATGTAGTGTTAAATAACATATCAGATGTGTATTGCATCACGTGCCCTCCTTAATGCCCATCACCCCAGTTACCCCCCCACCCCCCATCCAGCAACCCTCAGTTGGTTGCTATAGTTAAGAGTCTATCATGGTTTTTTCCCCATCTCTGATGACTTCCCATTCTGTTTCCCCTTCCTTTGCCTACGGTTCTCTGCCCTGTTTCTGATATTTCACATATGAGTGAAACCCTATGATAATTGTGTTTCTTTCATGGACATATTTTACTCAGCATAATATCTTCCAGACCCATCCAGGTTGATGTGATCGTAAGTATTCATCCTTTCTGATGGCTGAGGAATATTCCATTGAATATATGAACCACATCGTCTTTATCCATTCCTCTGTCCATAGATATCTGGGTTCTTTCCATAGTTTATCTAGAGTGGATATTGTTGCGATGAACACTGGGGTGCAGGTGCCAGTTCTTTCCCCTACATCTCTATTTTTGTGGTAAAAGCCCTGTAGTGAAATTGCTGTGTTTTAGGGTAACTTTACTTTTAACTTCTTGAGGAAACCCCGTACTGTTTTCCAGAGTGGATATAACAGTCTGCATTCCAACCAGGAGTGTAGGAGGGTTCTCCATTCTCTGCATCCTCACCAATATTTGTGGTTTCATGTCCTGTTAACTTTAGACATTCTGCCTGGTGTGATAGGACACCTCAATGTGGTTTAGATTTGCATTTCCCAGAAGCCATGTGATATAGAACATTTATGTATATATCTGTGGGTCACATGCATGTCATCATTGGAGAAATATCTGTTCATATTTTCGCCCATGTCTAGACCTTCCGTTGGATTAAGGCCCAGAAGCCTAGAAGATACAATCAGCCAGAACTGTGGAGATTTTCACAAGGTCTGAGATACAATGGAGATTTAGGGTGTGTATCAAGCTCAGGGATTGTCTTCAGAGGGTGGATGGAAGTGTAGGTTCACTGACATTGTCTCAGGTTTGCATTCAGATGTCTCATGCTCTGAATCCAGTCTGGAGTAAAAAAAGGAGTTTCCTTTTGTGTGGCGGGCTGATCCTCTGGTTTTGCTAAAGTGTTCCCAATACCCGGGGCTTGGGATCCAGGCCTCTACAGATGGACCTCTCAGAACTCCAAATAGGGTTAGGGTTAGGACCTAGGAAAATGGAAGGTCTGAATTGCCAACCGTGTGGTGAGCGTCCTGGAGGGCTGAGTTGAGGACATGGGTCAGGGTGAGTGTCCGGTTCAGGGTTTCAATCCATGAGCCCTTGAATGTGGGAATTCACTGGGATGGAAACAGATGGGCCTTCATATTTATACTGACCTATATACTTACTGGAGTCCATTATGGAAAGATTTCCATCTGGGTGTGAGGCTGAGTCCTGTGGTATTGCTCAGGCATCCCCAAATCCTAGGGCTTTGGAGCCCACCCTTAGGGGACGGAGACATGAGAACCCAAGCTAGGGATAGAGTTAGGGCCAAAGGACATTGCAGGCCCAAACAGCTGACAGTGTGTGTGGTTCCTAGAGGCTGGAATGAAGGATGAGTGTTCTGGTTCTGGTCAGGCACAGGGTTTGTGACCTAGAGGCCACTGAAATTGGGGGTTTGCTGGTATAGGCTCAGATGGGCAGGCATTTTATCCTGCTTTGAATACTTTCTAGAGGTCTACATGGCACGCTTTCCTCCTGTGTGTTAGGATGAGTCCTGTGGTATGGCTAAGGTGACCCCAGTCCGTGGGGTAGGGAGCCAGACCCCTAGGAATTGAATGCTCAGAACACAAACTAAGCTTCAGTTAGGGGTTAGGAGCATGGCAGGCCCAATCTCATGGTGGTGTGGCAAGCTATCCAGAGGGCTGAGTACAGAGGGATGGATAGAGTAAGTGTCAGGTTCAGGTTTGTGTCCAGCTGCTGACTCTGGGTGAACTCAGTGGTGCGTGGCAGATTTCTCCTGCTCAGAATCCTTTGCAGAGTCCCAAATGGTATGGTTTCCTTCTGGGTGGCAGGCAGAGATCTCAAATCTTGCTCAGGGGTCCCCATCCGTGGGACTTGGGTGCCAGTCCTCTGGGGACAGAGCATGAAACCCCAACCTAGGGTTAGGGCTAGGTCCCAGCAACATGACAGGCCTGATTTGCTGGTGCTGTGCAGAGCTCTCACGGGGACTGAGTAGAGAACATGGGTCAGTCTGAGTCAGGCTCCGGGTTGGTGGCCATGGGGGGAAAGGCAGATTTCTCCTGCTCTCAGTCCTTGGCAGAGTTCCAATTCTACTGTTTCCTTCTGGGTTGAAGACAGAGTCCTCTGGCATTTCTCAGGGGTCCCACATATGTGGGGCTTTGGTACCTGTATTCTTGGGACACAAGACAGAAAATGTACCTAAGTTTTGGTTAGGGCTGAGGGTCATGTCAGTCTCAATAGGCCACCCTGAGAGGAGTGACCTGGGGAGCAGAGTTGAGGACATGGGTCAGTGTGAGTGTTAAGATCCAGGTGTGAACGGGGGGTGCTGAAAGTGGGATAGCCTCAGGGGGCCAAGAAATATTCTGGTATAGTTCAGGTGTAACCCATCAGCGGAGCTTTGGTGTCAATCATCAGAGGACAGAAGACTGAAAACACAACCTAGGGCTTGGAAAAGAGCACAGGGGCATGGCTGGCCTGATCTGCTGGTGCCGAGGCTAGATGTCTGGGGTACTGAGTTGAGGGCCATGGTCAGGTGGTGCATTACGATCTGGGTTTGTGCCTGGGGGGTGGCCGAAGGTGGAGGTGGCTTCAGGGAGCATGAAGATTTCTCCCATTCCGATGGTTCTGTGCAGCTCCAAACAGAACGGTTTCCACCCGGGTGGCAGACAGAGCACTGGGTTGTGGCTCAGGGGTCCAAATATGGAGGAATTGGGGGACCAGCCTCTGGGGATGAAGACCGAAAATGCAACCTAGGCTTAAGGTTAGGGTCAGGGGCATGGCAGGCCCAATTTGCTGGCACTGAGAAGGGATCCCAGGGGGATGAATTGAGGGCAGAGGTCCGGTGGCATGAGAGGGTCCAGGTTTGTGGTCAGGGGACCGCTGAAGGAGGGGGTTGTGCTCAGGGAGGCATGCAGTTTCTCCCACTCTGAGTGTTCTACTCAGTTTCAAATGGCACGGTTTCCTCCTGGGTGGTAGGCAGGCTGAGTGCCAGCCTCCACATTTGTGCCCCAATGGTGCGCAGAGGGTGGGGGATAGCCTCGGGTGAACCGTGCAGGTTTCTCCCGGTCTGAGGATTCGACACAGCTCCAAACAGCATGGTTTCCTCCTGCATGGTGGACAGAGTCCTGAGGTGTCACTCAGGATTCTTTAATCTTGGGGTCTTGGGGTCAGGACTCTTGGGGATGATACCTGAAAACCAAAATTAGGGATAGGGTTAAGGCCTAGGGCCATGGTAGACCTGATATGCCAGTGCAGAGGCAGGTGCCCTGGTGCGCTGAGTTGAGCTCGGGTGTCAGACGGGGCCTTAGCCTCTAGGTGTGTGTCCAGACGTTCGCATAACCTGGGGGTGACTTCAGGGGTGCATGGAAGTTTCTCCAGCTCTGAGGGTTCAGCGCAGCTCCAAACAGCACAGCGGTGCCCTGCGTGGCAGGCAGATTCCCAGCATGAGTATCAGGCATCCTCAATCCTTGTGACGCAGTATGTGGTCTATTCTGGAGAAGGTTCCATGTGCACTTGAGAAGAATGTGTATTCTGTTGTTTTAGGGTGGAATGTTCTGTATATGTCTATGAGGTCCATCTGGTCCAATGTTTCATTCAATGCTCTTATTACTTTTTTAATTTTCTGCTTCGATGATCTGTCTATTTTTGAGAGAGGCGTATGAAGATCTCCTACTATTATTGTATTCATATCAATATGACTCTTTATCTTGATTAATAGTTTTCTTATGGAATTGGGTGCTCCCATATTGGGGGCATAGATATTCACAATTGTTAGATCATCTTGGCGGATAGTCCCTTTAAGAATTATGGAGTGTCCTTCTGTATCTCTGACTACAGTCTTTAGTTTAAAATCTAATTTATCTGATATGAGAATCGCTACCCCGGCCTTCTTTTGAGGCCCATTGGCATGAAAGATGCTTCTCCATCCGTTCACGTTCAGTCTGGGTGTATCCTTAGGTTCAAAATGGGTCTCTTGTAGACAACATATGGATGGGTCCTGTCGTTTTATCCAATCTGCAACCCTGTGTCGTTTTATGGGCGCATTTAGGCCATTCACATTGAGAGTGATTATTGAGAGATAGGTTTTGATTCATGTCATGTTGCCTTTGAAGTCTTTCTGTCTGTAGATTGTTTCTATATTTCTGTTCAATGATATTCTTAGGATTTTTTCTCTTTTATAGGACCCCGCTTAATATTTCCTGCAGTGTCGGCTTGGTGGTTGCATAGTCTTTTAAGCCTTGCCGGTCTTGGAAACTCTTTATCTCTCCATCCATTTTAAATGTCAGTCTTGCCGGATAGAGTATTCTTGGTTGCATGTTCTTCTCATTTAGTACTCTGAATATATTTTGCCAGCCCTTCCTGGCTTGCCAGGTCTCTGTGAAAAGGTCTGACGTTATTCTAATGGGCTTGGATGCCCACTCTCACCACTCTTGTTCAACATAGTATTAGAAGTCCTAGCAACGGCAATCAGACAACAAAGAGAAATAAAAGGTATCCAAATTGGCAAGGAAGAAGTCAAACTCTCTCTCTTCGCAGATGCCATGATTTTTTATATGGAAAACCCCAAAGACTCCACCCCCAAACTACTAGACTCATACAGCAATTCAGTAACATGGCAGGATACAAAGTCAATGTACATAAATCAGTGGCTTTCTTATACACTAACAATGAAAATACAGAAAGGGAAATTAGAGAATCGATTCCATTTACTATAGCACCAAGAACCATAAGATACCTGGGAATAAACCTAACCAAAGAGGTAAAGGACCTGTACTCGAGGAACTACAGAACACTCATGAAAGAAATTGAAGAAGACCCAAAAAGATGGAAGACAATTCCATGCTCTTGGATTGGAAGAATAAACATTGTTAAAATGTTTATACTGCCTAGAGCAGTCTATGCTTTTAATGCCATTCCGATCAAAATTCCACCGGTAGTTTTCAAAGAGCTGGAGCAAATAATACTAAAATTTGTATGGAATCAGAAGAGACCCCGAATTGCTAAGGAAATGTTGAAAAACAAAAACAAAACTGGCGGCATCACGTTACCCGATTTCAAGCTTTACTACAAAGCTGCGATCACCAAGACAGCGTGGCCCTGGCATAAAAACAGACACATAGACCAGTGGAACAGAGTGGAGAGCCCAGATATGGACCCTCAACTCCACGGTGAAATAATCTTCGACAAAACAGGAAAAAATATTCAATGGAAAAAAAGACAGTCTCTTCAATCAATGGTGCTGGGAAAACTGGACAGCTATATGTAGAATAATGAAACTCAACCATTCTCTTACACTCGAAATGGATAAAAGACCTCATCATGAGACAGGAATCCATCAGAATCCTAGAGGAGAACATAGGCAGTAACCTCTTCGATATCAGCCACAGCAACTTCTTTCAAGATATGTCTCCAAAGGCCAAGGAAACAAAAGCGAAAATAAACTTTTGGCACTTCATCAAGATCAAAAGCTTCTGCACAGCAAAGGAAACAGTCCACCAAACAAAAAGGCAACCCACGGAATGGGAGAAGATATTTGCAAATGACAGTACAGACAAAAGGTTGATATCCAGGATCTAGAAAGAACTTCTCAAACTCAACACACACAAAACAGATAATCATATCCAAAAATGGGCAGAAGATATGAACAGACACTTCTCCAACGAAGACATACAAATGGCTATCAGACACATGAAAAAATGTTCATCATCACTAGCCATCAGGGAGATTCAAATTAAAGCCACATTGAGATACCACCTGACACCAGTTAGAATGGCCAAAATTAGCAAGACAGGAAACAACGATTGTTGGAGAGGATGTGGAGAAAGGGGAACCCTCTTACACTGTTGGTGGGAATGCAAGTTGGTGCAGCCACTTTGGAGAACAGTGTGGAGATTCCTCAAGAAATTAAGAATAGAGCTTCCCTATGACCCTGCAATTGCACTGCTGGGTATTTACCCCAAAGATACAGATGTAGTGAAAAGAAGGGCCATCTGTACCCCAATGTTTATTGTAGCAATGGCTATGCTCACCAAACTGTGGAAAGAACCAAGATGCCCTTCAACGGATGAATGGATAAGGAAGACGTGGTACATATACGCAATGGAGTATTATGCCTCCATCAGAAAGGATGAATACCCAACTTTTGTAGCAACATGGACGGGACTGGAAGAAATTATGCTGAACGAAATAAGTCAAGGAGAGAGAGAGTCATGTATCATATGGTCTCACTTATTTGTGGAGCATAGCAAATAACACGGAGGACATAGGGAGATGGAGAGGAGAGGGAGTTGAGAGAAACTGGAAGGGGAGATGAACCATGAGAGACTATGGACTCTGAAAAACAACCAGAGGGTTTTGGAGGGGCAGGGTGGGGTGGGAGTTTGAGGAATCAGGTGGTGGTTAATAGGGAGGGCACGTACTGCATGGAGCACTGGGTGTGATGCCAAAACAATGAACACTGTTATGCTGTAAATAAACAAATAAAAAAAAAATGAGTCTATGGAAGGCCCGGCAGTGCCAGTTCACTCCACTGGAGGGAGTGGTGAGCAGTGGTGTGAGATACCCTGGAAGGCATGGCGATGCTGCTTGCCACCACTGGAGGCAGCGGCGAGCTGCCATGGGAAACACACCTGAAGAGGAGTCAGTGCAGCTTGCTGGCTCTGAAGGCAGGGCGGAGGTGCCCGGTGAGAGACCCTGAAACGTGAGGCACTACAGCTTATTTTTACAGGACGGAGTGGTGAGCTGTATAGTCTCTGTTTCTCCAGGCTCAAGGGTGGTGGTAAGAATTGATGGAGCCTGTCCCCCACTCAGCATTGTGCCCTCTTTCCCCAGGTTTGCTGGTAATGTGCTGTCAGGATGGTTCAGGGGGGTCCTCCCAGTTGGGCTCTGGAGCCAGGGGAAACAAACCCGACTCATGGTGCATTTGGAACCGAGGAGCTGAGTGTTTGTTTGGAAAAGTATGTTTGTTTCTCCAAAAAGGATAAGGGCATTGACCAGCTTGAGAGGGAAGTGAATGACCAGTTAAGAAACAAGCCTGTGTCTCTCCTTCTCCCAGGAATCAGAGCAGGTGTGCAGGCTTTAGGTGGGAGACGCCTGCTTATCTGCACCTGACAACCCTTCTTCACTCTGGCTCCATGAGACCTGAAGTTTGGAAGTCAGCGTCTGAGTCAGTCATGCAGCTTGTCCCAGGACGTCAGTGTTCAGAGAAAACAGCAGGCCTGTGGGTCACAATGTCACATCCATGCCAGGATGGCAGGTAAAAATTCCCTTTCACCCCAAATTTCCTGGGCTTTTCTCTTGTCTCCAGTGGAGCTCACAAATGGCACACTGAACCAGCTGTAAGCAATCTCGTGCGGGTGCCAGAGCTCCTGAGTTTCTCTGCAGGGAGCACCTGGCAGGGATCTCATTTTCTCTGTTTATTTCTGGCTTACAAAGGTATTTGGAACATCTCTTTCCTAGGAAATCCCTTGGATTCGAAAGGGACTGTGAGATTGACTTGGTGTGCCTTTTGAACATAGAAAGTATTCCTTCACCGAACAGTGTTTACTCCACTGGGCCTAGACTCTGGTGGAAGGCTGGCATCTAGAGTGAGGTGGCTGTTTGTGGTCAGATAGAGACTTGGATGATGGCTTCTTCTTTGTCCAAGGTGATGTATCCTAATGGATTCTTCTTTGAATCCAAAGAGTTCCAATGAGGGCAGAGGGAAAATTCAAAATGATTCCAAGGAGTCTTGGACAATTTAAAAGGGATGCTTGTCTTCCTAGGTTCAATCAAACAGCTATATATGGTTGGACATGCTGTATTTTCTCTGCAGTTTCATGGGTAGTGAAGTCAGAAGGAGAGTCTTTGGGAATTTCCCTGGATAAAGGCACTCTGTTGGCTTCAAGGGACTTGGTGTCAGGAACCCTGGGCTGAATTTCTGTGGCTGCTTTCCTGATGCTCAGTGAGTCAGGGTTTCCCACAGGTTTTATATTTCCTCCTTAGGAAATTGCTGGCAGGGAATGTTCTGTTTAAAGTGGAACCCTCGGGGGCACCTGTGTGGCTCAGTGGGTTAAGCCACAGCCTTCGGCTCAGGTCATGGTCTCAGGGTCCTGAGATTGAGCCCCGCATTGGGCTCTCTGCTCAGCGGGGAGTCTGCTTCGTCCTCTCTCTCTGCCTGCCTCTCTGCCTACTTGTGACCTCTGTCAAATAAATAAATAAAATCTAAAAAAAAAAACAAACCCAAAACCGGGACCCTCCTACATTGTTGGTGGGCCTGCGTGTTGTTGCAGCCACTCTTGGAAAGAATACAGTCTGTCCTCCAAAAGCTAAGAACTGAACAACAGTAGGATCCAGCAATTGCCCTCCTAGTTATTTCCCTAAAGGGCACAAAAATGCACATTCAGTGGGGTATAAGCACCGTGATATTTACAGCAGCATTTTCAACCATTGTAAAACAATGGAGGGAGACCAAATGTCCATTCACTGATGAGTGATATATATATATATCACTCGTATATATCATATGTGTGTGTGTGTGTGTATGTGTATTCATTCTCCCACATCTTCTTAATGGAATAGGATCCAGGTTCAAAAAGGATGAAATCTTACCATCTGCAAGGATGTGGATGGATCTACAGTGGATTTAGCTAAGTAAAATCAGTAAGAAAAGACCAATAGCCTATATCTTGACCTCTATGGAATTTCAGAAAGAAAACAGATGAACATAGTGCGGAGAGAAAGGCCAATGAGGAAACAGACTCTAACCTAGAGCAAAATCGAGGGTTGCTAGGGGGCAGGGGTGTGGGGCGAAGGGTTAAGTGGGTGACAGCTATTAGGGAGAGTACTTGTTGTGATGAGCTCTGGGTGTTCTATGCAGGTGAGGAATCACAAAATCCTACCCCTGAAGGAGAGGAATGAACATTGCATGGAAACGAATTGGAATTGAAGTCAATGAAGAAAAGAAGACCATGTTCTACTTCATGAAGACTGAGGTAAAACTGGAATGACTTTTGCACTCCTGTTCTGTAGCTGTTCATTATGAAACACTCTGTGGCAGGATACACTAGTTTCCTATTGCATAAGGAGCCCTCAGAAAGTTGCCATGAAAGATTTAGATCTCAGAGCATGTACATGTTCCATTGATATGTTACTTTCAGTTTGCCCAGGTGCAAAGGTAAGTGGAGAGAAATAGGGCTGAAGAGGAAAGGAGGTATTAAGCATTCAAGAGGTAGCCTTCCCCTTTCTCATGAATGCCTGGGCCAGTGTAAATTGGGAAGAAGGAGGGGGGATCCCAGAGCTTTGCAGCAGACAGGGGAGTTCTAGGTCTGCCTAGAGCTGGTGGTGTCCACGAGCAGAGCTGCGCTAGTGGCATGGCAGGCCCGAACTTCTGGTGTTGAGGTGAGTTCCCCAAGGAGCTGAGTTGAGAATGGGGGTCAGGTGGTGAATCAGGCTCTGGGTTTGTGGCCAGGGGGCTGCAGAATGTGGGGGAGTCCTAATGGGGTCATGCAGGTTTCTCTGGCTCTGAGGGTTCTGCACAGCTCCAAAGGGACAAGTTTCCTGCTGGGTGGCAGGGGGACTCCTACAGTGTGGCTCCAAGTTTACCAATCTAGAGGGCTTGGTGGATAGGCCCCTGGGGAAGGAAGCCTGAAAATGCAACATAGGGTTAAGGGTAATGGGCTGGGCAGGACAGGCCTGATCAGCCGACACAGAGGTGAGATACCCTCAGAATTGAGTTGAGGAAATGCATCCTGCAATGCAGAAGAGTCAGGGTTTCTGGCCAGAGGGACGGCTGATCGTGGGGGTGGCTTTAGAGGGGCATGCTGGTTTCTCCCTCTCTGAGGAAACTTTGGAGCTCCAAATGTCATGGCTTCCCCCTGCATGGCATTCAGGTTTCTGCCTTGTTACAGGGGGGTCCTGAATCTGGGGAGTTTGGGGGCCAGGCCTCTTGGGATGGAAGCCCGAAATCAGAAACTAGAGCTACGGTAAGGGCGTAGGGGCGTGGCATGCTCAATCTGCTACTGCTGAGGTGGGCTCCCTGGTGGGCTGACTTCAGGGTGGGTATCAGGTGGCATGTCAGACTCAGAGTTTGTGTCCAGGGATGCCACAGAAGCTTTGCGTGACCTCAGGGTTGCATGCAGGTTTCTCCTACCCTGAGGGTTCTGCAGAGCTCCAAATGGCATGGTTTCCTCCTGTGTGGCAGACGCAGTCCTGGGGTGTCACTGAGGAATCCTTAATCTCTACTGGCATGAATCTCGGAGGTGCCCAATCTGGCGGGCTTGGGGGACAGGCCTCTGTTCATGAAAGCCTGTACACCCCACCTCGGTTTATGCTTAGGGCCGAAGGGCATGGCAGGTCCGATGTGCCGGTGCTGATGCGGGCTCCCCTAAGGGTCGAGTTGAGGGCATAGATCTGGCATCGCAGGAGAATCTGGTTTTATGGCCATGGAGGTGACTCATGGTGGGGTGGCATTACGGGGGTTTGCAGGTTTCTCCCCGTCTGAGTGTTCAGTGCAGCTCTAAACCACAAGTTTTCCTCATGAGTGCCAGGTGGAGTCCCGTGGTGGCGCTCAGTAGACCTTAATCTGGGGGGACATGGGAGGCAGGCCCCCTGGGATGGAAGCCTGAAAACCTAAAGAGGGGTTCTGGTAAGGGCCTAGGGGCATGGTGGCCCGATCTGCTTATGTTGAGGTGGGGCGCCCTAGGGTCTGAATTTATGGCATGCGTCCGGCAGCTCAGCAGAATCTGGTTTATGGCCGGGGGGACGGGTGCAGATGATGGGAGTGCCTTTAGAGGGGCAAGTTTCTCCCCCTCTGAGGGTTCAGCACAACTCCAAGGCACAGGTTCCTACTGTGTGGCAAGCGGAGTCCTGAGGTGTATGTCAAGATTCCTTAATCCAGGGGATTTTGTTGCCTGGACCCTCAGCATGGAAGACTGAACACCCAAACTTGTGTTAGGGTTAGGGCCTAGGGGCAATGGCAGGCCCGATCTGCCAGTGCTGAGGCGGGATCCCGTATGGGCTCAGTTGAGGGTATGCATTTGGTGGCGGGATGGAATCCAGCTCTATGGCCAGAGTGGCTGTTGATTATTGGGGTGGCTTTAGGGTGGCATGAAAGTTTCTCCCCATCTGAGGGTTCATTGCAGCTCCAAACCACAAGGTTTCCACTTGTGTGACAGGCTGTGTCCTGTGGTGTTGCTCAGAAGTCCTTAATCTGGGGGGCGTGGGGGCCAGGCCTCTTGGGATGGAAGCCTGAAAATCCAAACTAGGGTTAGGGTTAAGGCTTAGGGACATGGCAGGCCCGATCTGCTGCAATTGAGGTGGTCTCCTGGATAGGCCGAATGGAGGGTGGGAATCAGGCAGGACTTGAGGTCTGTGTTTGTGTTTGTGGGGGCAAAGAAGCTAGTGGTGTTCTTGGGGGCCATGCAGCTTTCTCCTGCTCTGAGGTTCCTGCACAGTTCCAAATGGCACCATTTTGCCGTAGGAGGCTGGAGGAGTGCTGGCGGGAGTCTCAGTCATCCCCAGTCTGATGGGCTTGGGGTACAGACCTCTGGGCACGGAAGGCTGTATACCCCACCTAGGGTTAGGGTTAGGGACTAGGGTCATGGCAGGCCCAATCTGCCGGCGCAGAGATGGGCTCCCCTCAGGGCTGAGTTGAGGGCATGTGTCCGGTAGCTTCATAGAAAACAGCTTTCTGGCCTGGGGTGCCGCAAATTGTGCGGATAGCTTTACGGGGGCTTGAAGGTTTCTCACCCTCTGAGTATTCAGCAGCTCCAAACTGCAAGGTTTCATCCTGCGTGGCTGTTGGAGTGCTGCAATGTCACTCAGGGGTCCTTAATCCAGGGGGCCTGGAGGCTAGGCATCTTGGGATGGAAGCCTGGAAACTCAAACTATGGGTGAGGTCTTGGGGTGCGACAGGCCCAATCTGCCAGTGCTGAGGCGGACTCCCCGGTGGCCTGAGTTGAGGGTCGGTGATAGGTGGCTAGTGTGAATCTGGGTTTGTGTTCAGGAGGGGCTCAGATGCTGGGGCTTGCCTTGGGGGGCATGAAGTTATCTTTTGCTCTGAGGTCTAAGTAGCTCCAAATGGCACTGTAACAGCATAGGCAGCCTCCAGACTGCCAGAGTGAGTCTCATGCATCCACAATCTGGCGGGTTTGGGGGCTAGGCCTCTGGGTATGGAAGACTGTACATCCAACCTAGGGTTAGGGTTAAGGCCTAGGGGCATGGCAGTTCTGATATGCTGCTGATATGCTGTGTTGAGGCGGGCTCCCTCAGGGCTGAGTGGATGACATGCCTCTGGCGTTGTGGCAGAATCTGGCATTATGTCTGGGGCATTTCCAATGGCGGGTGTGTTTAGGTGCTCATACACCTTTCTTTCTGGAGGGCAGGCAGAGTCCTGTGTTGTGACTTTGGAATCCCCAGTCTGGAGGGTTAGGGTTAGGGATAGAGGTTCGGAGAGTGTTAGGGTTAGTTGTTAGGGTTTAGGGTTAGGGTTAGGAGTTAGGGGATAGGGTTAGAGGTAAGGTTTAGGGTTAGGCTTAGGGTTAGGCGTATGTCTTAGGGACAAGGCATGTCAGATCTGCCAACACAGATATGGACTCACCCAAGGGCTGTGTTGAGGGCGGGACTCAGGAGTCTCCTCAGGCCCTGGATTTTTGGACTGGAGGGGTAAAGAAGGTGGGAATCGCCTCTGGGGAGCATGATGGTTTCTACTGCTCCGAGGTTGTTATGTTAGGTTTAGAGGTTAGGGTTAGGTTTTGTGGTTAGGGTTAGTGTTAAGATTAGTGTTAAGGTGGGGCGCCTGTGTGGCTCAGTTGGTTAAAGCCTCTGCCTTCTGCTCAGGTCATGATCTCAGGGTCCTGGGATGGAGCCCCACATCAGGCTCTCTGCTCAGCGGGGAGCTTGCTTCGTCCTCTCTGTGCCTTCTTCTGATCTGTCTCTGTCAAAGAAATGAATAAAATCTTAAAAAAAAATAAAAAGATTAGGGTTAGGGTTATGTCTTAGGGACAAGGCATGTTGGATCTGGTAACACTTATATGGGCTCACCCAAGGGCTGAGTTGAAGGCGGGACTCAGGAGGCTCCTTAGGCCCTGGGTTTTTTTCCTAGAAGGTAAAGATAGTGGGAATGGCCTCAGGGGAGCATGCTGGTTTCTAGGTCTCTGAGAGTGTTAGATAGCACTAAATGAAATGGTTTATTTCATTTATTCTCCTGGCTGAGAGGCTGAGTCCTGCCATCAGTCTGATGATCCTATCCACTGGGATGGAATTGGGTATCAGGCCTCTGGGGTCCAGAGCCTGACCACCTGAGCTAGGGTATTAGGGTTTGGTCCTGGGAGCATGGCAGGCCTGAGGTGCCAGTGCGGACTCAGGCTCTCCGGAGGGCTGAGTTGAGGGTATTGCTCTGGTGGCCCATCAGGCACTGGGCGGTGGTGTGTGGGTCCTCGGAAGGTGTGGGTGTCTTTAGGGGGCATGGAGGTTTCTCCGGCCAGGAGCGTACTGCACAGGGCCATGTGGGCCATTTTCCTTGTGGGTGGCAGCCGGAGTCCAGCATTGCAAATACAGGGTCCCCAGTCTGGACGGCTAGGGAGCCAGGCCTCTGTGGATCGAAGCATAAACACCCATCCTAGCATTATGGTTAAGTCTTTGGGGCATGGTAACCCCGATCTGCCGGTGCTGTGGTGACCCATCCTGATGCCTGAGTTGAGGCTATGTCTGCAGGACCTTGAGACTCTGGTTCCCGGTCCTTGGGAGGGTCCAGAAGTGCTTTGGCCTCAGGGAGACTTGCAGGCTTCTCCTGCTCTGTGGCTTCAGCCCATTTCTAAATGGCACGGTTCATGCTGGGATCATGTGGAATTATGGGGTGCAACTCAGGGGTCCCCTATCTGGGGTTTTGAGGACCAGTTGTGGGAGGATGATGCCTGAGCACGAACCTGGGCTAGGGTTAGTATTAGGATTAGGGTTAAGGTTATGTCTTAGGGACAAGGCATGTCGGATATGCAAGCACAGATATCAGCTCACCCAAGGGCTGAGTTGAGGGCGGGACTCAGGAGGCTCCTCGGGCACTGGGGTTTTGGGCTGTACGGGCAAAGATGTTGGAAATCGCCTCAGGGGAGCATACCAGTTTCTACAATTCTCAGGGCATTAGATAGCACGAAATGAAAGGTCACCTTCTGGCTGAGAGGGTGAGTCCTGCTGTGAGGGTTAGGTTGTAGGGGCATTGCAGCCCCAATCTGCTGGCGCTGTGGTGGCCCATCCCAATGCTTGAGTTCAGAGCGTGTGTCTGCAGGACCATGAGACTCCTGGTTCTTGGTCCTTGGGGGCGCTGGAAGTGGGGTGGCCTCAGGGAGACATTCAAATTTATCCCGCTCTGTGGGTTCAGCACAATTCTAAACAGCATGGTTTCCTCCTGGTGTCAGGTTCAATGATGGGGTATCGCTCACGGGTCCCCCATCTGGGGCCTTGGGGACCAGGAGTCAGAGTATGGATGCCTGAACACACAACCTGGGCTAGGTTTAGTATTATGGTTAGTGTTAGGCTTAGGGACAGGGCATGTCGGATCTGCTAGCACAGATACGGGCTCACCCAAGGGCTGAGTTGAGGGCAGGACTCAGGAGGCTCCTCAGGCCCTGGGTTCTTGGCCTGGAGGAGCAAAGCTGGTGGGAATGGCCTCAAGGGAGAATGGCTGGTTGCTACTGCTCTGAGGGTGTGAGAGAACACCAAATGAAAAGGTCTCCTCCTGGCTGAGAACTGAGTCCTGCCGACAGTCTGATGCTCAACCCATGGGAGGAATTGGGTGTCAGGCCTCTGGGTCCAATGCCTGAACACCCACCCTAGTGTTAGGGTTTCGTCCTGGGAGAATGGCAGGCCTGCGAGTGCAGCTCAGGTTCTCCGGAGGGCTGAGTTGAGGGCATTGCTCTGGTGGCCTGTCAGGCTCTGGGTTTGTGGTGTGGCATTTCTTGGAAGGCGTGGCTGGCTTTAGGGGGCATGGAGGTTTCTGTGGCCAGGAGCATACTGCACAGGATCATATGGTCCAGTTTCATCGTGGGTGGCAGCCAGAGTCCTGCATTGGGAATACAGGGTCCCCAGTCTGGAGGGCTAGGGGTCCAGTCCTCAGGGGACAGAAGCCTGACACCCAACCTAGGGTTAGGGTAGGGTTGTAAGGGTATGGCAGCCCCGATCTGATGGCGCTGTGGTGATGCTTCCCAATGCCTGAGTTGAGGGCGCGAGTCTGTAGCACTGTGAGAGTCCTGGTTCCTGGTCCTTGGGTGTGCCAGAAGTGGCAGTGGCCTCTGGGAGGCATGCAGGTTTCTCCCGCTCTGCGGGTTCAACACATTTCTAAAGGGCAGGGTTTCCTCCTGGGATCAGGCGCAATTATGGGGTGAAGCTCAGGGGTCCCCCATCTGGCCGTTTGGGGGACCAGGCTATGGAGGAGGGATGCCTGAACACACAACCTGGGCTAGAGTTAGTATTAAGGTTAGGCTTAGCGTTAAGGTTATGTCTTAGGGTGAAGGCATGTGGGATCTGCCAGCACAGATATTGGCTCACTGAAGGGCTGAGTTGAGGGCAGGGCTCCGGAGGCTTCTCAGGCCCTGGGTTTTTGGCCTGGAGGTGCAAAGATGGCGGGAATGGCCTCAGGGCAGCTTGGCCGGTTCCTAGGGCTCTGAGGGTGTTGGAGAGCACCAAATGGAATCTCCTGCTGGTTGAGAAGCTGAGTCATGCCATCAGTTTGATGCTCCCACCCATGGGTGGAATTGGGTGTCAGGGTTCTAGAACCTGAACACCCAACCTAGGCTTAGGGTTTGGTCCTGGGAGAATGGCAGGCCTGATGTGCCAGCACGGACTCAGGCTCTCTGGAGGGCTGGGCTGAGGGCATTGTTCTGGCGGCCTGTAAGGCTAAGGAATTGTGGTGTGGGGGTGCTCAGAAGATGTGGTTGGCTTTAGGGGTCATGGAGGTTTCTCCGGCAAGGAGCGTTCTGCAAAGGTCCATGTGGTCAAGTTTCATCATGGGTGGCAGCCAGAGTCCTACGTTGGGAATATGGGGTCCCCAGTCTGGAGGGCTAGGGAGCCAGTCCTCTGGGGACTGAAGCCTGAACACCCAACCGCGGGTTAGGTTTAGGTCACAGGGGCATGGCGGCCCGGATCTGCCAGCACAGTGATGACCAATCCCGATGCCTGAGTTGAGGACGTGAGTCTGCAGGACCGTGAGACTCCTCATTCCTGCTCCTCAGGGGCGCCGGTATTGGGGGTAGCGTCAGGGAGGCATTCTGGTTTCTTCTGCTCTGTAGGTTCAGCACATTCCTTTTTTTTTTCCACTTTCAATATCTATCTATCTATCTATATTATTTGTTTTCAGCGTAACAGTATTCCTTATTTTTGCACCACACCCAGTGCTCCATGCAACACGTGCCCTCCCTAATACCCATCACCTTGTTCTCCCAACCTCCCACTCCCCACCCATTCAAGACCCTCAGGTTCTTTGTCAGAGTCCGTAGTCTCTCATGGTTCACCTCCCCTTCCCATTTCCCACACCTTCCTTCTCCTCTCCATCTCCCCATGTCCTCCTTGTTCTTTGTTATGCTCCACAAATAAGTGAAACCATATGATAATTGACTCTCTCTGCTTGACTTATTTCACTCAGCATAATCTCTTCCACTCCCGTCCATATTGCTACAAAAGTTGGTATTCATCCTTTCTGATGGAGGCATAATACTCCATCTTGTATATGGACCACATCTTCCTTATCCATTCGTCCATTGAAGGGCATCTTGGTTCTTTCCACAGTTTGGCGACCGAGGCCTTTGCTGCTATAAACATTGGGGTACAGATGGCCCTTCTTTTCACTCCATCTGTATCTTTGGGGTAAATACCCAGCAATGCAATTGCAGGGTCATAGGGAAGCTCTCTTTTTAATTTCTGGAGGAATCTCCACACTGTTCTCCAAAGTGGCTGCACCAACTTGCATTCCCACCAACAGTGTAAGAGGGTTCCCCTTTCTCCACATCCTCTCCAACACACGTTGTTTCCTGTCTTGCTAATTGTGGCCTTTCTAACTGGTGTCAGGTGGTATCTCAATGTCGTTTTCATTTGAATCTCCCTGATGGCTAGTGATGATGAACATTTTGTCATGTGTCTGATAGCCATTTGTATGTCTTCGTTGGAGGAGTGTCTGCTCATATCTTCTGCCCATTTTTGGATATGATTATCTGTTTTGTGTGTGTTGAGTTTGAGAAGTTCTTTCTAGATCCTGGATATCAACCTTTTGTCTGAACTGTCATTTACAAATATCTTCTCCCATTCCGTGGGTTGCCTTTTGATTGGTGGACTGTTCCCTTTGCTGTGCAGAAGCTTTTGATCTTGATGAAGTGCCAAAAGTTCATTTTCGCTTTTGTTTCCTTGGCCTTTGGAGACATATCTTGAAAGAAGTTGCTGTGGCTGCTGTCGAAGAGGTTACTGCCTATGTACTCCTCTAGGATTCTGAGAGAATCCTGTCTCACGTTGAGCTCCTTTATCGAGTTCGAGTTTATCATTGTGTATGGTGTAAGAGAATGGTCGAGTTTCATTCTTCTACATATCGCTGTCCAGTTTTCCCAGCACCATTGATTGAGGAGAATGTCTTTTGTTACATTGAATATTTTTCCCTGATTTCTCGATGATTATATCACAATAGAGTTGGGGGTCCGTATCTAATCGGGATCGATGTGGGCAGAGCGCTCATGAAAATTGGCTGGCGTTGGACAACCATGGTGACCGCCTTGTTCCGCGTGGCCCAGGACCCTTTCTCGCTCGGGGGATGTCGCAGCCACCCGAAAACGCGCCGAGACGACGGGGCCCGGCCGGGGGCCTCAGCGCCGGGGAGCTTGCTCCGAGCAGAGTTGATGGAGGGGCTGTGGTCGGGAATTGGTCTCCGCCTTGGAGGGAGGCCGGGGCGCCCGGGAAGGGCTTGGCGCTCTGGGGGAACAAATGGATCTGTCGCTCCACAGCTGTGTCGCAGCCATGAAAGGGGCCGATGGTGCCAGGACGGTCGGGGACTCGTGGCGCGGGACTCAGGGTTCCCCATGGGGAGGCCCGGAGGCTCAGGCCCCTGGCAGCGGAAGGGTGAGGAAGCAGGCCTGGACCGGGCCCGGCTTTCGGGGCTGGCCCGGCCCCAGCTGCCAGCGAAGGGAGGGGACCACCAGAGTCTGAGGAGCGGGAGGCGTCGACTTGCCCACGCCAGACTCACGGAGCTCCTCCTGGAGGTGCCGGAACGCGACGACACACGATCCCGGACAGGGCCCCGGGGGCGCGGCCCTGCGGCCCTGTGATGCCCGAAGTGTGTCCGCCGGGCGTTTTCCGGCCAATTCTCACGAGCGTTCTGCCCAAATCGATCCCGATTTGGGCAGAACGCTCGTGAGAATTGGCCGGCGTTGGGCAGCCCTGGTCAGCACCCAGTTCCGCGTGGAGCAGGGCCCTTTCTCGCTCGGGGCATGTCGGGGCCACCCGGAAAACGAGCCGGGACGATGGGGCGCGGCCGGCGGCCCCGGCGCCGGGGAGTTATCCCCGAGCAGAGTGGATGGAGGCGCTGTGGCCAGGCGTCTGCCTCCGCTGTGACGGGCGGCCGGGGCGCCCGTGGAGGGGGCTGGCCTCTGTGGGGGAACGGAGTGATCTCTCGCGCCCGCCTGGGACGAAGCCGCGAAAGGTGCCGTTGTCGCCGGGACGGTAGGGGGACATGTGGCGCGGGACTCAGGGTTCCCCATGGGGAGAAACCCAGGCTCAGGCCCATGGCAACGGAAGGCTGAGCAAGCAGGACCGGGCCCGGCCCGGCTTTCGGGCCTGGCTCGGCCCGGGCGGCCAGCGCCAGGGAGGGGAACCTCGGAGGATGAGGAGCGGGAGGCGTCGGCCTCCCCGGGGCCCGCCTCCCAGAGCTCCTCCTGGAGGTGCCGGACGCGACGACACGCGATCCCGGACAGGGCCCCGGGGGGGGCGGCCCTGCGGCCCTCTGATGCCCGAAGTGTGTTCGCCGGGCGTTTTCCGGCCAATTCTCACGAGCGTTCTGCCCAAATCGGGATCGTTTTGGGCAGAACGCTCGTGAGAATTGGCCGGCGTTGGGCAGCCCTGGTCAGCGCCCAGTGCCGCGTGGAGCAGGGCGCTTTCTCGCTCGGGGCATGACGCGGCCACCCGGAAAACGAGCCGCGACGATGGGGCGCGGCCGGCGGCCCCGGCGCCGGGGAGTTTTCCCCGAGCAGAGTGGATGGAGGCGCCGTGGCCGGGCGTCCGCCTCCGCCGTGGCGGGTGGCCGGGGCGCCCGTTGAGGGGGCTGGCCTCTGTGGGGGAACGGAGTGATCTCTCACTCCACGGCTGGGACGAAGCCGCGAAAGGTGCCGTTGTCGCTGGGAGGGTCGGGGGGACTCGTGGCGCAGGACTCAGGGTTCCCCATGCGGAGGCCCCCACGCTCAGGCCCCTGGCAACGGAAGGCTGAGCAAGCAGGCCCGGGCCCGGGCCCGGTTTTCGGGGCTGGCCCGGCCCCGGCGGCCGGCGCCAGGGAGTGGGCCCCCGGAGGCTGAGGAGCGGAGGCGTCGGCCTCCCCGGGGCCTGCCTCCCGGAGTTCCTCCTGGCGGTGCCGGAACGCGACGACACGCGATCCCGGACAGGGCCCCAGGGGGCGGCCCTCCGGCCATGTGGTGCCCGAAGTGTGTTCGCCGGGCGTTTTCCAGCCAATTCTCACGAGCGTTCTGCCCAAATCGGGATCGATTTGGGCAGAACGCTCGTGAGAATTGGCCGGCGTTGGGCAGCCCTGGTCAGCGCCCAGTGCCGCGTTGAGCAGGGCCCTTTCTCGCTCGGGGCATGTCGCGGGCACCCGGAAAACGAGCCGCGACGATGGGGCGCGTCCGGCGGCCCCGGCGCCGGGGAGTTTTCCCCGAGCACAGTGGATGGAGGCGCCGTGGCCGGGCGTCCGCCTCCGCCGTGGCGGGCGGCCGGGGCGCCCGTGGAGGGGCTGGCCTCTGTGGGGGAACGGAGTGATCTCTCACTAAACGGCTGGGACGAAGCCGCGAAAGGTGCCGTTGTCGCCGGGACGGTCGGGGGGACTCGTGGCGCGGACTCAGGGTTCCCCATGCGGAGGCCCCCAGGCTCAGGCCCCTGGCAACGGAAGGCTGAGCAAGCAAGCCCGGGCCCGGGACCGGTTTCGGGGCTGGCCCGGCCCCGGCGGCCGGCGCCAGGGAGGGGGCCCCCGGAGGCTGAGGAGCGGGAGGCGTCGGCCTTCCCGGGGCCCGTCTCCCGGAGCTCCTCCTGGCGGTGCCAGAACGCGACGACACGCGATCCCATACAGGGCCCCGGGGGGGCGGCCCTGCGGCCCTGTGGGGCCCGAAGTGTGTTCGCTTGGCGTTTTCCGGCCAATTGTCACGAGCGTTCTGCCCAAATCGGGATCGATTTTGGCAGAACGCTCGTGAGAATTAGCCTGCGTTGGGCAGCCCTGGTGAGCGCCCAGTTCCGCGGGCAGCAGGGCCCTTTCTCGCTCGGGGCATTTCGCGGCCACCCGGAAAACGAACCGTGAGGTTGGGGCGCGGCCGGCGGCCCCGGTGCCCGGGAGTTTTCCCCGAGCAGAGTTGATGGAGGCGCCGTGGCCGGGCGTCCGCCTCTGCCGTTTGGGCGGCCAGGGCGCACGTTGGGGGGGCCTGCCTCCGTGGGGAAACGGATTGATCTCTCAATCCACGGCTGGAAGAAGCCGCGAAAGATGCCGTTGTCGCCGGGTCAGTCGGGGGACTCGTGGCGCGGGACGCAGGGTTCCCCATGGGGATGCCCCCAGGCTCAGGCCCCTGGCAACGGAAGGCTGAGCAAGCAGGCCTGACCCGAGCCCGGGTTTCGGGGCTGGCCCAGCCCCGGCTACCAGCGCCGGGGAGGGGACCCCCGGAGGCTGAGGAGCGGGAGGCGTCGGCCTCTACGGGGCCCGCCTCCCGGAGCTCCACCTGGCGGTGCCGGAACGCGACGACACGGGATCCAGGACAGGGCCCCGGGGAGCGGCCTTGCGGCCCTGTGGTGCCCGAAGTGTGTTCGCCCAAATCGGGATCGATTTGGGCAGAACGCTCGTGAGAATTGGCCGGCGTTGGGCAGCCCTGGTGAGCGCCCAGTTCCGCGTGCAGCAGGGCCCGTTCTCGCTCGGGGCATGTCGCGGCCACCCGGGAAACGAACCGTGAGGTTGGGGCGCGGCCGGCGGCCCCGGCGCCTGGGAGTTTTCCCCGAGCAGAGTTGATGGAGGCGCCGTGGCTGGGCGTCTGCCTCCGCCGTGGCGGACGGCCGGGGCGCCCGTGGAGGGTGGTGGCCACTGTGGGGGAATGGATAGATCTCTCACTCCACGGCTGGGACGAAGTCGCGAAAGGTGCCGTTGTCGCTGGGACGGTCGGGGGACTCGTGGCGCGGGACTCAGGTTTCCCCGTGGGGAGGCCCCCAGGCTCAGGCCCCTGGCAACGGAAGGCTGAGCAAGCAGGCCCGGGCCCGGGCCCGGCTTTCGGGGCTGGCCCGGCCCCAGCTGCCGGCGCCAGGGAGGGGACCCCCGGAGGCTGCGGAGCGGGGGGCGTCGGCCTCCCCGGGGCACGCCTCCCGGAGCTCCTCCTGGCGGTGCCGGTACGCGACGACACGCGATCCCAGACAGGGCCCCGGGGGGGCCGCCATGCGGCCCTGTGGTGCCCGAAGTGTGTTCGCCGGGCGTTTTCCGGCCAATTCTCACGAGCGTTCTGCCCAAATCGGTCCCGATTTGGGCAGAACGCTCGTGAGAATTGGCCGGCTTTCGGCAGCCATTCTGACCGCCCAGTTCCGTGTGGACCAGGGCCCTTTCTCTCTTGGGGCATGTCGCGGCCACCCGGAAAACGAGCCGTGACGATGGGGCGCGGTCGGCGGTCCCGGTGCCGGGGAGTTTTCCCCGAGCAGAGTTAATGGAGGGGCTGTGGCCGGGCGTCCGCCTTCGCCGTGGTAGGCCCCCGGGGCGCCCTTGGAGGGGTCTGGCCTCTGTGGGGGAACGAATTGATCTCTCACTCCTCGGCTGGGATGCAGCCGCGAAAGGCACCATTGTCTCTGGGACTGTGGCGGACTTGTGGCCCAGGACTCAGGATTCCCGGTGTGAGGCCCTAGGTACAGGCCCCTGGCAATGGAAGTCTGAACAAGCAGGCCTGGGTCCGGGCCCGGATTTCATGGCAGGCCTGGCCCCAGCTGCCACCGCCAAGGTGAGACCCCCAGAATCTGTGGAGAGGGAGGCGTCTGCCTCGCCATCAGGGAGATTCTGATTAAAACTACATTGAGATACCACCTGACACCAGTTAGAATGTCCAAAATTAGGAAGACAGGAAATAACGTTTGTTGGAGAGGATGTCGAGAAAGTGGAACCCTGTTACACTGTTGGTGAGACTGCCATTTAGTGCAGCCACTTTGGAGAACAGTGTGCAGATGACTCAAGAAATTAAAAATAGAGCTTCCCTATGACCCTGCAATTACACTGATGGGTATTTACCCCAAAGATACAGATGGAGTGAAAAGAAGAGCCATCTGTACCCCAATGTTTATTGCAGCAATGGCCACGGTCGCCAAACTGTGGAAAGAACCAAGATGCCCTTCAACGGATGAATGGATAAGGAAGATGTGGTCCATATACACAATGGAGTATTATGCCTCCATCAGAAAGGATGAATACCCAACTTTTGTAGCAACATGGACGGGCGTGGAAGAGATTATGCTGAGTGAAATAAGTCAAGCAGAGAGAGTCAAATATCATATGGTCTCCCTTATTTGTGGAGCATAACAAAGAACATGGAGGACATGGGGAGATGGAGAGGAGAGGGAGTTGAGGGAACCTGGAAGGGGAGATGAACCATGAGAGACTATGGACTCTGAAAAACAACCTGAGTGTTTTGGAAGGGCGGGGGTTGGGAGGTTGGGGAACCAGGTGGTGGGTAATAGGGAGGGCACGTACTGCATGGAGCACTGGGTGTGGTGCAAAAACAGTGAACACTGTTATGCTGAAAATAAACAAAAAAAAAAAAGAAAATTGTACTCTTAGACCCCGTCATCTATATCACTCATCCCTCCATCCACTTCCACTCTGGTAACCACTGAGTCGGTTTTTGTTTTGTATCTTCTTTCTCCTTTATTTATGTATGTTTGTTTCCTAAATTCCATGGAAGAGTGACATCCAAAGGCCTTTGTCTTTCTCTGACTGACTGATTTCACTTAGGATAGTATTCTCTAGCTCCATCCATGTGTCTGCAAATGGCAAGATTTTTTATGGCTGAGTAATTTCGCACTGTGTGTGTGTGTGTGTGTGTGTGTGTGTGTGTGTACATTTATCATCTCATTTATCATGTTTTCAAGAAATACTTGGATTGTTTCCATATTGTAATATTTTAATTAATGTTGCATGAAACATAGGGGCACATGTATCCTTTTGATTTACTGTTCTCATATTCGTCGGGTAATCACCCGGTAGTGTGATTGCTGGATTATAAGGTAGTTCTAATATTTAACGTTTTGAGGAACAGTGATACTGTTTTCCACAGGGTCTGCCGCAGCTAGCATTCCCACCACAGTGCAAGAGGGTTCCCTTTTACCCACATCCTCCCAACATTTGTTTTCTTGTGCTGGTGCTGTTAGCCATTCTGATAGTATGAGGTAATATCTCACGGACCTTTTCATTTGGATTTTCCTGTTGATGGCTGATGTGAACATCTTCTCACGTGACTGTTGGCCATCTGTATGTCTTCTTTGGAGCAATGTCTGTTCATGTCTTCTGTCTATTTTTTAATTGGATTTTTTGTTTTTTGGTTGTTGCGTTGTATCAGTTCTACATATTTTGGACACTACCCCTTTATTGCACATGATATTTGCAAACATCTTCTCCTCTTAAGTACGTTGTATTCTATTTATTACATTTTCATTGCTGTTCTGCTGTGCGGTAAGTTTTTTATTGATGGAGCTCTAGTAGTTTATTTTTGCTTTTGTTTCCTTTGCCTTAGGAGGCATGTCTATTAAATGTATGGTTCATGTCAGAGAAGTTACTGTTTGTGCCCTCTTGTAGGACTTTTATGATTTAAGGTCTCACATTGAGGTCTTGAAACTGTTTTCAGTTTATTTGTCCATATGGTGTAAGAAAGCAGTCTAATTTCATTGTTTTGTGCATAGCTGTTCAGTTTTCCCAACACCATTTGTTGTAGAAACTGTCCTTTTCCCTTTTAATAGTTTTGCCTGTTTTGCAGAAGATTAATTGGGCACGTGATTGTGGGCTGATGTCTGAGCTTCTATTCCGTTTCCTTGGTCACTGTGTGTATTTTTTTTTTTTTTGCCAGTCCCATACTGTGAGGATGAACGCAGCTTTGTAGTATAATTTGAAATATGGAATTGTGATGCCTCCAGCTTTGTTTTTCTTCATAACATTGTGCTGGTTGTTCAGTGTTTTTGTGATTCCATACAAAGTGTTAGGGTAGTTTATTTGAGTTCTTTCATTTTTTATTTGAATTCAATGAGCCAACTTATCATACATCATTATTTTCAGATGTAGTGTTAAATAACATATCAGATGTGTATTGCATCACGTGCCCTCCTTAATGCCCATCACCCCAGTTACCCCCCCACCCCCCATCCAGCAACCCTCAGTTGGTTGCTATAGTTAAGAGTCTATCATGGTTTTTTCCCCATCTCTGATGACTTCCCATTCTGTTTCCCCTTCCTTTGCCTACGGTTCTCTGCCCTGTTTCTGATATTTCACATATGAGTGAAACCCTATGATAATTGTGTTTCTTTCATGGACATATTTTACTCAGCATAATATCTTCCAGACCCATCCAGGTTGATGTGATGGTAAGTATTCATCCTTTCTGATGGCTGAGGAATATTCCTTTGAATATATGAACCACATCTTCTTTATCCATTCCTCTGTCCATAGATATCTGGGTTCTTTCCATAGTTTATCTAGATTGGATATTGTTGCGATGAACACTGAGGTGCAGGTGCCAGTTCTTTCCCCTACATCTCTATTTTTGTGGTAAAAGCCCTGTAGTGAAATTGCTGTGTTTTAGGGTAACGTTACTTTTA
This sequence comes from Meles meles, assembly GCF_922984935.1. Classification (NCBI taxonomy): domain Eukaryota; kingdom Metazoa; phylum Chordata; class Mammalia; order Carnivora; family Mustelidae; genus Meles; species Meles meles. Next base: position 156,739,858 of record NC_060070.1, on the reverse strand, counting down.
ACTTCTTGAGGAAACCCCGTACTGTTTTCCAGAGTGGATATAACAGTCTGCATTCCAACCAGGAGTGTAGGAGGGTTCTCCATTCTCTGCATCCTCACCAATATTTGTGGTTTCATGTCCTGTTAACTTTGGACATTCTGCCTGGTGTGATAGGACACCTCAATGTGGTTTAGATTTGCATTTCCCAGAAGCCATGTGATATAGAACATTTATGTATATATCTGTTGGTCACATGCGTGTCATCATTGGAGAAATATCTGTTCATATTTTCGCCCATGTCTAGACCTTCCGTTGGATTAAGGCCCAGAAGCCTCGAAGATACAATCAGCCAGAACTGTGGAGATTTTCACAAGGTCTGAGATACAATGGAGATTTAGGGTGTGTATCAAGCTCAGGGATTGTCTTCAGAGGGTGGATGGAAGTGTAGGTTCACTGACATTGTCTCAGGTTTGCATTCAGATGTCTCATGCTCTGAATCCAGTCTGGAGTAAAAAAAGGAGTTTCCTTTTGTGTGGCGGGCTGATCCTCTGGTTTTGCTAAAGTGTTCCCAATACCCGGGGCTTGGGATCCAGGCCTCTACAGATGGACCTCTCAGAACTCCAAATAGGGTTAGGGTTAGGACCTAGGAAAATGGAAGGTCTGAATTGCCAACCGTGTGGTGAGCGTCCTGGAGGGCTGAGTTGAGGACATGGGTCAGGGTGAGTGTCCGGCTCAGGGTTTCAATCCATGAGCCCTTGAATGTGGGAGTTCACTGGGATGGAAACAGATGGGCCTTCATATTTATACTGACCTATATACTTACTGGAGTCCATTATGGAAAGATTTCCATCTGGGTGTGAGGCTGAGTCCTGTGGTATTGCTCAGGCATCCCCAAATCCTAGGGCTTTGGAGCCCACCCTTAGGGGACGGAGACATGAGAACCCAAGCTAGGGATAGAGTTAGGGCCAAAGGACATTGCAGGCCCAAACAGCTGACAGTGTGTGTGGTTCCTAGAGGCTGGAATTAAGGATCAGTGTTCTGGTTCTGGTCAGGCACAGGGTTTGTGACCTAGAGGCCACTGACATTGGGGGTTTGCTGGTATAGGCTCAGATGGGCAGGCATTTTATCCTGCTTTGAATACTTTCTAGAGGTCTACATGGCACACTTTCCTCCTGTGGTATGGCTAAGGTGACCCCAGTCCGTGGGGTAGGGAGCCAGACCCCTAGGAATTGAATGCTCAGAACACAAACTAAGCTTCAGTTAGGGGTTAGGAGCATGGCAGGCCCAATCTGATGGTGGTGTGGCAAGCTATCCAGAGGTCTGAGTACAGAGGGATGGATAGAGTAAGTGTCAGGTTCAGGTTTGTGTCCAGCTGCTGACTCTGGGTGAACTCAGTGGTGCGTGGCAGATTTCTCCTGCTCAGAATCCTTTGCAGAGTCCCAAATGGTATGGTTTCCTTCTGGGTGGCAGGCAGAGATCTCAAATCTTGCTCAGGGGTCCCCATCCGTGGGACTTGGGTGCCAGTCCTCTGGGGACAGAGCATGAAACCCCAACCTAGGGTTAGGTCTAGGTCCCAGCAACATGACAGGCCTGATTTGCTGGTGCTGTGCAAAGCTCTCACGGGGACTGAGTAGAGAACATGGGTCAGTCTGAGTCAGGCTCCGGGTTGGTGGCCATGGGGGGAAAGGCAGATTTCTCCTGCTCTCAGTCCTTGGCAGAGTTCCAATTCTACTGTTTCCTTCTGGGTTGAAGACAGAGTCCTCTGGCATTTCTCAGGGGTCCCACATATGTGGGGCTTTGGTACCTGTATTCTTGGGACACAAGACAGAAAATGTACCTAAGTTTTGGTTAGGGCTGAGGGTCATGTCAGTCTCAATAGTCCACCCTGAGAGGAGTGACCTGGGGAGCAGAGTTGAGGACGTGGGTCAGTGTGAGTGTTAAGATCCAGGTGTGAACGGGGGGTGCTGAAAGTGGGATAGCCTCAGGGGGCCAAGAAATATTCTGGTATAGTTCAGGTGTAACCCATCAGCAGAGCTTTGGTGTCAATCATCAGAGGACAGAAGACTGAAAACACAACCTAGGGCTTGGTAAAGAGCACAGGGGCATGGCTGGCCTGATCTGCTGGTGCCGAGGCTAGATGTCTGGGGTACTGAGTTGAGGGCCATGGTCAGGTGGTGCATTACGATCTGGGTTTGTGCCTGGGGGGTGGCCGAAGGTGGAGGTGGCTTCAGGGAGCATGAAGATTTCTCCCGTTCCGATGGTTCTGTGCAGCTCCAAACAGAACGGTTTCCTCCCGGGTGGCAGACAGAGCACTGGGTTGTGGCTCAGGGGTCCAAATATGGAGGAATTGGGGGACCAGCCTCTGGGGATGAAGACTGAAAATGCAACCTAGGCTTAAGGTTAGGGTCAGGGGCATGGCAGGCCCAATTTGCTGGCACTGAGAAGGGATCCCGGGGGGATGAATTGAGGGCAGAGGTCCGGTGGCATGAGAGGGTCCAGGTTTGTGGTCAGGGGACCGCTGAAGGAGTGGTTGTGCTCAGGGAGGCATGCAGTTTCTCCCACTCTGAGTGTTCTACTCTGTTTCAAATGGCACGGTTTCCTCCTGGGTGGTAGGCAGGCTGAGTGCCAGCCTCCACATTTGTGGCCCAATAGTGTGCAGAGGGTGGGGGATAGCCTCAGGTGAACCGTGCAGGTTTCTCCCGCTCTGAGGATTCGACACAGCTCCAAACAGCATGGTTTCCTCCTGCATGGTGGACAGAGTCCTGAGGTGTCACTCAGGATTCTTTAATCTTGGGGTCTTGGGGTCAGGACTCTTGGGGATGATACCTGAAAACCAAAATTAGGGATAGGGTTAAGGCCTAGGGCCATGGTAGACCTGATATGCCAGTGCAGAGGCAGGTGCCCTGGTGCGCTGAGTTGAGTTCGGGTGTCAGACAGGGCATTAGCCTCTGGGTGTGTGTCCAGACGTTTGCATAACCTGGGGGTGACTTCAGGGGTGCATGGAAGTTTCTCCAGCTCTGAGGGTTTAGCGCAGCTCCAAACAGCACAGCGGTGCCCTGCGTAGCAGGCAGATTCCCAGCATGAGTATCAGGCATCCTCAATCCTTGTGACGCAGTATGTGGTCTATTCTGGAGAAGGTTCCATGTGCACTTGAGAAGAATGAGTATTCTGTTGTTTTAGGGTGGAATGTTCTGTATATGTCTATGAGGTCCATCTGGTCCAATGTTTCATTCAATGCTCTTATTTCTTTTTTAATTTTCTGCTTCGATGATCTGTCTATTTTTGAGAGAGGCGTATGAAGATCTCCTACTATTATTGTATTCATATCAATATGACTCTTTATCTTGATTAATAGTTTTCTTATGGAATTGGGAGCTCCCATATTGGGGGCATAGATATTCACAATTGTTAGATCATCTTGGCGGATAGTCCCTTTAAGAATTATGGAGTGTCCTTCTGTATCTCTGACTACAGTCTTTAGTTTAAAATCTAATTTATCTGATATGAGAATCGCTACCCCGGCCTTCTTTTGAGGCCCATTGGCATGAAAGATGCTTCTCCATCCGTTCACTTTCAGTCTGGGTGTATCCTTAGGTTCAAAATGGGTCTCTTGTAGACAACATATGGATGGGTCCTGTCGTTTTATCCAATCTGCAACCCTGTGTCGTTTTATGGGCGCATTTAGGCCATTCACATTGAGAGTGATTATTGAGAGATAGGTTTTGATTCATGTCATGTTGCCTTTGAAGTCTTTCTGTCTGTAGATTGTTTCTATATTTCTGTTCAATGATATCCTTGGGATTTTTTCTCTTTTATAGGACCCCCCTTAATATTTCCTGCAGTGTGGGCTTGGTGGTTGCATAGTCTTTTAAGCCTTGCCGGTCTTGGAAACTCTTTATCTCTCCATCCATTTTAAATGTCAGTCTTGCCGGATAGAGTATTCTTGGTTGCATGTTCTTCTCATTTAGTACTCTGAATATATTTTGCCAGCCCTTCCTGGCTTGCCAGGTCTCTGTGAAAAGGTCTGACGTTATTCTAATGGGCTTGGATGCCCACTCTCACCACTCTTGTTCAACATAGTATTAGAAGTCCTAGCAACGGCAATCAGACAACAAAGAGAAATAAAAGGTATCCAAATTGGCAAGGAAGAAGTCAAACTCTCTCTCTTCGCAGATGACATGATTTTGTATATGGAAAACCCCAAAGACTCCACCCCCAAACTACTAGACTCATACAGCAATTCAGTAACGTGGCAGGATACAAAGTCAATGTACAGAAATCAGTGGCTTTCTTATACACTAACAGTGAAAATACAGAAAGGGAAATTAGAGAATCGATTCCATTTACTATAGCACCAAGAACCATAAGATACCTGGGAATAAACCTAACCAAAGAGGTAAAGGATCTGTACTCGAGGAACTACAGAACACTCATGAAAGAAATTGAAGAAGACCCAAAAAGATGGAAGACAATTCCATGCTCTTGGATTGGAAGAATAAACATTGTTAAAATGTTTATACTGCCTAGAGCAATCTATGCTTTTAATGCCATTCCAATCAAAATTCCACCGGTAGTTTTGAAAGAGCTGGAGCCAATAATCCTAAAATTTGTATGGAATCAGAAGAGACCCCGAATTGCTAAGGAAATGTTGAAAAACAAAAACAAAACTGGCGGCATCACGTTACCCGATTTCAAGCTTTACTACAAAGCTGCGATCACCAAGACAGCGTGGTCCTGGCATAAAAACAGACACATAGACCAGTGGAACAGAGTGGAAAGCCCAGATATGGACCCTCAACTCCACGGTGAAATAATCTTCGACAAAACAGGAAAAAATATTCAATGGAAAAAAAGACAGTCCCTTCAATCAATGGTGCTGGGAAACCTGGACAGCTATATGTAGAATAATGAAACTCAACCATTCTCTTACACTCGAAATGGATAAAAGACCTCATCATGAGACAGGAATCCATCAGAATCCTAGAGGAGAACATAGGCAGTAACCTCTTCGATATCAGCCACAGCAACTTCTTTCAAGATATGTCTCCAAAGGCCAAGGAAACAAAAGCAAAAATAAACTTTTGGCACTTCATCAAGATCAAAAGCTTCTGCACAGCAAAGGAAACAGTCCACCAAACAAAAAGGCAACCCACGGAATGGGAGAAGATATTTGCAAATGACAGTACAGACAAAAGGTTGAGATCCAGGATCTATAAAGAACTTCTCAAACTCAACACACACAAAACAGATAATCATATCCAAAAATGGGCAGAAGATATGAACAGACACTTCTCCAACGAAGACATACAAATGGCTATCAGACACATGAAAAAATGTTCATCATCACTAGCCATCAGGGAGATTCAAATGAAAACCACATTGAGATACCACCTGACACCAGTTAGAATGGCCAAAATGAGCAAGACAGGAAACAACGTGTGTTGGAGAGGATGTGGAGAAAGGGGATCCCTCTTACACTGTTGGTGGGAATGCAAGTTGGTGCAGCCACTTTGGAGAACAGTGTGGAGATTCCTGAAGAAATTAAGAATAGAGCTTCCCTATGACCCTGCAACTGCACTGATGGGTATTTACCCCAAAGATACAGATGGAGTGAAAAGAAGGGCCATCTGTACCCCAATGTTTATTGTAGCAATGGCTATGCTCACCAAACTGTGGAAAGAACCAAGATGCCCTTCAACGGATGAATGGATAAGGAAGATGTGGTACATATACACAATGGAGTATTATGCCTCCATCAGAAAGGATGAATACCCAACTTTTGTAGCAACATGGACGGGACTGGAAGAAATTATGCTGAGCGAAATAAGTCAAGCAGAGAGAGAGTCATGTATCATATGGTCTCACTTATTTGTGGAGCATAGCAAATAACACGGAGGACATAGGGAGATGGAGCGGAGAGGGAGTTGAGAGAAACTGGAAGGGGAGATGAACCATGAGAGACTATGGACTCTGAAAAACAACCAGAGGGTTTTGGAGGGGCAGGGTGGGGTGGGAGTTTGAGGAATCAGGTGGTGGTTAATAGGGAGGGCACGTACTGCATGGAGCACTGGGTGTGATGCCAAAACAATGAACACTGTTATGCTGTAAATAAACAAATAAAAAAAAAATGAGTCTATGGAAGGCCCGGCAGTGCCAGTTCACTCCACTGGAGGGAGTGGTTAGCAGTGGTGTGAGATACCCTGGAAGGCATGGCGATGCTGCTTGCCACCACTGGAGGCAGCGGCGAGCTGCCATGGGAAACACACCTGAAGAGGAGTCCGTGCAGCCTGCTGGCTCTGAAGGCAGGGCGGAGGTGCCCGGTGAGAGACCCTGAAACGTGAGGCACTACAGCTTATTTTTACAGGACGGAGTGGTGAGCTGTATAGTCTCTGTTTCTCCAGGCTCAAGGGTGGTGGTAAGAATTGATGGAGCCTGTCCCCCACTCAGCATTGTGCCCTCTTTCCCCAGGTTTGCTGGTAATGTGCTGTCAGGATGGTTCAGGAGGGTCCTCCCAGTTGGGCTCTGGAGCCAGGGGAACCAAACCCGACTCATGGTGCATTTGGAACCGAGGAGCTGAGTGTTTGTTTGGAAAAGTATGTTTGTTTCTCCAAAAAGGACAAGGGCATTGACCAGCTTGAGAGGGAAGTGAATGACCAGTTAAGAAACAAGCCTGTGTCTCTCCTTCTCCCAGGAATCAGAGCAGGTGTGCAGGCTTTAGGTGGGAGACGCCTGCTTATCTGCACCTGACAACCCTTCTTCACTCTGGCTCCATGAGACCTGAAGTTTGGAAGTCAGCGTCTGAGTCAGTCACGCAGCTGGTCCCAGGACGTCAGTGTTCAGAGAAAACAGCAGGCCTGTGGGTCACAATGTCACATCCATGCCAGGATGGCAGGTAAAAATTCCCTTTCACCCCAAATTTCCTGGGCTTTTCTCTTGTCTCCAGTGGAGCTCACAAATGGCACACTGAACCAGCTGTAAGCAATCTCGTGCGGGTGCCAGAGCTCCTGAGTTTCTCTGCAGGGAGCACCTGGCAGGGATCTCATTTTCTCTGTTTATTTCTGGCTTACAAAGGTATTCGGAACATCTCTTTCCTAGGAAATCCCTTGGATTCGAAAGGGAAGGTGAGATTGACTTGGTGTGCCTTTTGAACATAGAAAGTATTCCTTCATCGAACAGTGTTTACTCCACTGGGCCTAGACTCTGGTGGAACGGCTGGCATCTAGAGTGAGGTGGCTGTTTGTGGTCAGATAGAGACTTGGATGATGGCTTCTTCTTTGTCCAAGGTGATGTATCCTAATGGATTCGTCTTTGAATCCAAAGAGTTCCAATGAGGGCAGAGGGAAAATTCAAAATGATTCCAAGGAGTCTTGGACAATTTAAAAGGGATGCTTGTCTTCCTAGGTTCACTCAAACGGCTATATATGGTTGGACATGCTGTATTTTCTCTGCAGTTTCATGGGTAGTGAAGTCAGAAGGAGAGTCTTTGGGAATTTCCCTGGATAAAGGCACTCTGTTGGCTTCAAGGGACTTGGTGTCAGGAACCCTGGGCTGAATTTCTGTGGCTGCTTTCCTGATGCTCAGTGAGTCAGGTTTTCCCACAGGTTTTATATTTCCTCCTTAGGAAATTGCTGGCAGGGAATGTTCTGTTTAAAGTGGAACCCTCGGGGGCACCTGTGTGGCTCAGTGGGTTAAGCCACTGCCTTCGGCTCAGGTCATGGTCTCAGGGTCCTGAGATGGAGCCCCGCATTGGGCTCTCTGCTCAGCGGGGAGTCTGCTTCGTCCTCTCTCTCTGCCTGCCTCTCTGCCTACTTGTGACCTCTGTCAAATAAATAAATAAAATCTAAAAAAAAACCAAAACACCCAAAACCGGAACCCTCCTACATTGTTGGTGGGCATGCGTGTTGTTGCAGCCACTCTTGGAAAGAATACAGTCTGTCCTCCAAAAGCTAAGAACTGAACAACAGTAGGATCCAGCAATTGCCCTCCTAGTTATTTCCCTAAAGGGCACAAAAATGCACATTCAGTGGGGTATAAGCACCGTGATATTTACAGCAGCATTTTCAACCATTGTAAAACAATGGAGGGAGACCAAATGTCCATTCACTGATGAGTGATATATATATATATATATATATATATCACTCGTATATATCATATGTGTGTGTGTGTGTGTGTGTGTGTGTGTGTGTGTATTCATTCTCCCACATCTTCTTAATGGAATAGGATCCAGGTTCAAAAAGGATGAAATCTTACCATCTGCAAGGATGTGGATGGATCTACAGTGGATTTAGCTAAGTAAAATCAGTAAGAAAAGACCAATAGCCTATATCTTGACCTCTATGGAATTTCAGAAAGAAAACAGATGAACATAGTGAGGAGAGAAAGGCCAATGAGGAAACAGACTCTAACCTAGAGCAAAATCGAGGGTTGCTAGGGGGCAGGGGTGTGCGGTGAAGGGTTAAGTGGGTGACAGCTATTAGGGAGAGTACTTGTTGTGATGAGCTCTGGGTGTTCTATGCAGGTGAGGAATCACAAAATCCTACCCCTGAAGGAGAGGAATGAACATTGCATGGAAACGAATTGGAATTGAAGTCAATGAAGAAAAGAAGACCATGTTCTAGTTCATGAAGACTGAGGTAAAACTGGAATGACTTTTGCTCTCCTGTTCTGTAGCTGTTCATTATGAAACACTCTGTGGCAGGATACACTAGTTTCCTATTGCATAAGGAGCCCTCAGAAAGTTGCCATGAAAGATTTAGATCTCAGAGCATGTACATGTTCCATTGATATGTTACTTTCAGTTTGCCCAGGTGCAAAGGTAAGTGGAGAGAAATAGGGCTGAAGAGGAAAGGAGGTATTAAGCATTCAAGAGGTAGCCTTCCCCTTTCTCATGAATGCCTGGGCCAGTGTAAATTGGGAAGAAGGAGGGGGGATCCCAGAGCTTTGCCGCAGACAGGGGAGTTCTAGGTCTGCCTAGAGCTGGTGGTGTCCATGAGCAGAGCTGAGCTAGTGGCGTGGGCAGGCCCGAACTGCTGGTGTTGAGGTGAGTTCCCCAAGGAGCTGAGTTGAGAATGGGGGTCAGGTGGTGAATCGGGCTCTGGGTTTGTGGCCAGGGGGCTGCAGAATGTGGGGGAGTCCTAATGGGGTCATGCAGGTTTCTCTGGCTCTGAGGGTTCTGCACAGCTCCAAAGGGACAAGTTTCCTGCTGGGTGGCAGGGGGACTCCTACAGTGTGGCTCCAAGTTTACCAATCTAGAGGGCTTGGTGGATAGGCCCCTGGGGAAGGAAGCCTGAAAATGCAACATAGGGTTAAGGGTAATGGGCTGGGCAGGACAGGCCTGATCAGCCGACACAGAGGTGAGATACCCTCAGAATTGAGTTGAGGAAATGCATCCTGCAATGCAGAAGAGTCAGGGTTTCTGGCCAGAGGGACGGCTGATCGTGGGGTGGCTTTAGAGGGGCATGCTGGTTTCTCCCTCTCTGAGGAAACTTTGGAGCTCCAAATGTCATGGCTTCCCCCTGCATGGCATTCAGGTTTCTGCCTTGTTACAGGGGGGTCCTGAATCTGGGGAGTTTGGGGGCCAGGCCTCTTGGGATGGAAGCCCGAAATCAGAAACTAGAGCTACGGTAAGGGCGTAGGGGCATGGCATGCTCAATCTGCTACTGCTGAGGTGGGCTCCCTGGTGGGCTGACTTCAGGGTGGGTATCAGGTGGCATGTCAGACTCAGAGTTTGTGTCCAGGGATGCCACAGAAGCTGGGCGTGACCTCAGGGTTGCATGCAGGTTTCTCCTACCCTGAGGGTTCTGCAGAGCTCCTAATGGCATGGTTTCCTCCTGTGTGGCAGACGCAGTTCTGGGGTGTCAGTGAGGAATCCTTAATCTCTACTGGCATGAATCTTGGAGGTGCCCAATCTGGCGGGCTTGGGGGACAGGCCTCTGTTCATGAAAGCCTGTACACCCCACCTAGGTTTATGGTTAGGGCCGAAGGGCATGGCAGGTCCAATGTGCCAGTGCTGATGCGGGGTCCCCTAAGGGTCGAGTTGAGGGCATAGATCTGGCATCGCAGGAGAATCTGGTTTTATGGCCATGGAGGTGACTCATGGTGGGGTGGCATTACGGGGGTTTGCAGGTTTCTCCCCGTCTGAGTGTTCAGTGCAGCTCTAAACCAAAAGTTTTCCTTCTGAGTGCCAGGTGGAGTCCCGTGGTGGCGCTCAGTAGACCTTAATCTGGGGGGACATGGGAGGCAGGCCCCCTGGGATGGAAGCCTGAAAACCTAAAGAGGGGTTCTGGTAAGGGCCTAGGGGCATGGTGGCCCGATCTGCTTATGTTGAGGTGGGGCGCCATAGGGTCTGAATTTGTTGCATGCGTCCGGCAGCTCAGCAGAATCTGGTTTATGGCCGGGGGGATGGGTGCAGATGATGGGAGTGCCTTTAGAGGGGCAAGTTTCTCCCCCTCTGAGGGTTCAGCACAACTCCAAGGCACAGGTTCCTACTGTGTGGCAAGCGGAGTCCTGAGGTGTATGTCAAGATTCCTTAATCCAGGGGATTTTGTTGCCTGGACCCTCAGAATGGAAGACTGAACACCCAAACTTGTGTTAGGGTTAGGGCCTAGGGGCAATGGCAGGCCCGATCTGCCAGTGCTGAGGCGGGATCCCGTATGGGCTGAGTTGAGGGTATGCATTTGGTGGCGGGATGGAATCCAGCTCTATGGCCAGAGTGGCTGTTGATTATTGGGGTGGCTTTAGGGTGGCATGAAAGTTTCTCCCCATCTGAGGGTTCATTGCAGCTCCAAACCACAAGGTTTCCACTTGTGTGACAGGCTGTGTCCTGTGGTGTTGCTCAGAAGTCCTTAATCTGGGGGGCGTGGGGGCCGGGCCTCTTGGGATGGAAGCCTGAAAATCCAAACTAGGGTTAGGGTTAAGGCTTAGGGACATGGCAGGCCCGATCTGCTGCAATTGAGGTGGTCTCCTGGATAGGCCGAATGGAGGGTGGGAATCAGGCAGGACTTGAGGTCTGTGTTTGTGTTTGTGGGGGCAAAGAAGCTAGTGGTGTTCTTGGGGGGCATGCAGCTTTCTCCTGCTCTGAGGTTCCTGCACAGTTCCAAATGGCACCATTTTGCCGTAGGAGGCTGGAGGAGTGCTGGCGGGAGTCTCAGTCATCCTCAGTCTGATGCGCTTGGGGTACAGGCCTCTGGGCACAGAAGGCTGTATACCCCACCTAGGGTTAGGGTTAGGGTCTAGGGTCATGGCAGGCCCAATCTGCCGGCGCTGAGATGGGCTCCCCTCAGGGCTGAGTTGAGGGCATATGTCCGGTAGCTTCATAGAAAACAGCTTTCTGGCCTGGGGTGCTGCAAATTGTGTGGATAGCTTTACGGGGGCTTGAAGGTTTCTCACCCTCTGAGTATTCAGCAGCTCCAAACTGCAAGGTTTCATCCTGCATGGCTGTTGGAGTCCTGCAATGTCACTCAGGGGTCCTTAATCCAGGGGGCCTGGAGGCTAGGCATCTTGGGATGGAAGCCTGGAAACTCAAACTAAGGTTGAGGTCTTGGGGCGTGACAGGCCCAATCTACCAGTGCTGAGGCGGACTCCCCGGTGGCCTGAGTTGAGGGTCGGTGATAGGTGGCTAGTGTGAATCTGGGTTTGTGTTCAGGAGGGGCTCAGATGCTGGGGCTTGCCTTGGGGGGCATGAAGTTATCTTTGGCTCTGAGGTCTAAGTAGCTCCAAATGGCACTGTAACAGCATAGGCAGCCTCCAGACTGCCAGAGTGAGTCTCATGCATCCACAATCTGGCGGGTTTGGGGGCTAGGCCTCTGGGTACGGAAGACTGTACACCCAACCTAGGATTAGGGTTAAGGCCTAGGGGCATGGCAGTTCTGATATGCTGCTGATATGCTGTGTTGAGGCGGGCTCCCTCAGGGCTGAGTGGATGACATGCATCTGGCGTTGTGGCAGAATCTGGCATTATGTCTGGGGCATTTCCAATGGCGGGTGTGTTTAGGTGCTCATGCACCTTTCTTTCTGGAGGGCAGGCAGAGTCCTGTGTTGTGACTTTGGAATCCCCAGTCTGGAGGGTTAGGGTTAGGGATAGAGGTTCGGAGAGTGTTAGGGTTAGTTGTTAGGGGTTAGGGTTAGGGTTAGGGTTAGGAGTTAGGGGATAGGGTTAGAGGTAAGGTTTAGGGTTAGGCTTAGGGTTAGGCGTATGTCTTAGGGACAAGGCATGTCAGATCTGCCAGCACAGATATGGACTCCCCCAAGTGCTGTGTTGAGGGCGGGACTCAGGAGTTTCCTCAGGCCCTGGATTTTTGGACTGGAAGGGCAAAGAAGGTGGGAATCGCCTCTGGGGAGCATGATGGTTTCTACTGCTCCGAGGTTGTTATGTTAGGTTTAGAGGTTAGGGTTAGGTTTTGTGGTTAGGGTTAGTGTTAAGATTAGTGTTAGGGTGGGGCGCCTGGGTGGCTCAGTTGGTTAAAGCCTCTGCCTTCCGCTCAGGTCATGATCTCAGGGTCCTGGGATCGAGCCCCACATCAGGCTCTCTGCTCAGCGGGGAGCGTGCTTCGTCCTCTCTGTGCCTTCTTCTGATCTGTCTCTGTCAAAGAAATGAATAAAATCTTAAAAAAAATAAAAAGATTAGGGTTAGGGTTATGTCTTAGGGACAAGGCATGTTGGATCTGGTAACACTTATATAGGCTCACCCAAGGGCTGAGTTGAAGGCGGGACTCAGGAGGCTCCTTAGGCCCTGGGTATTTTTCCTAGAAGGTAAAGATGGTGGGAATGGCCTCAGGGGAGCATGCTGGTTTCTAGGTCTCTGAGAGTGTTAGATAGCACTAAATGAAATGGTTTATTTCATTTATTCTCCTGGCTGAGAGGCTGAGTCCTGCCATCAGTCTGATGATCCTATCCACTGGGATGGAATTGGGTATCAGGCCTCTGGGGTCCAGAGCCTGACCACCTGAGCTAGGGTATTAGGGTTTGGTCCTGGCAGCATGGCAGGCCTGAGGTGCCAGTGCGGACTCAGGCTCTCCGGAGGGCTGAGTTGAGGGTATTGCTCTGGTGGCCCATCAGGCACTGGGCGGTGGTGTGTGGGTCCTCGGAAGGTGTGGGTGTCTTTAGGGGGCGTGGAGGTTTCTCCGGCCAGGAGCGTACTGCACAGGGCCATGTGGGCCATTTTCCTTGTGGGTGGCAGCCGGAGTCCAGCATTGCAAATACAGGGTCCCCAGTCTGGACGGCTAGGGAGCCAGGCCTCTGTGGATCGAAGCATAAACACCCATCCTAGCATTATGGTTAAGTCTTTGGGGCATGGTAACCCCGATCTGCCGGTGCTGTGGTGACCCATCCTGATGCCTGAGTTGAGGCTATGTCTGCCGGACCTTGAGACTCTGGTTCCCGGTCCTTGGGAGGGTCCAGAAGTGCTTTGGCCTCAGGGAGACTTGCAGGCTTCTCCTGCTCTGTGGCTTCAGCCCATTTCTAAATGGCACGGTTCATGCTGGGATCATGTGCAATTATGGGGTGCAACTCAGGGGTCCCCTATCTGGGGTTTTGAGGACGAGTTGTGGGAGGATGATGACTGAGCACGGACCTGGGCTAGGGTTAGTATTAGGATTAGGGTTAAGGTTATGTCTTAGGGACAAGGCATGTCGGATATGCAAGCACAGATATCAGCTCACCCAAGGGCTGAGTTGAGGGCGGGACTCAGGAGGCTCCTCGGGCACTGGGGTTTTGGGCTATACGGGCAAAGATGTTGAAAATCACCTCAGGGGAGCATGCCAGTTTCTACAATTCTCAGGGCATTAGATAGCACGAAATGAAAGGTCACCTTCTGGCTGAGAGGGTGAGTCCTGCTGTGAGGGTTAGTTTGTAGGGGCATTGCAGCCCCAATCTGCTGGCGCTGTGGTGACCCATCCCAATGCTTGAGTTCAGAGCGTGTGTCTGCAGGACCATGAGACTCCTGGTTCTTGGTCCTTGGGGGCGCTGGAAGTGGGGTGGCCTCAGGGAGACATTCAAATTTATCCCGCTCTGTGGGTTCAGCACAATTCTAAACAGCATGGTTTCCTCCTGGTGACAGATTCAATGATGGGGTATCGCTCACGGGTCCCCCATCTGGGGCCTTGGGGACCAGGAGTCAGAGTATGGACGCCTGAACACACAACCTGGGCTAGGTATAGTATTATGGTTAGTGTTAGGCTTAGGGACAGGGCATGTCGGATCTGCTAGCACAGATACGGGCTCACCCAAGGGCTGAGTTGAGGGCAGGACTCAGGAGGCTCCTCAGGCCCTGGGTTCTTGGCCTGGAGGAGCAAAGCTGGTGGGAATGGCCTCAAGGGAGAATGGCTGGTTGCTACTGCTCTGAGGGTGTGAGAGAACACCAAATAAAAAGGTCTCCTCCTGGCTGAGAACTGAGTCCTGCCGACAGTCTGATGCTCAACCCATGGGAGGAATTGGGTGTCAGGCCTCTGGGTCCAATGCCTGAACACCCAACCTAGTGTTAGGGTTTCGTCCTGGGAGAATGGCAGGCCTGCCAGTGCGGCTCAGGCTCTCTGGAGGGCTGAGTTGAGGGCATTGCTCTGGTGGCCTGTCAGGCTCTGGGTTTGTGGTGTGGCATTTCTTGGAAGGCGTGGGTGGCCTTAGGGGGCATGGAGGATTCTGTGGCCAGGAGCATACTGCACAGGATCATATGGTCCAGTTTCATCGTGGGTGGCAGCCAGAGTCCTGCATTGGGAATCCAGGGTCCCCAGTCTGGAGGGCTAGGGGTCCAGTCCTCAGGGGACAGAAGCCTGACACCCAACCTAGGGTTAGGGTAGGGTTGTAAGGGCATGGCAGCCCCGATCTGATGGCGCTGTGGTGATGCTTCCCAATGCCTGAGTTGAGGGCGCGAGTCTGTAGCACTGTGAGAGTCCTGGTTCCTGGTCCTTGGGTGTGCCAGAAGTGGCAGTGGCCTCTGGGAGGCATGCAGGTTTCTCCCGCTCTGCGGGTTCAACACATTTCTAAAGGGCAGGGTTTCCTCCTGGGATCAGGCGCAATTATGGGGTGCAGCTCAGGGGTCCCCCATCTGGCCGTTTAGGGGACCAGGCTATGGAGGAGGGATGCCTGAACACACAACCTGGGCTAGAGTTAGTATTAGGGTTAGGCTTAGCGTTAAGGTTATGTCTTAGGGAGAGGCATGTGGGATCTGCCAGCACAGATATTGGCTCCCTGAAGGGCTGAGTTGAGGGCAGGGCTCCGGAGGCTTCTCAGGCCCTGGGTTTTTGGCCTGGAGGTGCAAAGATGGCGGGAATGGCCTCAGGGCAGCTTGGCCGGTTCCTAGGGCTCTGAGGGTGTTGGAGAGCACCAAATGGAATCTCCTGCTGGTTGAGAAGCTGAGTCATGCCATCAGTTTGATGCTCCCACCCATGGGTGGAATTGGGTGTCAGGGTTCTAGAACCTGAACACCCAACCTAGGCTTAGGGTTTGGTCCTGGGAGAATGGCAGGCCTGATGTGCCAGCACGGACTCAGGCTCTCTGGAGGGCTGGGCTGAGGGCATTGTTCTGGCGGCCTGTAAGGCTAAGGAATTGTGGTGTGGGGGTGCTCAGAAGATGTGGTTGGCTTTAGGGGTCATGGAGGTTTCTCCAGCAAGGAGCGTTCTGCAAATGTCCATGTGGTCAAGGTTCATCATGGGTGGCGGCCAGAGTCCTACGTTGGGAATATGGGGTCCCCAGTCTGGAGGGCTAGGGAGCCAGTCCTCTGGGGACTGAAGCCTGAACACCCAACCGAGGGTTAGGTTTAGGTCACAGGGGCATGGCGGCCCGGATCTGCCGGCCCAGTGATGACCAATCCCGATGCCTGAGTTGAGCACGTGAGTCTGCAGGACCGTGAGACTCCTCATTCCTGCTCCTCAGGGGCGGCGGTATTGGTGGTGGCGTCAGGGAGGCATTCTGATTTCTTCTGCTCTGTAGGTTCAGCACATTCCTTTTTTTTCACTTTCAATATCTATCTATCTATATTATTTCTTTTCAGCGTAACAGTATTCCTTATTTTTGCACCACACCCAGTGCTCCATGCAACACGTGCCCTCCCTAATACCCACCACCTTGTTCTCCCAACCTCCCACTCCCCACCCATTCAAGACCCTCAGGTTCTTTTTCAGAGTCCGTAGTCTCTCATGGTTCACCTCCCCTTCCCATTTCCCACACCTTCCTTCTCCTCTCCATCTCCCCATGTCCTCCTTGTTCTTTGTTATGCTCCACAAATAAGTGAAACCATATGATAATTGACTCTCTCTGCTTGACTTATTTCACTCAGCATAATCTCTTCCACTCCCGTCCATATTGCTACAAAAGTTGGTATTCATCCTTTCTGATGGAGGCATAATACTCCATCTTGTATATGGACCACATCTTCCTTATCCATTCGTCCATTGAAGGGCATCTTGGTTCTTTCCACAGTTTGGCGACCGAGGCCTTTGCTGCTATAAACATTGGGGTACAGATGGCCCTTCTTTTCACTCCATCTGTATCTTTGGGGTAAATACCCAGCAGTGCAATTGCAGGGTCATAGGGAAGCTCTATTCTTAATTTCTGGAGGAATCTCCACACTGTTCTCCAAAGTGGCTGCACTAACTTGCATTCCCACCAACAGTGTAAGAGGGTTCCCCTTTCTCCACATCCTCTCCAACACACGTTGTTTCCTGTCTTGCTAATTGTGGCCTTTCTAACTGGTGTCAGGTGGTATCTCAATGTCGTTTTCATTTGAATCTCCCTGATGGCTAGTGATGATGAACATTTTGTCATGTGTCTGATAGCCATTTGTATGTCTTCGTTGGAGGAGTGTCTGTTCATATCTTCTGCCCATTTTTGGATATGATTATCTGTTTTGTGTGTGTTGAGTTTGAGAAGTTCTTTCTAGATCCTGGATATCAACCTTTTGTCTGAACTGTCATTTACAAATATCTTCTCCCATTCCGTGGGTTGCCTTTTGATTGGTGGACTGTTCCCTTTGCTGTGCAGAACCTTTTGATCTTGATGAAGTGCCAAAAGTTCATTTTCGCTTTTCTTTCCTTGGCCTTTGGAGACATATCTTGAAAGAAGTTGCTGTGGCTGATATCGAAGAGGTTACTGCCTATGAACTCCTCTAGGATTCTGAGAGAATCCTGTCTCACGTTGAGCTCCTTTATCGAGTTCGAGTTTATCATTGTGTATGGTGTAAGAGAATGGTCGAGTTTCATTCTTCTACATATCGCTGTCCAGTTTTCCCAGCACCATTGATTGAGGAGAATGTCTTTTGTTACATTGAATATTTTTTCCTGATTTCTCGATGATTATATCACAATAGAGTTGAGGGTCCATATCTAATCGGGATCGATTTGGGCAGAGCGCTCATGAAAATTAGCTGGCGTTGGACAACCATCGGGACCGCCTTGTTCCGCGTGGCCCAGGACCCTTTCTCGCTCGGGGTATGTCGCAGCCACCCAAAAACGCGCCGAGACGACGGGGCCCGGCCGGGGGCCTCAGCGCCGGGGAGCTAGCTCGGAGCAGAGTTGATGGAGGGGCTGTGGTCGGGCATCCGGCTCCGCCTTGAAGGGAGGCCGAGGCGCCCAGGAAGGGCTTGGCCTCTCTGGGGGAACAAAAAGATCTGTCGCTCCACAGCTGTGTCGCAGCCACGAAAGGGGCCGTTGGCGCCGGGAGGGTCGGGGGACTCATGGCGCGGGACTCAGGGTTCCCCATGGGGAGGCCCGCAGGCTCAGGCCGCTGGCAACGGAAGGCTGAGCAAGCAGGCCTGGACCGGGCCCGGCTTTCGGGGCTGGCCCGGCCCCAGCTGCCAGCGAAGGGAGGGGACCACCAGAGTCTGAGTAGCGGGAGGTGTCGACTTGCCCACGCCAGCCTCACGGAGTTCCTCCCGGCGGTGCCGGAACGCGACGACACGCGATCCCGGCCAGGGCCCCGGGGGGGCGGCCCTGCGGCCCTGTGGTGCCCGAAGTGTGTTCGCCGGGCGTTTTCCGGCCAATTCTCACGAGCGTTCTGCCCAAATCGGGATCGATTTGGGCAGAACGCTCGTGAGAATTGGCCGGCGTTGGGCAGCCCTGGTCAGCGCCAAGTTCCGCGTGGAGCAGGGCCCTTTCTCGCTCGGGGCATGTCGCGGGCACCAGGAAAACGAGCCGCGACGACGGGGCGCGGCCGGCGGCCACGGCGCCGGGGAGTTTTCCCCGAGCAGAGTGGATGGAGGCGCCGTGGCCGGGCGTCCGCCTCCGCCGTGGCGGGCGGCCGGGGCGCCCGTGGAGGGGGCTGGCCTCTGTGGGGGAACGGATTGATCTCTCACTCCACGGCTGCGACGAAGCCGCGAAAGGTGCCGTTGTCGATGGGACGGTCGGGGAGAATCGTGGCGCGGGACTCAGGGTTCCCCATGCCGAGGCCCCCAGGCTCAGGCCCCTGGCAACGGAAGGCTGAGCAAGCAGGCCCGGGCCCGGGCCCGGCTTTCGGGGCTGGCCCGGCCCCAGCTGCCGGCGCCAGGGAGGGGACCCCCGGAGGCTGAGGGGCGGGAGGCGTCGGGCTCCCCGGGGCCCGCCTCCCGGAGCTCCCCCTGGCGGTGCCGGAACGCGAGACACGCGATCCCGGACAGGGCCCCGGGGGGGCGGCCCTGCGGCCCTGTGGTGCCCGAAGTGTGTTCGCCGGGCGTTGTACGGCCAATTCTCACGAGCGTTCTGCCCAAATCGGGATCGATTTGGGCAGAACGCTCGTGAGAATTGGCCGGCGTTGGGCAGACCTGGTCAGCGCCCAGTTCCGCGTGGAGCAGGGCACTTTCTCGCTCGGGGCATGGCGCAGCCACCCGGAAAACGAGCCGCGACGATGGGGCGCGGCCGGCGGACCCGGCGCCGGGGAGTTTTCCCCGAGGAGAGTGGATGGAGGTGCCGTGGCCGGGCGTCCGCCTCCGCCGTGGCGGGCGCCCGGGGCGCCCGTGGAGGGGGCTGGCCCCTGTGGGGGAACGGATTGATCACTCCCTCCACGGCTGGGACGGAGCCGCGAATGGTGCCGTTGTCGCCGGGACAGTCGGGGGACTCGTGGCGCGGGACTCAGGGTTCCCCATGGGGAGGCCCCCAGGCTCAGGCCCCTGGCAACGGAAGGCTGAGCAAGCAGGCCCGGGCCCGGGACCGGCTTTCGGGGCTGGCCCGGCCCCAGTTGCCGGCGCCAGGGAGGGGACCCCCGGAGTCTGAGGAGCAGGAGGCGTCGGCCTCCCCGGGGCCCGCCTCCCGGAGCTCCTCCTGGCGGTGCCGGAACGCGACGACACGCGATCCCGGACAGGGCCCCGTGGGGGCCGCCCTGCGGCCCTGTGGTGCCCGAAGTGTGTTCGCCGGGCGTTTTCCGGCCAATTCTCACGAGCGTTCTGCCCAAATCGGGATCGACTTGGGCAGAACGCTCGTGAGAATTGGCCAGCGTTGGGCAGCCCTGGTCAGCGCCCAGTTCCGCGTGGAGCAGGGCCCTTTCTCGCTCGGGGCATGTGGCGGCCACCCGGAAAACGAACCGTGTCATTGGGGCGCGGCCGGTGGCCCCGACGCCTGGGAGTTTTCCCCGAGTTGAGTTGATGGAGGCGCCGTGGCCGGGCGTCCGCCTCTGCCTTTTGGGCGGCCGGGGCGCCTGTTGGGGGGGCTGGCCTCCGTGGGGGAACGGATTGATCTCTCAATCCACGGCTGGGACGAAGCCGCGAAAGATACCGTTGTCGCCGGGACGGTCGGGGGACTCGTGGCGCAGGACGCAGGTTTCCCCATGGGGATGCCCCCAGGCTCAGGCCCTTGGCAACGGAAGGCTGAGCAAGCAGGCCTGCACCCG
Organism: Meles meles; assembly: GCF_922984935.1. NCBI lineage: Eukaryota > Metazoa > Chordata > Mammalia > Carnivora > Mustelidae > Meles > Meles meles. The sequence goes on along the minus strand of NC_060070.1, from coordinate 156,720,088 downwards.
GGCCCGGGTTTCGGGGCTGGCCCGGCCCCAGCTACCGGCGCCAGGGAGGGGACCCCCGGAGGCTGAGAAGCGGGAGGCGTCGGCCTCCCCGGAGCCTGCCTCCCGGAGCTCCACCTGGCGGTGTCGGAACGCGATGACACGCGATCCCGGACAGGGCCCCGGGGGGGCGTCCCTGCAGCCCTGTGGTGCCCGAAGTGTGTTCGCCGGGCGTTTTCCGGCCAATTCTCACGAGCGTTCTGCCCAAATCGAATTGGGCAGATCGCTCGTGAGAATTGGCCGGCGTTGGGCAGCCCTGGTCAGCGCCCAGTTCCGCGTGGAGCAGGGCCCTTTCTCGCTCGGGGCATGTCGCGGCCACCCGGAAAACGAACCGTGACGTTGGGGCGCGGCCGGCGGCCCCTGCACCTGGGAGTTTTCCCCGAGCAGAGTTGATGAAGGCGCCGTGGCCGGGCGTCCGCCTCCGCCGTGGCGGGCGGCCGGGGCGCCCGTGGAGGGGGCTGGCCTCTGTGGGGGAACGGATTGATCTCTCACTCCATGGCAGGGACGCTGCCGAGAAAGGCACCGTTGGCGCTGGGACGGCAGCGGACTTGTGGCACGGTACTCAGGATCCCCGGGGTGAGGCCCTGAGGTACAGGTCCCTGGCAATGGAAGGCTGAACAAGCAGGCCTGGTTCCGGGCCCGGATTTCGTGGTAGGCCCGGCCCCAGCTGCCACCGCCAAGGAGGGACCCCCAGAATCTGTGGAGACGGAGGCGTCTGCCTTGCCATCAGGTAGATTCTAATTTAAACTACATTGAGATACCACATGACACCAGATAGAATGTCCAAAATTAGGAAGACAGGTAATAACATGTGTTGGAGAGGATGTCGAGAAAGGGGAACCCTGTTACACTGTTGGTCAGACTCCAATTTAGTGCAGCTACTTTGGAGAACAGTGTGCAGATGACTCAAGAAATTAAAAATAGAGCTTCCCTATGACCCTGCAATTACACTGATGGGTATTTACCCCAAAGATACAGATGGAGTGAAAAGAAGAGCCATCTGTTCCCCAATGTTTTTTGCAGCAATGGCCATGGTCGCCAAATTGTGGAAAGAACCAAGATGCCCTTCAACGGATGAATGGATAAGGAAGATGTGGTACATATACACAATGGAGTATTATGCCTCCACCAGAAAGGATGAATACCCAACTTTTGTAGCAACATGGAGGGGACTCGAAGAGATTATCCTGAGTGAAATAAGTCAAGCAGAGAAAGTCAAATATCATATGGTCTCCCTTATTTGTGGAGCATAACAAAGAACACGGAGGACATGGGGAGATGGAGAGGAGAGGGAGTTGAGGGAAACTGGAAGGGGAGATGAACCATGAGAGACTATAGACTCTGAAAAACAACCTGAGTGTTTTGGAAGGGAGGGGGTTGGGAGGTTGAGGAACAAGGTTGTGGTAATAGGGAGGGCACGTACTGCATGGAGCACTGGGTGTGGTGCAAAAACAGTGAACACTGTTATGCTGAAAATAAACAAATAAAAAAAAAAGAAAATTGTACTCTTAGACCCCGTCATCTATATCACTCATCCCTCCATCCACTTCCACTCTGGTAACCACAGAGTCGGTTTTTGTTTTGTATCTTCTTTCTCCTTTATTTATGTATGTTTGTTTCCTAAATTCCATGGAAGAGTGACATCCAAAGGCCTTTGTCTTTCTCTGACTGACTGATTTCACTTAGGATAGTATTCTCTAGCTCCATCCATGTGTCTGCAAATGGCAAGATTTCATTTTTTATGGCTGAGTAATTTCCCACTGTGTGTGTGTGTGTGTGTGTGTATTTATCATCTCATTTATCAAGTTTTCAAGAAATACTTGGATTGTTCCATATTGTAATATTGTAATTAATGTTGCAAGAAACATAGGGGCACATGTATCCTTTTGAGTTACTGTTCTCATATTCGTCGGGTAATCACCCGGTAGTGTGATTGCTGGATTATAAGGTAGTTCTAATATTTAACGTTTTGAGGAACAGTGATACTGTTTTCCACAAGGACTGCAGCAGCTAGCATTCCCACCACAGTGCAAGAGGGTTCCCTATTACCCACATCCTCCCAACATTTGTTTTCTTGTGCTGGTGCTGTTAGCCATTCTGATAATATGAGGTAATATCTCATGAACCTTTTCATTTGAATTTTCCTGTTGATGGCTGATGTGAACATCTTCTCACGTGACTGTTGGCCATCTGTATGTCTTCTTTGGAGCAATGTCTGTTCATGTCTTCTGTCTATTTTTTAATTGGATTTTTTGTTTTTTGGTTGTTGCGTTGTATCAGTTCTACATATTTTGGACACTACCCCTTTATTGCACATGATATTTGCAAACATCTTCTCCTATTAAGTACGTTGTATTCTATTTATTACATTTTCATTGCTGTTCTGCTGTGCGGTAAGTTTTTATATTGATGGAACTCTAGTAGTTTATTTTTGCTTTTGTTTCCTTTGCCTTAGGAGGCGTGTCTATTAAATGTATGGTTCATGTCAGAGAAGTTACTGTTTGTGCCCTCTTGTAGGACTTTTATGATTTAAGGTCTCACATTGAGGTCTTGAAACTGTTTTGAGTTTATTTGTCCATATGGTGTAAGAAAGCAGTCTAACTTCATTGTTTTTTGCATAGCTGTTCAGTCTTCCCAACACCATTTGTTGTAGAGACTGTCCTCTTCCCTTTTAATACTTTTGCCTGTTTTGCAGAAGATTAATTGGGCACGTGATTGTGGGCTGATGTCTGAGCTTCTATTCCATTTCCTTGGTCACTGTGTGCATTTTTTTTTTTTTTTGCCAGTCCCATACTGTGAGGATGAATGCAGCTTTGTAGTATAATATGGAATATGGAATTGTGACGCCTCCAGCTTTGTTTTTCTTCATAACATTGTGCTGGTTGTTCAGTATCTTTTGTGATTCCATACAAATTGTTAGGGTAGTTTATTTGAGTTCTTTCATTTTTTATTTGAATTCAATGAGCCAACTTATCATACATCATTATTTTCAGATGTAGTGTTAAATAATATATCAGATGTGTATTGTATCACGTGCCCTCCTTAATGCCCATCACCCCAGTTACCCCCCCACCCCCCATCCAGCAACCCTCAGTTGGTTGCTATAGTTAAGAGTCTATCATGGTTTTTTCCCCATCTCTGATGACTTCCCATTCTGTTTCCCCTTCCTTTGCCTACGGTTCTCTGCCCTGTTTCTGATATTTCACATAGGAGTGAAACCCTATGATAATTGTGTTTCTTTCACGGACATATTTTACTCAGCATAATATCTTCCAGACCCATCCAGGTTGATGTGATCGTAAGTATTCATCCTTTCTGATGGCTGAGGAATATTCCATTGAATATATGAACCACATCTTCTTTATCCATTCCTCTGTCCATAGATATCTGGGTTCTTTCCATAGTTTATCTAGATTGGATATTGTTGCGATGAACACTGAGGTGCAGGTGCCAGTTCTTTCCCCTACATCTCTATTTTTGTGGTAAAAGCCCTGTAGTGAAATTGCTGTGTTTTAGGGTAACGTTACTTTTAACTTCTTGAGGAAACCCCGTACTGTTTTCCAGAGTGGATATAACAGTCTGCATTCCAACCAGGAGTGTAGGAGGGTTCTCCATTCTCTGCATCCTCACCAATATTTGTGGTTTCATGTCCTGTTAACTTTAGACATTCTGCCTGGTGTGATAGGACACCTCAGTGTGGTTTAGATTTGCCTTTCCCAGAAGCCATGTGATATAGAACATTTATGTATATATCTGTTGGTCACATGCGTGTCATCATTGGAGAAATATCTGTTCATATTTTCGCCCATGTCTAGACCTTCCGTTGGATTAAGGCCCAGAAGCCTAGAAGATACAATCAGCCAGAACTGTGGAGATCTTCACAAGGTCTGAGATACAATGGAGATTTAGGGTGTGTATCAAGCTCAGGGATTGTCTTCAGAGGGTGGATGGAAGTGTAGGTTCACTGACATTGTCTCAGGTTTGCATTCAGATGTCTCATGCTCTGAATCCAGTCTGGAGTAAAAAAAAGGAGTTTCTTTTTGTGTGGCGGGCTGATCCTCTGGTTTTGCTGAAGTGTTCCCAATACCCGGGGCTTGGGATCCACGCCTCTACAGATGGACCTCTCAGAACTCCAAATAGGGTTAGGGTTAGGACCTAGGAAAATGGAAGGTCTGAATTGCCAACCGTTTGGTGAGCGTCCTGGAGGGCTGAGTTGAGGACATGGGTCAGGGTGAGTGTCCGGCTCAGGGTTTCAATCCATGAGCCCTTGAATGTGGGAATTCACTGGGATGGAAACAGATGGGCCTTCATATCTATACTGACCTATATACTTACTGGAGTCCATTATGGAAACATTTCCATCTGGGTGTGAGGCTGAGTCCTGTGGTATTGCTCAGGCATCCCCAAATCCTAGGGCTTTGGAGCCCACCCTTAAGGGACGGATACATGAGAACCCAAGCTAAGGATAGAGTTAGGGCCAAAGGACATTGCAGGCCCAAACAGCTGACAGTGTGTGTGGTTCCTAGAGGCTGGAATGAAGGATGAGTGTTCTGGTTCTGGTCAGGCACAGGGTTTGTGACCTAGAGGCCACTGAAATTGGGGGTTTGCTGGTATAGGCTCAGATGGACAGGCATTTTATCCTGCTTTGAATACTTTCTAGAGGTCTACATGGCACGATTTCCTCCTGTGTGTTAGGATGAGTCCTGTGGTATGGCTAAGGTGACCCCAGTCCGTGGGGTAGGGAGCCAGGCCCCTAGGAATTGAATGCTCAGAACACAAACTAAGCTTCAGTTAGGGGTTAGGAGCATGGCAGGCCCAATCTGATGGTGGTGTGGCAAGCTATCCAGAGGTCTGAGTACAGAGGGATGGATAGAGTAAGTGTCAGGTTCAGGTTTGTGTCCAGCTGCTGACTCTGGGTGAACTCAGTGGTGCGTGGCAGATTTCTCCTGCTCAGAATCCTTTGCAGAGTTCCAAATGGTATGGTTTCCTTCTGGGTGGCAGGCAGAGATCTCAAATATTGCTCAGGGGTCCCCATCCATGGGACTTGGGCTCCAGTCCTCTGGGGACAGAGCATGAAACCCCAACCTGGGGTTAGGGCTAGGTCCCAGCAACATGACAGGCCTGACTTGCTGGTGCTGTGCAGAGCTCTCATGGGGACTGAGTAGAGAACATGGGTCAGTCTGAGTCAGGCTCCGGGTTGGTGGCCATGGGGGGAAAGGCAGATTTCTCCTGCTCTCAGTCCTTGGCAGAGTTCCAATTCTACTGTTTCCTTCTGGGTTGAAGACAGAGTCCTCTGGCATTTCTCAGGGGTCCCACATATGTGGGGCTTTGGTACCTGTATTCTTGGGACACAAGACAGAAAATGTACTAAGTTTTGGTTAGGGCTGAGGGTCATGTCAGTCTCAATAGGCCACCCTGAGAGGAGTGACCTGGGGAGCAGAGTTGAGGATGTGGGTCAGTGTGAGTGTTAAGATCCAGGTGTGAACGGGGGGTGCTGAAAGTGGGATAGCCTCAGGGGGCCAAGAAATATTCTGGTATAGTTCAGGTGTAACCCATCAGCGGAGCTTTGGTGTCAATCATCAGAGGACAGAAGACTGAAAACACAACCTAGGGCTTGGAAAAGAGCACAGGGGCATGGCTGGCCTGATCTGCTGGTGCTGAGGCTAGATGTCTGGGGTACTGAGTTGGGGGCCATGGTCAGGTGGTGCATTACGACCTGGGTTTGTGCCTGGGGGGTGGCCGAAGGTGGAGGTGGCTTCAGGGAGCATGAAGATTTCTCCCGTTCCGATGGTTCTGTGCAGCTCCAAACAGAACGGTTTCCTCCTGGGTGGCAGACAGAGTACTGGGTTGTGGCTCAGGGGTCCAAATATGGAGGAATTGGGGGACCAGCCTCTGGGGATGAAGACTGAAAATGCAACCTAGGGTTAAGGTTAGGGTCAGGGTCATGGCAGGCCCAATTTGCTGGCACTGAGATGGGATCCCAGGGGGCTGAATTGAGGGCAGAGGTCCGGTGGCATGAGAGGGTCCAGGTTTGTGGCCAGCGGACCGCTGAAGGAGGGGGTTGTGCTCAGGGAGGCATGCAGTTTCTCCCACTCTGAGTGTTCTACTCAGTTTCAAATGGCACGGTTTCCTCCTGGGTGGTAGGCAGGCTGAGTGCCAGCCTCCGCATTTGTGGCCCAATAGTGCGCAGAGGGTGGGGGATAGCCTCAGGTGAACCATGCAGGTTTCTCCCGCTCTGAGGATTCGACACAGCTCCAAACAGCATGGTTTCCTCCTGCATGGTGGACAGAGTCCTGGGGTGTCACTCAGGATTCTTTAATCTTGGGGTCTTGGGATCAGGACTCTTGGGGATGATACCTGAAAACCGAAATTAGGGATAGGGTTAAGGCCTAGGGCCATGGTAGACCTGATATGCCAGTGCTGAGGCAGGTGCCCTGGTGCGCTGAGTTGAGGTCGGGTGTCAGACGGGGCCTTAGCCTCTAGGTGTGTGTCCAGACGTTCGCATAACCTGGGGGTGACTTCAGGGGTGCATGGAAGTTTCTCCAGCTCTGAGGGTTCAGCGCAGCTCCAAACAGCACAGCGGTGCCCTGCGTGGCAGGCAGATTCCCAGCATGAGTATCAGGCATCCTCAATCCTTGTGACGCAGTATGTGGTCTATTCTGGAGAAGGTTCCATGTGCACTTGAGAAGAATGAGTATTCTGTTGTTTTAGGGTGGAATGTTCTGTATATGTCTATGAGGTCCATCTGGTCCAATGTTTCATTCAATGCTCTTATTTCTTTTTTAATTTTCTGCTTCGATGATCTGTCTATTTCTGAGAGAGGCATATGAAGATCTCCTACTATTATTGTATTCATATCAATATGACTTTTTATCTTGATTAATAGTTTTGTTATGGAATTGGGTGCTCCCATATTGGGGGCATAGATATTCACAATTGTTAGATCATCTTGGCGGATAGTCCCTTTAAGAATTATGGAGTGTCCTTCTGTATCTCTGACTACAGTCTTTAGTTTAAAATCTAATTTATCTGATATGAGAATCGCTACCCCGGCCTTCTTTTGAGGCCCATTGGCATGAAAGATGCTTCTCCATCCGTTCACTTTCAGTCTGGGTGTATCCTTAGGTTCAAAATGGGTCTCTTGTAGACAACATATGGATGGGTCCTGTCGTTTTATCCAATCTGCAACCCTGTGTCGTTTTATGGGCGCATTTAGGCCATTCACATTGAGAGTGATTATTGAGAGATAGGTTTTGATTCATGTCATGTTGCCTTTGAAGTCTTTCTGTCTGTAGATTGTTTCTATATTTCTGTTCAATGATATTCTTGGGATTTTTTCTCTTTTATAGGACCCCCCTTAATATTTCCTGCAGTGTCGGCTTGGTGGTTGCATAGTCTTTTAAGCCTTGCCGGTCTTGGAAACTCTTTATCTCTCCATCCATTTTAAATGTCAGTCTTGCTGGATAGAGTATTCTTGGTTGCATGTTCTTCTCATTTAGTACTCTGAATATATTTTGCCAGCCCTTCCTGGCTTGCCAGGTCTCTGTGAAAAGGTCTGACGTTATTGTAATGGGCTTGGATGCCCACTCTCACCACTCTTGTTCAACATAGTATTAGAAGTCCTAGCAACGGCAATCAAACAACAAAGAGAAATAAAAGGTATCCAAATTGGCAAGGAAGAAGTCAAACTCTCTCTCTTCGCAGATGACATGATTTTTTATATGGAAAACCCCAAAGAGTCCACCCCCAAACTACTAGAACTCATACAGCAATTCAGTAACGTGGCAGGATACAAAGTCAATGTACAGAAATCAGTGGCTTTCTTATACACTAACAATGAAAATACAGAAAGGGAAATTAGAGAATCGATTCCATTTACTATAGCATCAAGAACCATAAGATACCTGGGAATAAACCTAACCAAAGAGGTAAAGGACTTGTACTTGAGGAACTACAGAACACTCATGACAGAAATTGAAGAAGACCCAAAAAGATGGAAGACAATTCCATGCTCTTGGATTGGAAGAATAAACATTGTTAAATGTTTATACTGCCTAGAGCAATCTATACTTTTAATGCCATTCCGATCAAAATTCCACCGGTGTTTTTCAAAGAGCTGGAGCAAATAATCCTAAATTTTGTATGGAATCAGAAGAGATCCCGAATTGCTAAGGAAATGTTGAAAAACAAAAACAAAACTGGCGGCATCACGTTACCCGATTTCAAGCTTTAATACAAAGCTGTGATCACCAAGACAGCGTGGTCCTGGCATAAAAACAGACACATAGACCAGTGGAACAGAGTGGAGAGCCCAGATATGGACCCTCAACTCCACGGTGAAATAATCTTCGACAAAACAGGAAAAAATATTCAATGGAAAAAAAGACAGTCTCTTCAATCAATGGTGCTGGGAAAACTGGACAGCTATATGTAGAATAATGAAACTCAACCATTCTCTTACACTCGAAATGGATAAAAGACCTCATCATGAGACAGGAATCCATCAGAATCCTAGAGGAGAACATAGGCAGTAACCTCTTCGATAGCAGCCACAGCAACTTCTTTCAAGATATGTCTCCAAAGGCCAAGGAAACAAAAGCGAAAATGAACTTTTGGCACTTCATCAAGATCAAAAGCTTCTGCACAGCAAAGGAAACAGTCCACCAAACAAAAAGGCAACCCACGGAATGGGAGAAGATATTTGCAAATGACAGTACAGACAAAAGGTTGAGATCCAGGATCTATAAAGAACTTCTCAAACTCAACACACACAAAACAGATAATCATATCCAAAAATGGGCAGAAGATATGAACAGACCCTTCTCCAACGAAGACATACAAATGGCTATCAGACGCATGAAAAAATGTTCATCATCACTAGCCATCAGGGAGATTCAAATTAAAACCACATTGAGGGGCACCTGGGTGGCTCAGTGGGTTAAAGCCTCTGCCTTCAGCTCAGGTCGTGATCCCAGGATCCTGGGATACAGCCCCACATTGGGCTCTCTGCTCGGCGGGGAGCCTACTTCTCTCTCTCTCTCTCTGCCTGCTTGTGATCTCTGCCTGTCAAATAAATAAATAAAATCTTTAAAAAAAAAACCACATTGAGATACCACCTGACACCAGTTAGAATGGCCAAAATTAGCAAGACAGGAAACAACGTGTGTTGGAGAGGATGTGGAGAAAGGGGAACCCTCTTACACTGTTGGTGGGAATGCAAGTTAGTGCAGCCACTTTGGAGAACAGTGTGGAGATGCCTCAAGAAATTAAGAATAGAGCTTCCCTTTGACCCTGCAATTGCACTGATGGGTATTTACCCCAAAGATAGAGATGTAGTGAAAAGAAGGGCCATCTGTACCCCAATGTTTATTGTAGCAATGGTTATGCACACCAAACTGTGGAAAGAACCAAGATGCCCTTCAACGGATGAATGGATAAGGAAGATGTGGTACATATACACAATGGAGTATTATGCCTCCATCAGAAAGGATGAATACCCAACTTTTGTAGCAACATGGACGGGACTGGAAGAAATTATGCTAAGCGAAATAAGTCAAGCAGAGAGAGAGTCATGTATCATATGGTCTCACTTATTTGTGGAACATAGCAAATAACACGGAGGACATAGGGAGATGGAGAGGAGAGGGAGTTGAGAGAAACTGGAAGGGGAGATGAACCATGAGAGACTATGGACTCTGAAAAACAACCAGAGGGTTTTGGAGGGGCAGGGTGGGGTGGGAGTTTGAGGAATCAGGTTGTGGGTAATAGGGAGGGCACGTACTGCATGGAGCACTGGGTGTGATGCCAAAACAATGAACACTGTTATGCTGTAAATAAACAAATAAAAAAAAAATGAGTCTATGGAAGGCCCGGCAGTGCCAGTTCACGCCACTGGAGGGAGTGGTGAGCCGTGGTGTGAGATACCCTGGAAGGCATGGCGATGCTGCTTGCCACCACTGGAGGCAGCGGCGAGCTGCCATGGGAAACACACCTGAAGAGAAGTCCCTGCAGCCTGCTGGCTCTGAAGGCAGGCGGAGGTGCCTGGTGAGAGACCCTGAAACATGAGGCACTACAGCTTGTTTTTACAGGACGGAGTGGTGAGCTGTATAGTCTCTGTTTCTCCAGGCTCAAGGGTGGTGGTAAGAATTGATGGAGCCTGTCCCCCACTCAGCATTGTGCCCTCTTTCCCCAGGTTTGCTGGTAATGTGCTGTCAGGATCGTTCAGGAGGGTCCTCCCAGTTGGGCTCTGGAGCCAGGGGAATCAAACCCGACTCATGGTGCATTTGTAACCGAGGAGCTGAGTGTCTGTTTGGAAAAGTATGTTTGTTTCTCCAAAAAGGACAAGGGCATTGGCCAGCTTGAGAGGGAAGTGAATGACCAGTTAAGAAACAAGCCTGTGTCTCTCCTTCTCCCAGGAATCAGAGCAGGTGTGCAGGCTTTAGGTGGGAGACGCCTGCTTATCTGCACCTGACAACCCTTCTTCACTCTGGCTCCATGAGACCTGAAGTTTGGAAGTCAGCGTCTGAGTCAGTCATGCAGCTTGTCCCAGGACGTCAGTGTTCAGAGAAAACAGCAGGCCCGTGGGCCACAATGTCACATCCATGCCAGGATGGCAGGTAAAAATTCCCTTTCACCCCAAATTTCCTGGGCTTTTCTCTTGTCTCCAGTGGAGCTCACAAATGGCACCCTGAACCAGCTGTAAGCAATCTCGTGCGGGTGCCAGAGCTCCTGAGCTTCTCTGCAGGGAGCACCTGGCAGGGATCTCATTTTCTCTGTTTATTTCTGGCTTACAAAGGTATTTGGAACATCTCTTTCCTAGGAAATCCCTTGGATTCGAAAGGAAAGGTGAGATTGACTTGGTGTGCCTTTTGAACATAGAAAGTATTCCTTCATCGAACAGTGTTTACTCCACTGGGCCTAGGCTCTGGTGGAACGGCTGGCATCTAGAGTGAGGTGGCTGTTTGTGGTCAGATAGAGACTTGGATGATGGCTTCTTCTTTGTCCAAGGTGATGTATCCTAATGGATTCGTCTTTGAATCCAAAGAGTTCCAATGAGGGCAGAGGGAAAATTCAAAATGATTCCAAGGAGTCTTTCTTGGACAATTTAAAAGGGATGCTTGTCTTCCTAGGTTCACTCAAACGGCTATATATGGTTGGACATGCTGTATTTTCTCTGCAGTTACATGGGTAGTGAAGTCAGAAGGAGAGTCTTTGGGAATTTCCCTGGATAAAGGCACTCTGGTGGCTTCCAGGGACTTGGTGTCAGGAACCCTGGGCTGAATTTCTGTGGCTGCTTTCCTGATGCTCAGTGAGTCAGTTTTTCCCACAGGTTTTACATTTCCTCCTTAGGAAATTGCTGGCAGGGAATGTTCTGCTTAAAGTGGAACCCTCGGGGGCACCTGTGTGGCTCAGTGGGTTAAGCCACTGCCTTCGGCTCAGGTCATGGTCTCAGGGTCCTGAGATGGAGCCCCGCATTGGGCTCTCTGCTCAGCGGGGAGTCTGCTTCGTCCTCTCTCTCTGCCTGCCTCTCTGCCTACTTGTGACCTCTGTCAAATAAATAAATAAAATCTAAAAAAATATAAAAACAAAACCGGAACCCTCCTACATTGTTGGTGGGCATGCGTGTTGTTGCAGCCACTCTTGGAAAGAATACAGTGTGTCCTCCAAAAGCTAAGAACTGAACAACAGTAGGATCCAGCAATTGCCCTCCTAGTTATTTCCCTAAAGGGCACAAAAATGCACATTCAGTGGGGTATAAGCACCGTGATATTTACAGCAGCATTATCAACCATTGTAAAACAATGGAGGGAGACCAAATGTCCATTCACTGATGAGTGATATATATATATATATATATATATATATATATATATATATATATATATCACTCGTATATATCATATGTGTGTGTGTGTGTGTGTGTGTGTGTGCGTATTCATTCTCCCACATCTTCTTAATGGAATAGGATCCAGGTTCAAAAAGGATGAAATCTTACCATCTGCAAGGATGTGGATGGATCTACAGTGGATTTAGCTAAGTAAAATCAGTAAGAAAAGACCAATAGCCTATATCTTGACCTCTATGGAATTTCAGAAAGAAAACAGATGAACATAGTGAGGAGAGAAAGGCCAATGAGGAAACAGACTCTAACCTAGAGCAAAATCGAGGGTTGCTAGGGGGCAGGGGTGTGCGGCGAAGGGTTGAGTGGGTGACAGCTATTAGGGAGAGTACTTGTTGTGATGAGCTCTGGGTGTTCTATGCAGGTGAGGAATCACAAAATCCTACCCCTGAAGGAGAGGAATGAACACTGCATGGAAACGAATTGGAATTGAAGTCAATAAAGAAAAGAAGACCATGTTCTACTTCATGAAGACTGAGGTAAAACTGGAATGACTTTTGCTCTCCTGTTCTGTAGCTGTTCATTATGAAACACTCTGTGGCAGGATACACTAGTTTCCTCTTGCATAAGGAGCCCTCAGAAAGTTGCCATGAAAGATTTAGATCTCAGAGCATGTACATGTTCCATTGATATGTTACTTTCAGTTTGCCCAGGTGCAAAGGTAAGTGGAGAGAAATAGGGCTGAAGAGGAAAGGAGGTATTAAGCATTCAAGAGGTAGCCTTCCCCTTTCTCATGAATGCCTGGGCCAGTGTAAATTGGGAAGAAGGAGGGGGGAATCCCAGAGCTTTGCCGCAGACAGGGGAGTTCTAGGTCTGCCTAGAGCTGGTGGTGTCCATGAGCAGAGCTGAGCTAGTGGCGTGGCAGGCCCGAACTGCTGGTGTTGAGGTGAGTTCCCCAAGGAGCTGAGTTGAGAATGGGGGTCAGGTGGTGAATCGGGCTCTGGGTTTGTGGCCAGGGGGCTGCAGAATGTGGGGGAGTCCTAATGGGGTCATGCAGGTTTCTCTGGCTCTGAGGGTTCTGCACAGCTCCAAAGGGACAAGTTTCCTGCTGGGTGGCAGGGAGACTCCTACAGTGTGGCTCCAAGTTTACCAATCTAGAGGGCTTGCTGGATAGGCCCCTGGGGAAGGAAGCCTGAAAATGCAACATAGGGTTAAGGGTAATGGGCTGGGCAGGACAGGCCTGATCAGCCGACACAGAAGTGGAATACCCTCAGAACTGAGTTGAGGAAATGCATCCTGCAATGCAGAAGAGTCAGGGTTTGTGGCCAGAGGGACGGCTGATCGTGGGGGTGGCTTTAGAGGGGCATGCTGGTTTCTCCCTCTCTGAGGAAACTTTGGAGCTTCAAATGTCATGGCTTCCCCCTGCATGGCATTCAGGTTTCTGGCTTGTTACAGACGGGTCCTGAATCTGGGGAGTTTGGGGGCCAGGCCTCTTGGGATGGAAGCCCGAAATCAGAAACTAGAGCTACGGTAAGGGCGTAGGGGCGTGGCATGCTCAATCTGCTACTGCTGAGGTGGGCTCCCTGGTGGGCTGACTTCAGGGTGAGTATCAGGTGGCATGTCAGACTCAGAGTTTGTGTCCAGGGATGCCACAGAAGCTGGGCGTGACCTCAGGGTTGCATGCAGGTTTCTCCTACCCTGAGGGTTCTGCAGAGCTCCAAATGGCATGGTTTCCTCCTGTGTGGCAGACGCAGTCCTGGGGTGTCACTGAGGAATCCTTAATCTCTACTGGCATGAGTCTCGGAGGTGCCCAATCTGGCGGGCTTGGGGGACAGGCCTCTGTTCATGAAAGCCTGTACACCCCACCTAGGTTTATGGTTAGGGCCGAAGGGCATGGCGGGTCCGATGTGCCGGTACTGATGCGGGCTCCCCTAAGGGTCGAGTTGAGGGCATAGATCTGGCATCGCAGGAGAATCTGGTTTTATGGCCATGGGGGTGACTCATGGTGGGGTGGCATTACGGGGGTTTGCAGGTTTCTCCCCGTCTGAGTGTTCAGTGCAGCTCTAAACCACAAGTTTTCCTCACGAGTGCCAGGTGGAGTCCCGTGGTGGCGCTCAGTAGACCTTAATCTGGGGGGACATGGGAGCCAGGCCCCCTGGGATGGAAGCCTGAAAACCTAAAGAGGGGTTCTGGTAAGGGCCTAGGGGCATGGTGGCCCGATCTGCTTATGTTGAGGTGGGACGCCCTAGGGTCTGAATTTATGGCATGCATCCGGCAGCTCAGCAGAATCTGGTTTATGGCCGGGGGGACGGGTGCAGATGATGGGAGTGCCTTTAGAGGGGCAAGTTTCTCCCTCTCTGAGGGTTCAGCACAACTCCAAGGCACAGGTTCCTACTGTGTGGCAAGCGGAGTCCTGAGGTGTATGTCAAGATTCCTTAATCCAGGGGATTTTGTTGCCTGGACCCTCAGAATGGAAGACTGAACACCCAAACTTGTGTTAGGGTTAGGGCCTAGGGCCAATGGCAGGCCTGATCTGCCAGTGCTGAGGCGGGATCCCCTATGGGCTCAGTTGAGGGTATGCATTTGGTGGCGGGACGGAATCCAGCTCTATGGCCAGAGTGGCTGTTGATTGTTGGGGTGGCTTTAGGGTGGCATGAAGGTTTCTCCCCATCTGAGGGTTCATTGCAGCTCCAAACCACAAGGTTTCCACTTGTGTGACAGGCTGTGTCCTGTGGTGATGCTCAGAAGTCCTTAATTTGGGGGGCGTGGGGGCCAGGCCTCTTGGGATGGAAGCCTGAAAATCCAAACTAGGGTTAGGGTTAAGGCTTAGGGACTTGGCAGGCCCGATCTGCTGCAATTGAGGTGGTCTCCTGGATAGGCTGAATGGAGGGTGGGAATCAGGCAGGAATTGAGGTCTGTGTTTGTGTTTGTGGGGGCAAAGAAGCTAGTGGTGTCCTTGGGGGGCAGGCGGCTTTCTCCTGCTCTGAGGTTCCTGCACAGTTCCAAATGGCACCATTTTGCCCTAGGAGGCTGGAGGAGTGCTGGCGGGAGTCTCAGTCATCCTCAGTCTGATGGGCTTGGGGTACAGGCCTCTGGGCACGGAAGGCTGTATACCCCACCTAGGGTTAGGGTTAGGGTCTAGGGTCATGGCAGGCCCAATCTGCCGGCGCTGAGATGGGCTCCCCTCAGGGCTGAGTTGAGGGCATATGTCCGGTAGCTTCATAGAAAACAGCTTTCTGGCCTGGGGTGCCGCAAATTGTGCGGATAGCTTTACAGGGGCTTGAAGGTTTCTCACCCTCTGAGTATTCAGCAGCTCCAAACTGCAAGGTTTCATCCTGCGTGGCTGTTGGAGTCCTGCAATGTCACTCAGGGGTCCTTAATCCAGGGGGCCTGGAGGCTAGGCCTCTTGGGATGGAAGCCTGGAAACTCAAAGTAAGGTTAAGGTCTTGGGGCGTGACAGGCCCAATCTGCCAGTGCTGAGGCGGACTCCCCGGTGGCCTGAGTTGAGGGTCGGTGATAGGTGGCTAGTGTGAATCTGGGTTTGTGTTCAGGAGGGGCTCAGATGCTGGGGCTTGCCTTGGGGGGCATGAAGTTATCTTTTGCTCTGAGGTCTGAGTAGCTCCAAATGGCACTGTAACAGCATAGGCAGCCTCCAGACTGCCAGAGTGAGTCTCATGCATCCACAATCTGGCAGGTTTGGGGGCTAGGCCTCTGGGTACGGAAGCCTGTACACCCAACCTAGGATTAGGGTTAAGGCCTAGGGGCATGGCAGCTCTGATATGCTGTTGATATGCTGTGTTGAGGCGGGCTCCCTCAGGGCTGAGTGGATGACATGCATCTGGCATTGTGGCAGAATCTGGCATTATGTCTGGGGCATTTCCAATGGCGGGTGTGTTTAGGTGCTCATGCACCTTTCTTTCTGGAGGGCAGGCAGAGTCCTGTGTTGTGACTTTGGAATCCCCAGTCTGGAGGGTTAGGGTTAGGGATAGAGGTTGGGGAGAGGGTTAGGGTTAGTTGTTAGGGGTTAGGGTTAGGGTTAGGGTTAGGAGTTAGGGGATAGGGTTAGAGGTAAGGTTTAGGGTTAGGCTTAGGGATAGGCCTATGTCTTAGGGACAAGGCATGTCAGATCTGCCAGCACAGATATGGAATCACCCAAGGGCTGTGTTGAGGGCGGGACTCAGGAGTCTCCTCAGGCCCTGGATTTTTGGATTGGAGGGGCAAAGAAGGTGGGAATCGCCTCTGGGGAGCATGATGGTTTCTACTGCTCCGAGGTTGTTATGTTAGGTTTAGGGCATAGGGTTAGGTTTTGTGGTTAGGGTTAGTGTTAAGATTAGTGTTAGGGTGGGGCGCCTGGGTGGCTCAGTTGGTTAAAGCGTCTGCCTTCAGCTCAGGTCATGATCTCAGGGTCCTGGGATCCAGCCACGCATCAGGCTCTCTGCTCAGCGGGGAGCGTGCTTCGTCCTCTCTCTGCCTTCTTCTGATCTGTCTCTGTCAAAGAAATGAATAAAATCTTAAAAAAAAATAAAAAGTTTAGGGTTAGGGTTATGTCTTAGGGACAAGGCATGTTGGATCTGGTAACACTTATATGGGCTCACCCAAGGGCTGAGTTGAAGGCGGGACTCAGGAGGCTCCTTAGGCCCTGGGTTTTTTTCCTAGAAGGTAAAGATGGTGGGAGTGGCCTCAGGGGAGCATGCTGGTTTCTAGGGCTCTGAGAGTGTTAGATAGCACTAAATGAAATGGTTTATTTCATTTATTCTCCTGGCTGAGAGGCTGAGTCCTGCCATCAGTCTGATGATCCTATCCACTGGGATGGAATTGGGTATCAGGCCTCTGGGGTCCAGAGCCTGACCACCTGAGCTAGGGTATTAGGGTTTGGTCCTGGGAGCATGGCAGGCCTGAGGTGCCAGTGCGGACTCAGGCTCTCCAGAGGGCTGAGTTGAGGGTATTTCTCTGGTGGCCCATCAGGCACCGGGCGGTGGTGTGTGGGACCTCGGAAGGTGTGGGTGTCTTTAGGGGGCATGGAGGTTTCTCCGGCCAGGAGCGTACTGCACAGGGCCATGTGGGCCATTTTCCTTGTGGGTGGCAGCCAGAGTCCAGCATTGCAAGTACAGGGTCCCCAGTCTGGACGGCTAGGGAGCCAGGCCTCTGTGGATCGAAGCATAAACACCCATCCTAGCATTATGGTTAAGTCTTTGGGGCATGGTAACCCCGATCTGCCGGTGCTGTGGTGACCCATCCTGATGCCTGAGTTGAGGCTATGTCTGCAGGACCTTGAGACTCCTGGTTCCCGGTCCTTGGGAGGGTCCAGAAGTGCTTTGGCCTCAGGGAGACTTGCAGGCTTCTCCTGCTCTGTGGCTTCAGCCCGATTCTAAACGGCACGGTTCATGCTGGGATCATGTGCAATTATGGGGTGCAACTCAGGGGTCCCCTATCTGGGGTTTTGAGGACCGACCAGTTGTGGGAGGATGATGCCTGAGCACGAACCTGGGCTAGGGTTAGTATTAGGATTAGGGTTAGGGTTATGTCTTAGGGACAAGGCATGTCGGATATGCAAGCACAGATATCAGCTCGCCCAAGGGCTGAGTTGAGGGCGGGACTCAGGAGGCTCCTCGGGCACTGGGGTTTTGGGCTGTACGGGCAACGATGTTGGAAATCGCCTCAGGGGAGCATGCCAGTTTCTACAATTCTCAGGGCATTAGATAGCACGAAATGAAAGGTCACCTTCTGGCTGAGGGGGTGAGTCCTGCTGAGAGGGTTAGGTTGTAGGGGCATTGCAGCCCCAATCTGCTGGCGCTGTGGTGACCCATCCCAATGCCTGAGTTCAGAGCGTGTGTCTGCAGGACCATGAGACTCCTGGTTCTTGGTCCTTGGGGGCGCGGGAAGTGGGGTGGCCTCAGGGAGACATTCAAATTTATCCCGCTCTGTGGGTTCAGCACAATTCTAAACAGCATGGTTTCCTCCTGGTGTCAGGTTCAATGATGGGGTATCGCTCACGGGTCCCCCATCTGGGGCCTTGGGGACCAGGAGTCAGAGTATGGTCGCCTGAACACACAACCTGGGCTAGGTTTAGTATTATGGTTAGTGTTAGGCTTAGGGACAGGGCATGTCGGATCTGCTAGCACAGATACAGGCTCACCCAAGGGCTGAGTTGAGGGCAGGACTCAGGAGGCTCCTCAGGCCCTGGGTTCTTGGCCTGGAGGAGCAAAGCTGGTGGGAATGGCCTCAAGGGAGAATGGCTGGTTGCTACTGCTCTGAGGGTGTGAGAGAACACCAAATGAAAAGGTCTCCTCCTGGCTGAGAACTGAGTCCTGCGGACAGTCTGATGCTCAACCCATGGGAGGAATTGGGTGTCAGGCCTCTGGGTCCAATGCCTGAACACCCAACCTAGTGTTAGGGTTTCGTCCTGGGAGAATGGCAGGCCTGCCAGTGCAGCTCAGGCTCTCTGGAGGGCTGAGTTGAGGGCATTGCTCTGGTGGCCTGTCAGGCTCTGGGTTTGTGGTGTTGCATTTCTTGGAAGGCGTGGCTGGCTTAAGGGGGCATGGAGGTTTCTGTGGCCAGGAGCATACTGCACAGGGCCATATGGTCCAGTTTCATCGTGGGTGGCGGCCAGAGTCCTGCATTGGGAATCCAGGGTCCCCAGTCTGGAGGGCTAGGGGTCCAGTCCTCAGGGGACAGAAGCCTGACTCCCAACCTAGGGTTAGGGTAGGGTTGTAAGGGCAAGGCAGCCCCGATCTGATGGCGCTGTGGTGTTGCTTCCCAATGCGTGAGTTGAGGGCGCGAGTCTGTAGCACTGTGAGAGTCCTGGTTCCTGGTCCTTGGGTGTGCCAGAAGTGGCAGTGGCCTCTGGGAGGCATGCAGGTTTCTCCCGCTCTGCGGGTTCAACACATTTCTAAAGGGCAGGGTTTCCTCCTGGGATCAGGTGCAATTATGGGGTGCAGCTCAGGGGTCCCCCATCTGGCCGTTTGGGGGACCAGGCTATGGAGGAGGGATGCCTGAACACACAACCTGGGCTAGAGTTAGTATTAGAGTTAGGCTTAGCGTTAAGGTTTTGTCTTAGGGAGAAGGCATGTGGGATCTGCCAGCACAGATATTGGCTCACTCAAGGGCTAAGTTGAGGGCAGGGCTCCGGAGGCTTCTCAGGCCCTGGGTTTTTGGCCTGGAGGCGCAAAGATGGCGGGAATGGCCTCAGGGCAGCATGGCCGGTTCCTAGGGATCTGAGGGTGTTGGAGAGCACCAAATGGAATCTCCTACTGGTTGAGAAGCTGAGTCATGCCATCAGTTTGATGCTCCCACCCATGGGTGGAATTGGGTGTCAGGGTTCTAGAACCTGAACACCCAACCTAGGCTTAGGGTTTGGTCCTGGGAGAATGGCAGGCCTGATGTGCCAGCACGGACTCAGGCTCTCTGGAGGGCTGGGCTGAGGGCATTGTTCTGGTGGACTGTAACGCTAAGGAATTGTGGTATGGGGGTGCTCAGAAGATGTGGTTGGCTTTAGGGGTCATGGAGGTTTCTCCGGCAAGGAGCGTTCTGCAAAGGTCCATGTGGTCAAGTTTCATCATGGGTGGCAGCCAGAGTCCTACGTTGGGAATATGGGGTCCCCAGTCTGGAGGGCTAGGGAGCCAGTCCTCTGGGGACTGAAGCCTGAACACCCAACCGAGGGTTAGGTTTAGGTCACAGGGGCATGGCGGCCCGGATCTGCCGGCACAGTGGTGACCAATCCCGATGCCTGAGTTGAGGGCGTGAGTCTGCAGGACCGTGAGACTCCTCGTTCCTGCTCCTCAGGGGTGCCGGTATTGGGGGTGGCATCAGGGAGGCATTCTGGTTTCTTCTGCTCTGTAGGTTCAGCACATTCCTTTTTTTTTTTTCACTTTCAATATCTATCTATCTATCTATCTATCTATATTATTTCTTTTCAGCGTAACAGTATTCCTTATTTTTGCACCACACCCAGTGCTCCATGCAACACGTGCCCTCCCTAATACCCACCACCTTGTTCTCCCAACCTCCCACTCCCCACCCATTCAAGACCCTCAGGTTCTTTTTCAGAGTCCATAGTCTCTCATGGTTCACCCCCCCTTCCCATTTCCCACAACTTCCTTCTCCTCTCCATCTCCCCATGTCCTCCTTGTTCTTTGTTATGCTCCACAAATAAGTGAAACCATATGATAATTGACTCTCTCTGCTTGACGTATTTCACTCAGCATAATCTCTTCCAGTCCCGTCCATATTGCTACAAAAGTTGGGTATTCATCCTTTCTGATGGAGGCATAATACTCCATCTTGGATATGGACCACATCTTCCTTATCCATTCGTCCGTTGAAGGGCATCTTGGTTCTTTCCACAGTTTGGCGACCGAGGCTTTTGCTGCTATAAACATTGGGGTACAGATGGCCCTTCTTTTCACTACATCTGTATCTTTGGGGTAAATACCCAGCAATGCAATTGCAGGGTCATAGGGAAGCTCTATTCTTAATTTCTTGAGGAATCTCCACACTGTTCTCCAAAGTGGCTGCACTAACTTGCATTCCCACCAACAGTGTAAGAGGGTTCCCCTTTCTCCACATCCTCTCCAACACACGTTGTTTCCTGTCTTGCTAATTTTGGCCATTCTAACTGGTGTCAGGTGGTATCTCAATGTGGTCTTAATTTGAATCTCCCTGATGGCTAGTGATGATGAACATTTTTTCATGTGTCTGATAGCCATTTGTATGTCTTCGTTGGAGAAGGGTCTGTTCATATCTTCTGCCCATTTTTGGATATGATTATCTGTTTTGTGTGTGTTGAGTTTGAGAAGTTCTTTTTAGATCCTGGATCTCAACCTTTTGTCTGTACTGTCATTTACAAATATCTTCTCCCATTCCGTGGGTTGCCTTTTTGTTTAGTGGACTGTTTCCTTTGCTGTGCAGAAGCTTTTGATCTTGATGAAGTCCCAAAAGTTCATTTTCGCTTTTGTTTCCTTGGCCTTTGGAGACATATCTTGAAAGAAGTTGCTGTGGCTGATATCGAAGAGGTTACTGCCTATGTTCTCTAGGATTCTGATGGATTCCTGTCTCATGATGAGGTCTTTTATCCATTTCGAGTGTAAGAGAATGGTTGAGTTTCATTATTCTACATATAGCTGTCCTGTTTTCCCAGCACCATTTATTGAAGAGACTGTCTTTTTTCCACTGTATATTTTTTCCTGTTTTGTCGAAGATTATTTGACCATAGGGTTGAGGGTCCATATCTGGGCTCTCCAGTCTGTTCCACTGGTCTATGTGTCTGTTTTTATGCCAGTACCACGCTCTCTTGGTGATCACAGCTTTGTAGTAAAGCTTGAAATCAGGTAATGTGATGCTGCCAGGTTTTTTTGTTTGTTTGTTTGTTTGCTTGTTTTTCAACATTTCCTTAGCAATTCGGGGTCTCTTCTGATTCCATACAATTTTTGGATTATTTGCTCCAGCTCTTTGAAAAATACGGTAGGAATATTGATCAGAATGACATTAAAAGTATAGATTGCCCTAAACAGTATCGACATTTTAACAATGTTATTCTCTGATCCAAGAGCATGGAATTGTCTTCCATCTTTTTGTGTCTTCTTCAATTTCTTTCATGAGTGTTCTGTAGTTCTGCGAGAACAGATGCTTTACTTCTTTGGTTAGGTTTATTCCCAGGTATCTGATGGTTCTTTGTGCTATAGTAAATGGAATCGATTTTCTAATTTCCCTTTCTGTATTTTCATTGTTACTGTATAAGAAAGCCACTGATTTCTTTTTTTTTTAATCTTTTTTTTAATATGTTATTTGTTTATTTGACAGAGGTCATAAGTAGGCAGAGAGGCAGGCAGAGAGAGAGAGGGGAAACAGGCTCTCCACTGAGCAGAGAGCCCGATGCGGGGCTCGATCCCAGGACCCCGAGATCATGACCTGAGCTGAAGGCAGAGGCTTTAACCCACTGAGCCACCCAGGCGCCCCAAGCCACTGATTTCTGTACATTGACTTTGTATCCTGCCACGTTACTGAATTGCTGTATGAGTTCTAGCAGTTTGGTGGTGGAATATTTGGGGTTTTCCAAACAAAGAATCATGTCATGTGTGAAAAGAGAGAGTTTGACTTCTTCCTTGCCAATTTCGATACATTTTATTTGTCTTTGTTGTCTGATTGCCATTGCTAGGACTTCTAATACTATGTTGAACAAGAGTGGTGACAATGGGCATCCTTGTTGTGTTCCTGATCTCAACAGGAAAGCTACAAGCTTTTTCCCAGTGAGGACGATTTTTGCTGTGGGTCTTTCATAGAGAGATTTTATGAAGTTCAGGAATGTTCCCTCCATCCCTATACTTTGAAGCGTTTTCATCAAGAACGGATGCTGGATTTGTCAAATGCTTTTTCTGCATCCATTGAGAGGACCATGTGGTTCTTCTCTCTTCTCTTATTGATTTGTTCTATCACATCGATTGATTTGCGAATGTTGAACCATCCTTGCAACCCAGGGATGAATCCCACCTGGTCATGGTGGATAATCTTTCTAATGTACTTTTGGATTTTGTTTGCTAGGATCTTGTTGAGAATCTTTGCATCCATATTCATCAGTGATATTGGTCTGAAATTCTCCTTTTCGGTAGGGTCTTTGCCTGGTTTGGAGACCAGGGTAATGCCGGCTTCATAAAATGAGTCTGGAAGTTTTCTTCCTGCTTCAATTTTTTGAAACAGTTTCTGGAGAATAGGTGTTATTTCTTCTTTGAAAGTTTGATAGAATTCCCCAGGGAATTCGTCAGATCCTGGGCTCTTGTTTTTTGGGAGGTTTTGGTGACAACTTCGATCTTGTTACTAGATATCCATCTATTCAGGTTGTCAACTTCTTCCTGGTTCAATTTTGGGAGTTTATAGTTTTCCAAGAATGCACCCATTTCATCTAGTTTGCTTAGCTTATTGGCATATAACTGTTGATAATAACTTCTGATGATTGTTTCTACTTCCCAGTGTTAGTTGTGATCTCTCCCTTTTCATCCATAATTTTATTAATATTGGCTTTCTCTCGTTTCTTTTGGATTGGTGTGGCCAATTGTTTATTGATCTTATTGATTCTTTCAAAAAACCAGGTTCTAGTTTTATTGATATGTTCTACTGTGTCTTTGGTTTCTACCTCATTGATCTCTGCTCTCATCTTGATTATTTCCCTTCTTATGTGTGGAGTTGGTTTTATTTGTTGTTGCTTCTCCAGCTCTTTAAGGTGTAGAGATAGCTGGTGTACTCTGGATTTTTCAATTTTTTTAAAATAAATTTATTTTTTTTTCAGCATAACAGTATTCATTGTTTTTGCACAATACCCAGTGCTCCATGCAATATGTGCCCTCCCTATTACTCACTACCTGGTTCCCCAAACCTCCCACCCCCACCCCTTCAAAACCCTCAGGTTGTTTTTCAGAGTCCATAGTCTCTTATGGTTCGCCTCCCCTTCCAATTTTTTTTTAATAAACATATAATGTATTTTTATCCCGAGGGGTACAGGTCTGTGAATCGCCAGGTTTACATACTTCACAGCACTCACGATAGCCCTCCCCAATGTCCATAACCCCCTCCCCTTCTCCCAACCCCACCTCCCCCCAGAAAACCCCAGTTTGTTTTGTGAGATTAAGAGTCATTTATGGCTTGTCTCCCTCCCAATCCCATCTTGTTTCATTTATTCTTCTCCTATCCGCCTAACCCCCCATGTTGCATCTCCATGTCCTCATATCAGGGAGATCATACGATAGTTGTATTTCTCCAATTGACTTATTTCACTAAGCATGATACCCTCTAGTTCCATCCACGTCGTTGCAAATGGCAAGATTTCATTTCTTTGGATGGCTGCATAGTATTCCATTGTGTATATATACCATATCTTCTTTACCCATTCTTCTGTTGATGGACATCTAGGTTCTTTCCATAGTTTGGCTATTGTAGACGTTGCTGCTATAAAAATTCGGGTACACGTGCCCCTTCGGACCACTGCATTTGTATCTTTAGGGTAAATACCCAGTAGTGTAATTGCTGGGTCATAGGATAGTTCTATTTTCAACATTTTGAGGAACCTCCATGTTGTTTTCCAGAGGGGTTGCACCAGCTTGCATTCCCACCAACAGTGAAGGAGGGTTCCCCTTTCTCCGCATCCTCGCCAGCATCTGTCATTTCCTGACTTGTTAATTTTAGCCATCCTGACTGGTGTGAGGTGATAACTCATTGTGGTTTTGCTTTGTATTTCCCTGATGCCGAGGGATGTGGAGCACTTTTTCATGTGTCTGTTGGCCATCTGGATGTCTTCTTTGCAGAAATGTCTGTTCATGTCCTCTGCGCATTTCTTGATTCGATTGTTTGTTCTTTGGGTGTTGAGTTTGCTAAGTTCCTTACAGATTTTGGATACTAGCCCTTTATCTGATATGTCATTTGCAAATATCTTCTCCCATTCTGTCAGTTGTCTTTTGGTTTTGGCAACTGTTTCCTTTGCTGTGCAAAAGCTTTAGATCTTGACGAAATCCCAATAGTTCATCTTTGCCCTTTGCTTCCCTTGCCTTTGCCGATGTTCCTAGGAATATGTTGCTGCGGCTGAGGTCAAAGAGGTTGCTGCCTGTGTTCTCCTCAAGGATTTTGATGGATTCCTTTCTCACATTGAGGCCCTTCATCCATTTGGTGTCTATTTTCGTGTGTGGTGTAAGAAAGGGGTCCAATTTCATTTTTCTGCATGTGGCTGTCCAATTTCCCCAGCACCATTTATTGAAGAGGCTGTCTTTTTTCCATTGGACGTTCTTTCCTGCTTTGTCGAAGATGAGTTGACCATAGAGTTGAGGGTCTATTTCTGGGCTCTCTATTCTGTTCCATTGATGTATGTGTCTGTTTTTGTGCCAGTACCATGCTGTCTTGATGATGACAGCTTTGTAATAGAGCTTGACGTCCGGAATTGTGATGCCACCAACTTTGGCTTTGTTTTTCAATATTCCTTTGGCTATTCGAGGTCTTTTCTGGTTCCATATAAATTTTAGGATTATTTGCTCCATTTCTTTGAAAAAAATGGATGGAATTTTGATAGGGATTGCATTAAATGTGTAGATTGCTTTAGGTAGCATAGACATTTTCACAATATTTATTCTTCCAATCCAGGAGCATGGAACTTTTTCCCATTTCTTGGTGTCTTCCTCAATTTCTTTCATGAGTACTTTAGAGAATTCTGCATATAGATTCTTAGCCTCTTTGGTTAGGTTTATTCCTAGGTATCTTATAGTTTTGGGTGCAATTGTAAATGGGATTGACTCCTTTAATTTCTCTTTTTCTGTCTTGTTGGGGTACAGCAATGTAAATGATTTTTGTGCATTGATTTTATATCCTGACACATTACTGAATTCCTGTACACGTTCTAGCAGTTTTGGAGTGGAGTCCTTTGGGTTTTCCACATATAGTATCATATCATCTGCGAAGAGTGATAGTTTGACTTCTTCTTTGCCGATTTGGATGCCTTTAATTCCTTTTTGTTGTCTGATTGCTGAGGCTAGGACTTCTAGTAGTATGTTGAATAGCAGTGGTGATAGTGGACATCCCTGCCATGTTCCTGACCTTAGCGGAAAAGCTTTTAGTTTTTCTCCATTGAGAATGAGAATGGTGGTGGGTTTTTCATAGATGGCTTTGATAATTTTAAGGTATGTGCCCTCTATCCCTACACTTTGAAGAGTTTTGATCAGGAAGGGATGCTGTACTTTGTCAAATGCTTTTTCAGCATCTATTGAGAGTATCATATGGTTCTTGTTCTTTCTTTTATTAATGTGTTCTATCACATTGATTGATTTGTGGATGTTGAACCAAACTTGCAGCCCTGGAATAAATCCCACTTGGTTGTGGCGAATAATCCTTTTAATGTACTGTTGAATCCTATTGGCTAGAATTTTGGTGAGAATTTTTGCATCTGTGTTCATCAAGGATATTGGTCTGTAGTTCTCTTTTTTGGTGGGATGCTTGTCTGGTTTTGGGATCAAGGTGATGCTGGCAGAACGCACGTGAGAATTGGCCGGCGTTGGGCAGCCCTGGTAAGCGCCCAGTTCCGCGTGGAGCAGGGCACTTTCTCGCTCGGGGCATGTCGCGGCCA
This sequence comes from Meles meles, assembly GCF_922984935.1. Classification (NCBI taxonomy): domain Eukaryota; kingdom Metazoa; phylum Chordata; class Mammalia; order Carnivora; family Mustelidae; genus Meles; species Meles meles. The sequence goes on along the minus strand of NC_060070.1, from coordinate 156,694,121 downwards.
CCCGGAAAACGAGCCGTGACGATGGGGCTCGGCCGACGGCGCCGGCGCCGGGGTGGTTTCATCGAGCAGAGTTGATGGAGGCGCCGTGGCCGGGCGTCCGCCTCCTCCGTGGCGGGCGGCCGGGGCGGCCGAAAAACGAGCCGTGACGATGGGGCGCGGCCGGCGGCCCCGGCGCCGGGGAGGTTTCCCCGAGCAGAGTTGATGGAGGCGCTGTGGCCGGGCGTCAGCATCCGCAGTAGCGGGAGGCCGGGGCGCCCGTGGAGGGGGCTGGCCTCTGTGGGGGAACGGATTGATCTCTCACTCCAGGGATGGGACGACGCCGCGAAAGGTGGCGTTGTCGCCGGGACGGTCGGCGACTCGTGGCTCAGGACTCAGGGTTCCCCTTGAGGAGTCCCCCAGGCTCAGTCCCCTGGCAAGGGAAGGCTGAGGAAGCAGGTCTTGGCCCGAGCCAAGGTTTCGGGCTGGGACCGACCCCTGCTGCCGGCTGCAGGGAAGGGACCCCTGGAGGCTGAAGAGTGGGAGGCGTTGGCTTCCCTGGTGCCTGCCTTCCGGAACTCCTGGTGGTGCTGGAAGGTGATGACACTGGATCCCGGGCAAGGCACAGGAGGGCGGTCCTGCGGCCCTGTGGTGCCCGAAGTGTGTTCGCGGGCGTTTGCCGGCCAATTCTCACGAGCGTTCTGCCCAAATCGGGATCGATTTGGGCAGAACGCTCGTGAGAATTGGCCGGCGTTGGGCAGCCCTGGTCAGCGCCCAGTTCCGCGTGGAACAGGGCCCGTTCTGGCTCGGGGCATGTCGCGGGCACACGGGAAACGAGCCGTGACGATGGGGCGCGGCCGGTGGCCCCGGCGCCGGGGTGGTTTCCCCGAGCAGAGTTGATGGAGGCGCCGTGGCCTTGCGTCCGCCTCCGCCGTGGCGGACGTCCGGGGCGCCCATCGAGGGGCCTGGCTTCCGTGGGGGAACGGATGGATCTCTCACTCCACGGCGGGACAAAGCTGCGAAAGGTGCCGGTGTCGCCGGGACGGTCGGGGGAATCGTGGCGCGGGACGCAGGGTTCCCCGTGGAGAGGCCCCCAGGCTCAGGCCCCTGGCAACGGAAGGCTGAGCAAGCAGGCCCGGGCCCGGGCCCGGCTTTCGGGGCTGGCCCGGCCCCAGCTGCCGGCGCCAGGGAGGGGACCCCCGGAGGCTGAGGAGCGGGAGGCGTCGGCCTCCCCGGGGCACGCCTCCCGGAGCTCCTCCCGGCGGTGCCGGAACGCGACGACACGGGATCTCGGAGAGGGCCCCGGGGGGGCCGCCCTGCGGCCCTGTGGTGCCCGAAGTGTGTTCGCCGGGCGTTTTCCGGCCAATTCTCAGGAGCGTTCTGCCCAAATCGGGATCGATTTGGGCAGAACGCTCGTGAGAATTGGCCGGCGTTGGGCAGCCCTGGACAGCGCCCAGTTCCGCGTGGAGCAGGGCCCTTTCTCGCTCGGGGCATGGCGTGGCCACCCGGAAAACGAGCCGCGACGAAGGGGCGTGGCCAGCGGCCCCGGCGCCGGGGAGTTTTCCCCGAGAAGAGTGGATGTAGGCGCCGTGGCCGGGCGTCCGCCTCCGCCGTGGCTTGCGGCCGGGGCGCCCGTGGAGGGGGCAGGCCTCTGTAGGGGAACGGAGTGATCTCTCACTCCACGGCTGGGACGAAGCCGCGAAAGGTGCCGTTGTCGGCGGGACGGTCGAGGGGACTCGTGGCGTGGGACTCAGGGTTCCCCATGCGGAGGCCCCCAGGCTCAGGCCCCTGGCATCGGAAGGCTGAGCAAGCAGGCCAGGGCCCGGGCCCGGATTTCGGGGCTGGCCCGGCCCCAGGGGCAGGCGCCAGGGAGGGGACCCCCGGAGGCTGAGGAACGGGAGGCGTCGGCCTCCCCAGGGCCCGCCTCCCGGAGCTCCTCCTGGCGGTGCCGGAACGCGACGACACGCGATCCCGGACAGGGCCCCGGGGGGGCGGCCTTGCGGCCCTGTGGTGCCCGAAGTGTGTTCGCCGTGCGTTTTCTGGCCAATTCTCCGGAGCGTTCTGCCCAAATCGTGATCGATTTCCGCAGAACCCTCGTGAGAATTGGCCGGCGTTGGGCAGCCATGGTCAGCGCCCAGTTCCGCGTGGAGCAGGGCCCTTTCTCGCTCGGGGCATGTCGCGGCCACCCGGAAAACGAGCCGCGACGATGGGGCGTGGCCGGCGGCCCCTGGCGCCGGGGAGTTTTCCCCGAGCAGAGTGGATGGAGGCGCCGTGGCCGGGGGCCCGCCTCCGCCGTGGCGGGCGGCCGGGGCACCCGTGGAGGGGCCTGGCCTCTGTGGGGGAACGGAGTGATCTCTCACTCCACGGCTGGGACGAAGCCGCGAAAGGTGCCATTGTCCCCGGGACGGTCGGGGGGACTCGTGGCCTGGGACTCAGGGTTCCCCGTGCGGAGGCCCCCAGGCTCAGGCCCTTGGCAACGGAAGGCTGAGGAAACAGGCCCGGGCCCGGGTCCGGCTTTCGGGGCTGGCCCGGCCCCAGCTGCCGGCGCCAGGGAGGCGAACCCCCGGAGGCTGAGGAACAGGAGGTGTTGGCCTCCCCGGGGCCCGCCTCCCGGAGCTCCTCCTGGCGGTGCCCGAACGCGACGACCCGCGACCCCGGACAGGGCCACGGGGGGGCGGCCCTGCGCCCCTCTGGTGCCCGTAGTGTGTTCGCCGTGCGTTTTCCGGCCAATTCTCACGAGCGTTCTGCCCAAATCGGGATCGATTTGGGCAGAACGCTCGTGAGAATTGGCCGGCGTTGGGCCGCCCTGGTCAGCGCCCAGTTCCGCGTGGAGCAGGGCCCTTTCTCGCTCGGGGCATGTCGCGGCCACCCGGAAAACGAGCCGCGACGATGGGGCGCCGCCGGCGGCCCCGGCGCCGGGGAGTTTTCCCCGAGCAGAGTGGATGGAGGCGCCGTGGCCGGGCGTCCGCCTCTGCCGTGGCGGGCGGCCGGGGCGCCCGTGGAGGGGGCTGGCCTTTGTGGGGGAACGTAGTGATCTCTCACTCCACGGCTGGGACGAAGCCGCGATAGGTGCCGTTGTCGCCGGGACGGTCGGGGGACTCGTGGCGGGGGACTCAGGCTTCCCCATGCGGAGGCCCCCAGGCTCAGGCCCCTGGCAACGGAAGGCTGAGCAAGCAGGCCCGGGCCCGGGCCCGGCTTTCGGGGCTGGCCCGGCCCCAGCTAGTGGCGCCAGGAAGGGGACCCCCGGAGGCTGAGGAGCTGGAGGCGTCGGGCTCCCCGGGGCCCGCCTCCCAGAGCTCCTCCTGGCGGTGCCGAAACGCGACGACACACGATCCCGGACAGGGCCCCGGGGGGGCGGCCATGCGCCCCTGTGGTGCGCGAAGTGTGTTCGCCAGGCGTTTTCCGGCCAATTCTCACGAGCGTTCTGCCCAAATCGGGATCGATTTGGGCAGAACGCTCGTGAGAATTGGCCGGCGTTGGGCAGCCCTGGTCAGCGCCCAGTTCCGCGTGGAGCAGGGCCCTTTCTCGCTCGGGGCATGTCGCGGCCACCCGGAAAACGAGCCGTGACGATGGGGCGTGGCTGGCGGTCCCGGCGCCGGGGAGTTTTCCCCGAGCAGAGTGGATGGAGGTGCCATGGCCGGGCGCCCGACTCCGCCGTGGCGGGCGGCCGGGGCGCCCGTGGAGGGGGCTGGCCTCTGTGTGGGAACGGACTGATCTCTCACTCCACGGCTGGGACGAAGCCGCGAAAGGTGCCGTTGTCGCCGGAACGGTAGGGGGGACTCGTGGCGCGGGACTCAGGGATCCCCATGCGGAGGCACACAGGCACATGCCCCTGGCAACGGAAGGCTGAGCAAGCAGGCCCGGGCCCGGGCCCGGCTTTCGGGGCTGGCCCGGCCCCAGCGGCGGCGCCAGGGAGGGGACACCCGGAGGCTGAGGAGCGGGAGGCGTCGGCCTCCCTGGGGCCCGCCTCCCGGAGATCCTCCTGGCGGTGCCGGAACCCGACGACACGCGATCCCGGACAGGGCCCCGTGGGGGCGGCCCTGTGGCCCTCTGGTGCAAGAAGTGTGTTCGCCGGGCTTTTTCCGGCCAATTCTTACGAGCGTTCTGCCCAAATCGGGATCGATTTGGGCAGAACGCTCGTGAGAATTGGGCGGCGTTGGGCAGCCCTGGTCAGCGCCCAGTTCCGCGTGGAGCAGGGCCCTTTCTCGCTCGGGGCATGTCGCGGCCACCCGGAAAACGAGCCGCGACGATGGGGCGCGGCCGGCAGAAGCGGCGCCGGGGAGTTTTCCCCAGGGAGAGTGGATGGAGGCGCCGTGGCCGGGCGTCCGCCTCCGCCGTGGCGGGCGGCCGGGGCGCCCCTGGAGGGGGCTGGCCTCTGTGGGGAAACGGACTGGTCTCTGACTCCGCGGCTAGGACGAAGCCGCGAAAGGTGGCGTTGTCGCCGGGACGGTCGTGGGACTCGTGGCGCGGGACTCAGGGTTCCCCATGGGGAGGCCCCCAGGCTCAGGCCCCTGGCAACGGAAGGCTGAGCAAGCAGGCCCGGGCCCGGGCCCGGCTTTCGGGGCTGGCCCGGCCCCAGCTGCCGGCGCCAGGGAGGGGACCCCCGGAGGCTGAGGAGCGGGAGGCGACGCCCGCCCCGGGGCCCGCCTCCCGGAGCTCCTCCCGGCGGTGCCGGAACGCGACGAACCGCGATCCCGGACAGGGCCCCGGGGGGGCCGCCCTGCGGCCCTGTGGTGCCCGAAGTGTGTTCGCCGGGCGTTTTCCGGCCAATTCTCACGAGCGTTCTGCCCAAATCGGGATCGATTTGGGCAGAACGCTCGTGAGAATTGGCCGGCGTTGGGCAGCCCTGGTCAGCGCCCAGTTCCGCGTGGAGCAGGGCCCTTTCTCACTCGGGGCATGTCGCGGCGACACGGAAAACGAGCCGCGATGATGGGGCGCGGCCAGCAGCCGCGGCGGCGGGGAGTTTTCCCCGAGCAGAGTGCATGGAGGCGCCGTGGCCGGGCGTCCGCCTCCGCCGTGGCGGGCGGCCGGGGCGCCCCTGTAGGGGGCTGGCCTCTGTGGGGAAACGGACTGGTCTCTGACTCCGCGGCTAGGACGAAGCCGCGAAAGGTGCCGTTGTCGCCGGGACGGTCGTGGGACTCGTGGCGCGGGACTCAGGGTTCCCCATGGGGAGGCCCCCAGGCTCAGGCCCCTGGCAACGGAAGGCTGAGCAAGCAGGCCCGGGCCCGGGCCCGGCTTTCGGGGCTGGCCCGGCCCCAGCTGCCGGCGCCAGGGAGGGGACCCCCGGAGGCTGAGGAGCGGGAGGCGTCGGCCTCCCCGGGGCACGCCTCCCGGAGCTCCTCCCGGCGGTGCCGGAACGCGACGACACGGGATCTCGGAGAGGGCCCCGGGGGGGCCGCCCTGCGGCCCTGTGGTGCCCGAAGTGTGTTCGCCGGGCGTTTTCCGGCCAATTCTCACGAGAGTTCTGCCCAAATCGGGATCGATTTGGGCAGAACTCTCGTGAGAATTGGCCAGCGTTGGGCAGCCCTGGTCAGCGCCCAGTTCCGCGTGGAGCAGGGCCCTTTCTCGCTCGGGGCATGTCGCGGCCACCCGGAAAACGAGCCGTGACGATGGGGCGCGGCCGGCAGCCGCGGCGCCGGGGAGTTTTCCCCGAGCAGAGTGGACGGAGGCGCCGTGGCCGGGCGTCCGCCTGCGCCGTGGCGGGCAGCCGGAGCACCCCTGGAGGGGGCTGGCCTCTTGGGGAAACGGACTGGTCTCTCACTCCGCGGCTAGGACGAAGCTGCGAAAGGTGCCGTTGTCGCCGGGACGGTCGGGGGACTCGTGGCGCGGGACTCAGGGTTCCCCATGGGGAGGCCCCCAGGCTCAGGCCCCTAGCAACGGAAGGCTGAGCAAGCAGGCCCGGGCCCGGGCCCGCCTTTCGGGGCTGGCCCGGCCCTAGCTGCCGGCGCCAGGGAGGGGAACCCCTTAGGCTGAGGAGCGGGGGGCGTCGGCCTCCCCGGGGCCCGCCTCCCGGAGCTCCTCCTGGCGGTGCCAGAACGCGACGACACGCGATCCCGGACAGGGCCACGGAGGGGCGGCCCTGCGGCCCTGTGGTGCCCGAAGTGTGTTCGCCGGGCGTTTTCCGGCCAATTCTCAGGAGCGTTCTGCCCAAATCGGGATCGATTTGGGCAGAACGCTCGTGAGAATTGGCCGGCGTTGGGCAGCCCTGGACAGCGCCCAGTTCCGCGTGGAGCAGGGCCCTTTCTCGCTCGGGGCATGGCGTGGCCACCCGGAAAACGAGCCGCGACGAAGGGGCGTGGCCAGCGGCCCCGGCGCCGGGGAGTTTTCCCCGAGCAGAGTGGATGGAGGCGCCGTGGCCGGGCGTCCGCCTCTGCCGTGGCGGGCGGCCGGGGCGCCCGTGGAGGGGGCTGGCCTCTGTGGGGGAACGTAGTGATCTCTCACTCCACGGATGGGACGAAGCCGCGATAGGTGCCGTTGTCGCCGGGACGGTCGGGGGACTCGTGGCGGGGGACTCAGGCTTCCCCATGCGGAGGCCCCCAGGCTCAGGCCCCTGGCAACGGAAGGCTGAGCAAGCAGGCCCGGGCCCGGGCCCGGCTTTCGGGGCTGGCCCGGCCCCAGCTAGTGGCGCCAGGAAGGGGACCCCCGGAGGCTGAGGAGCTGGAGGCGTCGGGCTCCCCGGGGCCCGCCTCCCAGAGCTCCTCCTGGCGGTGCCGAAACGCGACGACACACGATCCCGGACAGGGCCCCGGGGGGGCGGCCATGCGCCCCTGTGGTGCACGAAGTGTGTTCGCCAGGCGTTTTCCGGCCAATTCTCACGAGCGTTCTGCCCAAATCGGGATCGATTTGGGCAGAACGCTCGTGAGAATTGGCCGGCGTTGGGCAGCCCTGGTCAGCGCCCAGTTCCGCGTGGAGCAGGGCCCTTTCTCGCTCGGGGCATGTCGCGGCCACCCGGAAAACGAGCCGTGACGATGGGGCGTGGCCGGCGGTCCCGGCGCCGGGGAGTTTTCCCCGAGCAGAGTGGATGGAGGTGCCATGGCCGGGCGCCCGACTCCGCCGTGGCGGGCGGCCGGGGCGCCCGTGGAGGGGGCTGGCCTCTGTGTGGGAACGGACTGATCTCTCACACCACGGCTGGGACGAAGCCGCGAAAGGTGCGGTTGTCGCCGGAACGGTAGGGGGGACTCGTGGCGCGGGACTCAGGGTTCCCCATGCGGAGGCACACAGGCACATGCCCCTGGCAACGGAAGGCTGAGCAAGCAGGCCCGGGCCCGGGCCCGGCTTTCGGGGCTGGCCCGGCCCCAGCGGCGGCGCCAGGGAGGGGACACCCGGAGGCTGAGGAGCGGGAGGCGTCGGCCTCCCTGGGGCCCGCCTCCCGGAGATCCTCCTGGCGGTGCCGGAACCCGACGAGACGCGATCCCGGACAGGGCCCCGTGGGGGCGGCCCTGTGGCCCTCTGGTGCCCGAAGTGTGTTCGCCGGGCTTTTTCCGGCCAATTCTTACAAGCGTTCTGCCCAAATCGGGATCGATTTGGGCAGAACGCTCGTGAGAATTGGCCGGCGTTGGGCAGCCCTGGTCAGCGCCCAGTTCCGCGTGGAGCAGGGCCCTTTCTCGCTTGGGGCATGTCGCGGCCACCCGGAAAACGAGCCGCGACGATGGGGCGCGGCCGGCAGAAGCGGCGCCGGGGAGTTTTCCCCAGGGAGAGTGGATGGAGGCGCCGTGGCCGGGCGTCCGCCTCCGCCGTGGCGGGCGGCCGGGGCGCCCCTGGAGGGGGCTGGCCTCTGGGGGAAACGGACAGGTCTCTGACTCCGCGGCTAGGACGAAGCCGCGAAAGGTGCCGTTGTCGCCGGGACGGTCGGGGGACTCGTGGCGCGGGACTCAGGGTTCCCCATGGGGAGGCCCCCAGGCTCAGGCCCCTGGCAACGGAATGCTGAGCAGGCAGGCCCGGGCCCGGGCTAGGGCCCGGATTTCGGGGCTGGCCCGGCCCCAGCTGCCGGCGCCAGGGAGGGGACCCCCGGAGGCTGAGGTGCGGGAGGCGTCGGCCGCCCCGGGGCCCGCCTCCCGGAGCTCCTCCCGGCGGTGCCGGAACGCGACGACCCGCGATCCCGGACAGGGCCCCGGGGGGGCCGCCCAGCGGCCCTGTGGTGCCCGAAGTGTGTTCGCCGGGCGTTTTCCGGCCAATTCTCACGAGCGTTCTGCCCAAATCGGGATCGATTTGGGCAGAACGCTCGTGAGAATTGGCCGGCGTTGGGCAGCCCTGGTCAGCGCCCAGTTCCGCGTGGAGCAGGGCCCTTTCTCGCTCGGGGCATGTCGCGGCCACCCGGAAAACGAGCCGCGACGTTGGGGCGTGGCCGGCAGCCGCGGCGCCGGGGAGTTTTCCCCGAGCAGAGTGCATGGAGGCGCCGTGGCCGGGCGTCCGCCTCCGCCGTGGCGGGCGGCCGGGGCGCCCCTGGAGGGGGCTGGCCTCTGTGGGGAAACGGACTGGTCTCTGACTCCGCGGCTAGGACGAAGCCGCGAAAGGTGCCGTTGTCGCCGGGACGGTCGGGGGACTCGTGGCGCGGGACTCAGGGTTCCCCATGGGGAGGCCCCCAGGCTCAGGCCCCTGGCAACGGAAGGCTGAGCAAGCAGGCCCGGGCACGGGCCCGGCTTTCGGGGCTGGCCCGGCCCCATCTGCCGGCGCCAGAGAGGGGACCCCCGAAGGCTGAGGAGCGGGAGGCGTCAGCCGCCCCGGGGCCCGCCTCCCGGAGCTCCTCCCGGCGGTGCCGGAACGCGACGACCCGCGATCCCGGACAGGGCCCCGGGGGGGCCGCCCTGCGGCCCTGTGGTGCCCGAAGTGTGTTCGCCGGGCGTTTTCCGGACAATTCTCACGAGCGTTCTGCCCAAATCGGGATCGATTTGGGCAGAACGCTCGTGAGAATTGGCCGGCGTTGGGCATCCCTGGTCAGCGCCCAGTTCCGCGTGGAGCAGGGCCCTTTCTCGCTCGGGGCATGTCGTGGCCACCCGGAAAACGAGCCGCGACGATGGGGCGCGGCCGGCAGCCGCGGCACCGGGGAGTTTTCCCCGAGCAGAGTGCATGGAGGCGCCGTGGCCGGGCGTCCGCCTCCGCCGTGGCGGGCGGCCGGGGCGCCCCTGGAGGGGGCTGGCCTCTGTGGGGAAACGGACTGGTCTCGACTCCACGGCTAGGACGAAGCCGCGAATGGTGCCGTTGTCGCCGGGACGGTCGGGGGACTCGTGGCGCGGGACTCAGGGTTCCCCATGGGGAGGCCCCCAGACTCAGGCCCCTGGCAACGGAAGGCTGAGCAAGCAGGCCCGGGCCCGGGCCCGGCTTTCGGGGCTGGCCCGGCCCCAGCTGCCGGCGCCAGGGAGGGGACCCCCGGAGGCTGAGGAGCGGGAGGCGTCGGCCGCCCCGGGGCCCGCCTCCCGGAGCTCCTCCCGGCGATGCCGGAACGCGACGACCCGCGATCCCGGACAGGGCCCCGGGGGGGCCGCCCTGCGGCCCTGTGGTGCCCGAAGTGTGTTTGCCGGGCGTTTTCTGGCCAATTCTCACGAGCGTTCTGCCCAAATCGGGATCGATTTGGGCAGAACGCTCGTGAGAAACGGCCGGCGTTGGGCAGCCCTGGTCAGCGCCCAGTTCCGCGTGGAGCAGGGCCCTTTCTCGCTCGGGGCATGTCGCGGCCACCCGGAAAACGAGCCGCGATGATGGGGCGCGGCCGGCAGCCGCGGCGCCGCGGAGTTTTCCCCGAGCAGAGTGCATGGAGGCGCCGTGGCCGGGCGTCCGCCTCCGCCGTGGCGGGTTGCCGGGGCGCCCCTGGAGGGGTCTGGCCTCTGTGGGGAAACGGACTGGTCTCTGACTCCGCGGCTAGGACGAAGCCGCGAAAGGTGCCGTTGTGGCCGGGACGGTCGGGGGACTCGTGGCGCGGGACTCAGGGTTCCCCATGGGGAGGCCCCCAGGCTCAGGCCCCTGGCAACGGAAGGCTGAGCAAGCAGGCCCGGGCCCGGGCCCGGCTTTCGGGGCTGGCCCGGCCCCAGCTGCCGGCGCCAGGGAGGGGACCCCCGGAGGCTGAGGAGCGGGAGGCGTCGGCCGCCCCGGTGCCCGCCTCCCGGAGCTCCTCCCGGCGGTGCCGGAACGCGACGACCCGCGATCCCGGACAGGGCCCCGGGGGGGCCGCCCTGCGGCCCTGTGGTGCCCGAAGTGTGTTCGCCAGGCATTTTCCGGCCAAATCTCATGAGCGTTCTGCCCAAATCGGGATCGATTTGGGCAGAACGCTCGTGAGAATTGGCCGGCGTTGGGCAGCCCTGGTCAGCGCCCAGTTCCGCGTGGAGCAGGGCCCTTTCTCGCTCGGGGCATGTCGCGGCCACCCGGAAAACGACCCGCGACGATGGGGCGCGGCCGGCAGCCACGGCCCTGGGGAGTTTTCCCCGAGCAGAGTGCATGGAGGCGCCGTTGCCGGGCGTCCGCCTCCGCCGTGGCGGGCGGCCGGGGGCCACTGGAGGGGGCTGGCCTCTGTGGGGAAACGGACTGGTCTCTGACTCCGCGGCTAGGACGAAGCCGCGAAAGGTACCGTTGTCGCCGGGACGGTCGGGGGACTCGTGGCGCGGGACTCAGGGTTCCCCATGGGGAGGCCCCCAGGCTCAGGACCCTGGCAACGGAAGGCTGAGCAAGCAGGCCCGGGCCCGGGCTCGGGCCCGGATTTCGGGGCTGGCCCGGCCCCAGCTGCCGGCGCCAGGGAGGGGACCCCCGGAGGCTGAGGAGCGGGAGGCGTCGGCCGCCCCGGGGCCCGCCTCCCGGAGCTCCTCCCGGCGGTGCCGGAACGCGACGACCCGCGATCCCGGACAGGGCCCCGGGGGGGCAGCCCTGCGGCCCTGTGGTGCCCGAAGTGTGTTCGCCGGGCGTTTTCCGGCCAATTCTCACGAGCGTTCTGCCCAAATCGGGATCGATTTGGGCAGAACGCTCGTGAGAATTGGCCGCTGTTGGGCAGCCCTGGTCAGCGCCCAGTTCCGCGTGGAGTAGGGCCCTTTCTCGCTCGGGGCATGTCGCGGCCACCCGGAAAACGAGCCGCGACGATGGGGCGCGGCCGGCAGCCGCGGCGCCGGGGAGTTTTCCCCGAGCAGAGTGCATGGAGGCGCCGTGGCCGGGCGTCCGCCTCCGCCGTGGCGGGCGGCCGGGGCTCCCCTGGAGGGGGCTGGCCTCTGTGGGGAAACGGACTGGTCTCTCACTCCGCGGCTAGGACGAAGCCGTGAAAGGTGCCGTTGTCGCCGGGACGGTCGGGGGACTCGTGGCGCGGGACTCAGGGTTCCCCATGGGGAGGCCCCCAGGCTCAGGCCCCTGGCAACGGAAGGCTGAGCAAGCAGGCCCGGGCCTGGTCCCGGCTTTCGGGGCTGGCCCGGCCCCAGCTGCCGGCGCCAGGGAGGGGACCCCCGGAGGCTGAGGAGCGGGAGGCGTCGGCCGCCCCGGGGCCCGCCTCCCGGAGCTCCTCCCGTCGGTGCCGGAACGCGACGACCCGCGATCCCGGACAGGGCCCCGGGGGGGCCGCCCTGCGGCCCTGTGGTGCCCGAAGTGTGTTCGCCGGGCGTTTTCCGGCCAATTCTCACGAGCGTTCTGCCCAAATTGGGATCGATTTGGGCAGAACGCTCGTGAGAATTGGCCGGCGTTGGGCAGCCCTGGTCAGCGCCCAGTTCCGCGTGGAGCAGGGCCCTTTCTCGCTCGGGGCATGTCGCGGCCACCCGGAAAACGAGCCGCGACGTTGGGGCGCGGCCGGCAGGCGCGGCGCCGGGGAATTTTCCCCGAGCAGAGTGCATGGAGGCGCCGTGGCCGGGCGTCCGCCTCCTCCGTGGCGGGCGGCCGGGGCGCCCCTGGAGGGGGCTGGCATCTGTGGGGAAACGGACTGGTCTCTGACTCCGCGGCTAGGACGAAGCCGCGAAAGGTGCCGTTGTCGCCGGGACGGTCGGGGGACTCGTGGCGCGGGACTCAGGGTTCCCCATGGGGAGGCCCCCAGGCTCAGGCCCCTGGCAACGGAAGGCTGAGCATGCAGGCCCGGGCACGGGCCCGGCTTTCGGGGCTGGCCCGGCCCCATCTGCCGGCGCCAGGGAGGGGACCCCCGAAGGCTGAGTTGCGGGAGGCGTCAGCCGCCCCGGGGCCCGCCTCCCGGAGCTCCTCCCGGCGGTGCCGGAACGCGACGACCCGCGATCCCGGACAGGGCCCCGGGGGGGCCGCCCTGCGGCCCTGTGGTGCCCGAAGTGTGTTCGCCGGGCGTTTTCCGGACAATTCTCACGAGCGTTCTGCCCAAATCGGGATCGATTTGTGCAGAACGCTCGTGAGAATTGGCCGGCGTTGGGCATCCCTGGTCAGCGCCCAGTTCCACGTGGAGCAGGGCCCTTTCTCGCTCGGGGCATGTCGCGGCCACCCGGAAAACGAGCCGCGACGATGGGGCGCGGCCGGCAGCCGCGGCGCCGGGGAGTTTTCCCCGAGCAGAGTGCATGGAGGCGCCGTGGCCGGGCGTCCGCCTCCGCCGTGGCGGGCGGCCGGGGCGCCCCTGGAGGGGGCTGGCCTCTGTGGGGAAACGGTCTGGTCTCTGACTCCGCGGCTAGGACGAAGCCGCGAAAGGTGCCGTTGTCGCCGGGACGTTCGGGGGACTCGTGGCGCGGGTCTCAGGGTTCCCCATGGGGAGGCCCCCAGGCTCAGGCCCCTGGCAACGGAAGGCTGAGCAAGCAGGCCCGGGCCCGGGCCCGGCTTTCGGGGCTGGCCCGGCCCTAGCTGCCGGCGCTAGGGAGGGGACCCCCGGAGGCTGAGGAGCGGGAGGCGTCGGCCGCCCCGTGGCCCGCCTCCCGGAGCTACTCCCGGCGGTGCTGGAACGCGACGACCCGCGATCCCGGACAGGGCCCCGGGGGGGCCGCCCTGCGGCCCTGTGGTGCCCGAAGTGTGTTCGCCGGGCGTTTTCCGGCCAATTCTCACGAGCGTTCTACCCAATTCGGGATCGATTTGGGCAGAACGCTCGTGAGAATTGGCCGGCGTTGGGCAGCCCTGGTCAGCGCCCAGTTCCGCGTGGAGCAGGGCCCTTTCTCGCTCGGGGCATGCCGCGGCCACCCGGAAAACGAGCCGCGACGATGGGGCGCGGCCGGCAGCCGCGGCGCCGGGGAGTTTTCCCCGAGCAGAGTGCATGGAGGCGCCGTGGCTGGGCGTCCGCCTCCGCCGTGGCGGGCGGCCGGGGCGCCCCTGGAGGGGGCTGGCCTCTGTGGGGAAACGGACTGGTCTCTGACTCCGTGGCTAGGACGAAGCCGCGAAAGGTGCCATTGTCGCCGGGACGTTCGGGGGACTCGTGGCGCGGGACTCAGGGTTCCCCATGGGGAGGCCCCCAGGCTCAGGCCCCTGGCAACGGAAGGCTGAGCAAGCAGGCCCGGGCCCGGGCCCGGCTTTCGGGGCTGGCCCGGCCCCAGCTGCCGGCGCCAGGGAGGGGACCCCCGGAGGCTGAGGAGCGGGAGGCGTCGGCCGCCCCGGGGCCCGCCTCCCGGAGCTCCTCCCGGCGGTGCCGGAACGCGACGACCCGCGATCCCGGACAGGGCCCCGGGGGGCGCCTCCCTGCGGCTCTGTGGTGCCCGAAGTGTGTTCGCCGGGCGTTTTCCGGCCAATTCTCACGAGCGTTCTGCCCAAATCGGGATCGATTTGGGCAGAACGCTCGTGAGAATTGGCCGGCGTTGGGCAGCCCTGGTCAGCGCCCAGTTCCGCGTGGAGCAGGGCCCTTTCTCGCTCGGGGCATGTTGCGGCCACCCGGAAAACGAGCCGCGACGATGGGGCGCGGCCGGCAGCCGCGGCGCCGGGGAGTTTTCCCCGAGCAAAGTGCATGGAGGCGCCGTGGCCGGGCGTCCGCCTCCGCCGTGGCGGGCGGCCGGGGCGCCCCTGGAGGGGGCTGGCCTCTGTGGGTAAACGGACTGGTCTCGACACCGCGGCTAGGACGAAGCCGCGAAAGGTGCCGTTGTCGCCGGGACGTTCGGGGGACTCGTGGCGCGGGACTCAGGGTTCCCCATGGGGAGGCCCCCAGGCTCAGGCCCCTGGCAACGGAAGGCTGAGCAAGCAGGCCCGGGCCCGGGCCCGGCTTTCGGGGCTGGCCCGGCCCCAGCTGCCGGCGCCAGGGAGGGGACCCCCGGAGGCTGAGGAGCGGGAGGCGTCGGCCGCCCCGGGGCCCGCCTCCCGGATCTCCTCCCGGCGGTGCCGGAACGCGACGACCCGCGATCCCGGACAGGGCCCCGGGGGGGCAGCCCTGCGGCCCTGTGGTGCCCGAAGTGTGTTCGCCGGGCGTTTTCCGGCCAATTCTCACGAGCGTTCTGCCCAAATCGGGATCGATTTGGGCAGAACGCTCGTGAGAATTGGCCGGCGTTGGGCAGCCCTGGTCAGCGCCCAGTTCCGCGTGGAGCAGGGCCCTTTCTCGCTCGGGGCATGTCGCGGCCACCCGGAAAACGAGCCGCGACGATGGGGCGCGGCCGGCAGCCGCGGCGCCGGGGAGGTTTCCCCGAGCAGAGTGCATGGAGGCGCCGTGGCCGGGCGTCCGCCTCCGCCGTGGCGGGCGGCCGGGGCGCCCCTGGAGGGGGCTGGCCTCTGGGGGAAACGGACTGGTCTCTGACTCCGCGGCTAGGACGAAGCCGCGAAAGGTGCCGTTGTCGCCGGGACGGTCGGGGGACTCGTGGCGCGGGACTCAGGGTTCCCCATGGGGAGGCCCCCAGGCTCAGGCCCCTGGCAACGGAAGGCTGAGCAAGCAGGCCCGGGCCCGGGCCCGGCTTTCGGGGCTGGCCCGGCTCCAGCTGCCGGCGCCAGGGAGGGGTCCCCCGGAGGCTGAGGAGCGGGAGGCGTCGGCCGCCCCGGGGCCCGCCTCCCGGAGCTCCTCCCGGCGGTGCCGGAACGCGACGATCCGCGATCCTGGACAGGGCCTCGCAGGGGCCGCCCTGCGGCCCTGTGGTGCCCGAAGTGTGTTCGCCGGGCGTTTTCCGGCCAATTCTCACGAGCGTTCTGCCCAAATCGGGATCGATTTGGGCAGAACGCTCGTGAGAATTGGCCGGCGTTGGGCATCCCTGGTCAGCGCCCAGTTCCACGTGGAGCAGGGCCCTTTCTCGCTCGGGGCATGTCGCGGCCACCCGGAAAACGAGCCGCGACGATGGGGCGCGGCCGGCAGCCGCGGCGCCGGGGAGTTTTCCCCGAGCAGAGTGCATGGAGGCGCCGTGGCCGGGCGTCCGCCTCCGCCGTGGCGGGCGGCCGGGGCGCCCCTGGAGGGGGCTGGCCTCTGTGGGGAAACGGTCTGGTCTCTGACTCCGCGGCTAGGACGAAGCCGCGAAAGGTGCCGTTGTCGCCGGGACGTTCGGGGGACTCGTGGCGCGGGACTCAGGGTTCCCCATGGGGAGGCCCCCAGGCTCAGGCCCCTGGCAACGGAAGGCTGAGCAAGCAGGCCCGGGCCCGGGCCCGGCTTTCGGGGCTGGCCCGGCCCTAGCTGCCGGCGCTAGGGAGGGGACCCCCGGAGGCTGAGGAGCGGGAGGCGTCGGCCGCCCCGGGGCCCGCCTCCCGGAGCTCCTCCCGGCGGTGCCGGAACGCGACGATCCGCGATCCTGGACAGGGCCCCGCAGGGGCCGCCCTGCGGCCCTGCGGTGCCCGAAGTGTGTTCGCCGGGCGTTTTCCGGCCAATTCTCACGAGCGTTCTGCCCAAATCGGGATCGATTTGGGCAGAACGCTCGTGAGAATTGGCCGGCGTTGGGCAGCCCTGGTCAGCGCCCAGTGCCGCGTGGAGCAGGGCCCGTTCTCGCTCGGGGCATGGCGCGGCCACCCGGAAAACGAGCCGCGACAAAGGGGCGCGGCCGGGAGCCACGGCGCCGGGGAGTTTTCCCCGAGCAGAGTGCATGCAGGCGCCGTGGCCGGGCGTCCGCCTCCGCCATGGCGGGCGGCCGGGGCGCCCCTGGAGGGGGCTGGCCTCTGTGGGGAAACGGACTGGTCTGTGACTCCGCGGCTAGGACGAAGCCGTGAAAGGTGCCGTTGTCGCCGGAACGGTCGGGGGACTCGTGGCGCGGGACTCAGGGTTCCCCATGGGGAGGCCCCCAGGCTCAGGCCCCTGGCAACGGAAGGCTGAGCAAGCAGGCCCGGGCCCGGGCCCGGCTTTCGGGGCTGGCCCGGCCCCAGCTGCCGGCGCCAGGGAGGGGACCCCCGGAGGCTGAGGAGCGGGAGGCGTCGGCCGCCCCGGTGCCCGCCTCCCGGAGCTCCTCCCGGCGGTGCCGGAACGCGACGACCCGCGATCCCGGACAGGGCCCCGGGGGGGCCGCCCTGCGGCCCTGTGGTGCCCGAAGTGTGTTCGCCGGGCGTTTTCCGGCCAATTCTCACGAGCGTTCTGCCCAAATCGGGATCGATTTGGGCAGAACGCTCGTGAGAATTGGCCGGCGTTGGGCAGCCCTGGTCAGCGCCCAGTTCCGCGTGGAGCAGGGCCCTTTCTCGCTCGGGGCATGTCGCGGCCACCCGGAAAACGAGCCGCGACGATGGGGCGCGGCCGGCAGCCGCGGCGCCGGGGAGTTTTCCCCGAGCAGAGTGCATGGAGGCGCCGTGGCCGGGCGTCCGCCTCCGCCGTGGCGGGCGGCCGGGGGCCCCTGGAGGGGGCTGGCCTCTGTGGGGAAACGGACTGGTCTCTGACTCCGCGGCTAGTACGAAGCCGCGAAAGGTGCCGTTCTCGCCGGGACGGTCGGGGGACTCGTGGCGCGGGACTCAGGGTTCCCCATGGGGAGGCAACCAGGCTCAGGACCCTGGCAACGGAAGTCTGAGCAAGCATGCCCGGGCCCGGGTTCGGGCCCGGATTTCGGGGCTGGCCCGGCCCCAGCTGCCGGCGCCAGGGAGGGGACCCCCGGAGGCTGAGGAGCGGGAGGCGTCGGCCGCCCCGGGGCCCGCCTCCCGGAGCTCCTCCCGTCGGTGCCAGAACGCGACGACCCGCGATCCCGGACAGGGCCCCGGGGGGGCCGCCCTGCGGCCCTGTGGTGCCCGAAGTGTGTTCGCCGGGCGTTTTCCGGCCAATTTTCACGAGCGTTCTGCCCAAATCGGGATCGATTTGGGCAGAACGCTCGTGAGAATTGGCCGGCGTTGGGCAGCCCTGGTCAGCGCCCAGTTCCGCGTGGAGCAGGGCCCTTTCTCGCTCGGGGCATGTCGCGGCCACCCGGAAAACGAGCCGCGACGTTGGGGCGCGGCCGGCAGGCGCGGCGCCGGGGAATTTTCCCCGAGCAGAGTGCATGGAGGCGCCGTGGCCGGGCGTCCGCCTCCGCCGTGGCGGGCGGCCGGGGCGCCCCTGGAGGGGGCTGGCCTCTGTGGGGAAACGGACTGGTCTCTGACTCCGCGGCTAGGACGAAGCCGCGAAAGGTGCCGTTGTCGCCGGGACGGTCGGGGGACTCATGGCGCGGGACTCAGGGTTCCCCATGGGGAGGCCCCCAGGCTCAGGCCCCTGGCAACGGAAGGCTGAGCATGCAGGCCCGGGCACGGGCCCGGCTTTCGGGGCTGGCCCGGCCCCATCTGCCGGCGCCAGGGAGGGGACCCCCGAAGGCTGAGTTGCGGGAGGCGTCAGCCGCCCCGGGGCCCGCCTCCCGGAGCTCCTCCCGGCGGTGCCGGAACGCGACGACCCGCGATCCCGGACAGGGCCCCGGGGGGGCCGCCCTGCGGCCCTGTGGTGCCCGAAGTGTGTTCGCCGGGCGTTTTCCGGACAATTCTCACGAGCGTTCTGCCCAAATCGGGATCGATTTGGGCAGAACGCTCGTGAGAATTGGCCGGCGTTGTGCATCCCTGGTCAGCGCCCAGTTCCACGTGGAGCAGGGCCCTTTCTCGCTCGGGGCATGTCGCGGCCACCCGGAAAACGAGCCGCGACGATGGGGCGCGGCCGGCAGCCGCGGCGCCGGGGAGTTTTCCCCGAGCAGAGTGCATGGAGGCGCCGTGGCCGGGCGTCCGCCTCCGCCGTGGCGGGCGGCCGGGGCGCCCCTGGAGGGGGCTGGCCTCTGTGGGGAAACGGTCTGGTCTCTGACTCCGCGGCTAGGACGAAGCCGCGAAAGGTGCCGTTGTCGCCGGGACGTTCGGGGGACTCGTGGCGCGGGACTCAGGGTTCCCCATGGGGAGGCCCCCAGGCTCAGGCCCCTGGCAACGGAAGGCTGAGCAAGCAGGCCCGGGCCCGGGCCCGGCTTTCGGGGCTGGCCCGGCCCTAGCTGCCGGCGCTAGGGAGGGGACCCCCGGAGGCTGAGGAGCGGGAGGCGTCGGCCGCCCCGTGGCCCGCCTCCCGGAGCTACTCCCGGCGGTGCCGGAACGCGACGACCCGCGATCCCGGACAGGGCCCCGGGGGGGCCGCCCTGTGGCCCTGTGGTGCCCGAAGTGTGTTCGCCGGGCGTTTTCCGGCCAATTCTCACGAGCGTTCTGCCCAAATCGGGATCGATTTGGGCAGAACGCTCGTGAGAATTGGCCGGCGTTGGGCAGCCCTGGTCAGCGCCCAGTTCCGCGTGGAGCAGGGCCCTTTCTCGCTCGGGGCATGCCGCGGCCACCCGGAAAACGAGCCGCGACGATGGGGCGCGGCCGGCAGCCGCGGCGCCGGGGAGTTTTCCCCGAGCAGAGTGCATGGAGGCGCCGTGGCCGGGCGTCCGCCTCCGCCGTGGCGGGCGGCCGGGGCGACCCTGGAGGGGGCTGGCCTCTGTGGGGAAACGGACTGGTCTCTGACTCCGCGGCTAGGACGAAGCCGCGAAAGGTGCCGTTGTCGCCGGGACGTTCGGGGGACTCGTGGCGCGGGACTCAGGGTTCCCCATGGGGAGGCCCCCAGGCTCAGGCCCCTGGCAACGGAAGGCTGAGCAAGCAGGCCCGGGCCCGGGCCCGGCTTTCGGGGCTGGCCCGGCCCCAGCTGCCGGCGCCAGGGAGGGGACCCCCGGAGGCTGAGGAGCGGGAGGCGTCGGCCGCCCCGGGGCCCGCCTCCCGGAGCTCCTCCCGGCGGTGCCGGAACGCGACGACCCGCGATCCCGGACAGGGCCCCGGGGGGGCAGCCCTGCGGCCCTGTGGTGCCCGAAGTGTGTTCGCCGGGCGTTTTCCGGCCAATTCTCACGAGCGTTCTGCCCAAATCGGGATCGATTTGGGCAGAACGCTCGTGAGAATTGGCCGGCGTTGGGCAGCCCTGGTCAGCGCCCAGTTCCGCGTGGAGCAGGGCCCTTTCTCGCTCGGGGCATGTTGCGGCCACCCGGAAAACGAGCCGCGACGATGGGGCGCGGCCGGCAGCCGCGGCGCCGGGGAGTTTTCCCCGAGCAAAGTGCATGGAGGCGCCGTGGCCGGGCGTCCGCCTCCACCGTGGCGGGCGGCCGGGGCGCCCCTGGAGGGGGCTGGCCTCTGTGGGTAAACGGACTGGTCTCGACACCGCGGCTAGGACGAAGCCGCGAAAGGCGCCGTTGTCGCCGGGACGTTCGGGGGACTCGTGGCGCGGGACTCAGGGTTCCCCATGGGGAGGCCCCCAGGCTCAGGCCCCTGGCAACGGAAGGCTGAGCAAGCAGGCCCGGGCCCGGGCCCGGCTTTCGGGGCTGGCCCGGCCCCAGCTGCCGGCGCCAGGGAGGGGACCCCCGGAGGCTGAGGAGCGGGAGGCGTCGGCCGCCCCGGGACCCGCCTCCCGGATCTCCTCCCGGCGGTGCCGGAACGCGACGACCCGCGATCCCGGACAGGGCCCCGGGGGGGCAGCCCTGCGGCCCTGTGGTGCCCGAAGTGTGTTCGCCGGGCGTTTTCCGGCCAATTCTCACGAGCGTTCTGCCCAAATCGGGATCGATTTGGGCAGAACGCTCGTGAGAATTGGCCGGCGTTGGGCAGCCCTGGTCAGCGCCCAGTTCCGCGTGGAGCAGGGCCCTTTCTCGCTCGGGGCATGTCGCGGCCACCCGGAAAACGAGCCGCGACGATGGGGCGCGGCCGGCAGCCGCGGCGCCGGGGAGGTTTCCCCGAGCAGAGTGCATGGAGGCGCCGTGGCCGGGCGTCCGCCTCCGCCGTGGTGGGCGGCCGGGGCGCCCCTGGAGGGGGCTGGCCTCTGGGGGAAACGGACTGGTCTCTGACTCCGCGGCTAGGACGAAGCCGCGAAAGGTGCCGTTGTCGCCGGGACGGTCGGGGGACTCGTGGCGCGGGACTCAGGGTTCCCCATGGGGAGGCCCCCAGGCTCAGGCCCCTGGCAACGGAAGGCTGAGCAAGCAGGCCCGGGCCCGGTCCCGGCTTTCGGGGCTGGCCCGGCTCCAGCTGCCGGCGCCAGGGAGGGGTCCCCCGGAGGCTGAGGAGCGGGAGGCGTCGGCCGCCCCGGGGCCCGCCTCCCGGAGCTCCTCCCGGCGGTGCCGGAACGCGACGATCCGCGATCCTGGACAGGGCCCCGCAGGGGCCGCCCTGCGGCCCTGTGGTGCCCGAAGTGTGTTCGCCGGGCGTTTTCCGGCCAATTCTCACGAGCGTTCTGCCCAAATCGGGATCGATTTGGGCAGAACGCTCGTGAGAATTGGCCGGCGTTGGGCAGCCCTGGTCAGCGCCCAGTGCCGCGTGGAGCAGGGCCCGTTCTCGCTCGGGGCATGGCGCGGCCACCCGGAAAACGAGCCGCGACAAAGGGGCGCGGCCGGGAGCCGCGGCGCCGGGGAGTTTTCCCCGAGCAGAGTGCATGCAGGCGCCGTGGCCGGGCGTCCGCCTCCGCCATGGCGGGCGGCCGGGGCGCCCCTGGAGGGGGCTGGCCTCTGTGGGGAAACGGACTGGTCTGTGACTCCGCGGCTAGGACGAAGCCGTGAAAGGTGCCGTTGTCGCCGGGACGGTCGGGGGACTCGTGGCGCGGGACTCAGGGTTCCCCATGGGGAGGCCCCCAGGCTCAGGACCCTGGCAACGGAAGGCTGAGCAAGCAGGCCCGGGCCCGGGCTCGGCTTTCGGGGCTGGCCCGGCCCCAGCTGCCGGCGCCAGGGAGGGGACCCCCGGAGGCTGAGGAGGGGGAGGCGTCGGCCGCCCCGGGGCCCGCCTCCCGGAGCTCCTCCCGGCGGTGCCGCAACGCGACGACCCGCGATCCCGGACAGGGCCCCGGGGGGGCCGCCCTGCGGCCCTGTGGTGCCCGAAGTGTGTTCGCCGGGCGTTTTCCGGCCAATTCTCACGAGCGTTCTGCCCAAATCGGGATCGATTTGGGCAGAACGCTCG
Source organism: Meles meles (assembly GCF_922984935.1). NCBI lineage: Eukaryota > Metazoa > Chordata > Mammalia > Carnivora > Mustelidae > Meles > Meles meles. The sequence continues at coordinate 156,672,995 of NC_060070.1, read as the reverse complement.
TGAGAATTGGCCGGTGTTGGGCAGCCCTGGTCAGCGCCCAGTGCCGCGTGGAGCAGGGCCCTTTCTCGCTCGGGGCATGTCGGGGCCACCCGGAAAACGAGCCGCGACAAAGGGGCGCGGCCGGGAGCCGCGGCGCCGGGGAGTTTTCCCCGAGCAGAGTGCATGGAGGCGCCGTGGCCAGGCGTCCGCCTCCGCCATGGCGGGCGGCCGGGGCGCCCCTGGAGGGGGCTGGACTCTGTGGGGAAACGGACTGGTCTCGGACTCCGCGGCTAGGACGAAGCCGTGAAAGGTGCCGTTGTCGCCGGGACGGTCGGGGGACTCGTGGCGCGGGACTCAGGGTTCCCCATGGGGAGGCCCCCAGGCTCAGGCCCCTGGCAACGGAAGGCTGAGCAAGCAGGCCCGGGCCCGGGCCCGGCTTTCGGGGCTGGCCCGGCCCTAGCTGCTGGCGCCAGGGAGGGGACCCCCGGAGGCTGAGGAGCGGGAGGCGTCGGCCGCCCCGGGGCCCGCCTCCCAGAACTCCTCCCGGCGGTGCCGGAACGCGACGACCCGCGATCCCGGACAGGGCCCCGGGGGGGCCGCCCTGTGGCCCTGTGGTGCCCGAAGTGTGTTCGCCGGGCGTTTTCCGGCCAATTCTCACGAGCGTTCTGCCCAAATCGGGATCGATTTGGGCAGAACGCTCGTGAGAATTGGCCGGCGTTGGGCAGCCCTGGTCAGCGCCCAGTTCCGCGTGGAGCAGGGCCCTTTCTCGCTCGGGGCATGCCGCGGCCACCCGGAAAACGAGCCGCGACGATGGGGCGCGGCCGGCAGCCGCGGCGCCGGGGAGTTTTCCCCGAGCAGAGTGCATGGAGGCGCCGTGGCCGGGCGTCCGCCTCCGCCGTGGCGGGCGGCCGGGGCGCCCCTGGAGGGGGCTGGCCTCTGTGGGGAAACGGACTGGTCTCTGACTCCGCGGCTAGGACGAAGCCGCGAAAGGTGCCGTTGTCGCCGGGACGTTCGGGGGACTCGTGGCGCGGGACTCAGGGTTCCCCATGGGGAGGCCCCCAGGCTCAGGCCCCTGGCAACGGAAGGCTGAACAAGCAGGCCCGGGCCCGGGCCCGGCTTTCGGGGCTGGCCCGGCCCTAGCTGCCGGCGCTAGGGAGGGGACCCCCGGAGGCTGAGGAGCGGGAGGCGTCGGCCGCCCCGTGGCCCGCCTCCCGGAGCTACTCCCGGCGGTGCCGGAACGCGACGACCCGCGATCCCGGACAGGGCCCCGGGGGGGCCGCCCTGCGGCCCTGTGGTGCCCGAAGTGTGTTCGCCGGGCGTTTTCCGGCCAATTCTCACGAGCGTTCTGCCCAAATCGGGATCGATTTGGGCAGAACGCTCGTGATAATTGGCCGGCGTTGGGCAGCCCTGGTCAGCGCCCAGTGCCGCGTGGAGCAGGGCCCGTTCTCGCTCGGGGCATGGCGCGGCCACCCGGAAAACGAGCCGCGACAAAGGGGCGCGGCCGGGAGCCGCGGCGCCGGGGAGTTTTCCCCGAGCAGAGTGCATGCAGGCGCCGTGGCCGGGCGTCCGCCTCCGCCATGGCGGGCGGCCGGGGCGCCCCTGGAGGGGGCTGGCCTCTGTGGGGAAACGGACTGGTCTGTGACTCCGCGGCTAGGACGAAGCCGTGAAAGGTGCCGTTGTCGCCGGGACGGTCGGGGGACTCGTGGCGCGGGACTCAGGGTTCCCCATGGGGAGGCCCCCAGGCTCAGGACCCTGGCAACGGAAGGCTGAGCAAGCTGGCCCGGGCCCGGGCTCGGCTTTCGGGGCTGGCCCGGCCCCAGCTGCCGGCGCCAGGGAGGGGACCCCCGGAGGCTGAGGAGGGGGAGGCGTCGGCCGCCCCGGGGCCCGCCTCCCGGAGCTCCTCCCGGCGGTGCCGCAACGCGACGACCCGCGATCCCGGACAGGGCCCCGGGGGGGCCGCCCTGCGGCCCTGTGGTGCCCGAAGTGTGTTCGCCGGGCGTTTTCCGGCCAATTCTCACGAGCGTTCTGCCCAAATCGGGATCGATTTGGGCAGAACGCTCGTGAGAATTGGCCGGTGTTGGGCAGCCCTGGTCAGCGCCCAGTGCCGCGTGGAGCAGGGCCCTTTCTCGCTCGGGGCATGTCGGGGCCACCCGGAAAACGAGCCGCGACAAAGGGGCGCGGCCGGGAGCCGCGGCGCCGGGGAGTTTTCCCCGAGCAGAGTGCATGGAGGCGCCGTGGCCAGGCGTCCGCCTCCGCCATGGCGGGCGGCCGGGGCGCCCCTGGAGGGGGCTGGCCTCTGTGGGGAAACGGACTGGTCTCGGACTCCGCGGCTAGGACGAAGCCGTGAAAGGTGCCGTTGTCGCCGGGACGGTCGGGGGACTCGTGGCGCGGGACTCAGGGTTCCCCATGGGGAGGCCCCGAGGCTCAGGCCCCTGGCAACGGAAGGCTGAGCAAGCAGGCCCAGGCCCGGACCCGGCTTTCGGGGCTGGCCCGGCCCCAGCTGCCGGAGCCAGGGAGGGGACCCCCGGAGGCAGAGGAGCGGGAGGCGTCGGCCGCCCCGGGGCCCGCCTCCCGGAGCTCCTCCCGGCGGTGCCGCAACGCGACGACCCGCGATCCCGGACAGGGCCCCGGGGGGGCCGCCCTGCGGCCCTGTGGTGCCCGAAGTGTGTTCGCCGGGCGTTTTCCGGCCAATTCTCACGAGCGTTCTGCCCAAATCGGGATCGATTTGGGCAGAACGCTCGTGAGAATTGGCCGGCGTTGGGCAGCCCTGGTCAGCGCCCAGTTCCGCGTGGAGCAGGGCCCTTTCTCGCTCGGGGCATGCCGCGGCCACCCGGAAAACGAGCCGCGACGATGGGGCGCGGCCGGCAGCCGCGGCGCCGGGGAGTTTTCCCCGAGCAGAGTGCATGGAGGCGCCGTGGCTGGGCGTCCGCCTCCGCCGTGGCGGGCGGCCGGGGCGCCCCTGGAGGGGGCTGGCCTCTGTGGGGAAACGGACTGGTCTCTGACTCCGCGGCTAGGACGAAGCCGCGAAAGGTGCCGTTGTCGCCGGGACGGTCGGGGGACTCGTGGCGCGGGACTCAGGGTTCCCCATGGGGAGGCCCCCAGGCTCAGGCCCCTGGCAACGGAAGGCTGAGCAAGCAGGCCCGGGCCCGGGCCCGGCTTTCGGGGCTGGCCCGGCTCCAGCTGCCGGCGCCAGGGAGGGGTCCCCCGGAGGCTGAGGAGCGGGAGGCGTCGGCCGCCCCGGGGCCCGCCTCCCGGAGCTCCTCCCGGCGGTGCCGGAACGCGACGATCCGCGATCCTGGACAGGGCCCCGCGGGGGCCGCCCTGCGGCCCTGTGGTGCCCGAAGTGTGTTCGCCGGGCGTTTTCCGGCCAATTCTCACGAGCGTTCTGCCCAAATCAATTTGGGCAGAACGCTCGTGAGAATTGGCCGGCGTTGGGCAGCCCTGGTCAGCGCCCAGTTCCGCGTGGAGCAGGGCCCTTTCTCGCTCGGGGCATGTCGCGGCCACCCGGAAAACGAGCCGCGACGATGGGGCGCGGCCAGCAGCCGCGGCGCCGGGGAGTTTTCCCCGAGCAGAGTGCATGGAGGCGCCGTGGCCGGGCGTCCGCCTCCGCCGTGGCGGGCGGCCGGGGCGCCCCTGGAGGGGGCTGGCCTCTGTGGGGAAACGGACTGGTCTCTGACTCCGCGGCTAGGACGAAGCCGCGAAAGGTGCCGTTGTCGCCGGGACGGTCGGGGGACTCGTGGCGCGGGACTCAGGGTTCCCCATGGGGAGGCCCCCAGGCTCAGGCCCCTGGCAACGGAAGGCTGAGCAAGCAGGCCCGGGCCCGGGCCCGTCTTCCGGGGCTGGCCCGGCCCCAGCTGCCGGCACCAGGGAGGGGACCCCCGGAGGCTGAGGAGCTGGAGGCGTCGGCCGCCCCGGGGCCCGCCTCCCGGAGCTCCTCCCGGCGGTGCCGGAACGCGACGACCCGCGATCCCAGACAGGGCCCCGGGGGGGCCGCCCTGCGGCCCTGTGGTGCCCGAAGTGTGTTCGCCGGGCGTTTTCCGGCCAATTCTCACGAGCGTTCTGCCCAAATCGGGATCGATTTGGGCAGAACGCCCGTGAGAATTGGCCGGCGTTGGGCAGCCCTGGTTAGCGCCCAGTGCCGCGTGGAGCAGGGCCCTTTCTCGCTCGGGGCATGTCGCGGCCACCCGGAAAACGAGCCGCGACAAAGGGGCGCGGCCGGGAGCCGCGGCGCCGGGGAGTTTTCCCCGAGCAGAGTGCATGCAGGCGCCGTGGCCGGGCGTCCGCCTCCGCCATGGCGGGCGGCCGGGGCGCCTCTGGAAGGGGCTGGCCTCTGTGGGGAAACGGACTGGTCTCTGACTCCGCGGCTAGGACGAAGCCGTGAAAGGTGCCGTTGTCGCCGGGACGGTCGGGGGACTCGTGGCGCGGGACTCAGGGTTCCCCATGGGGAGGCCCCCAGGCTCAGGCCCCTGGCAACGGAAGGCTGAGCAATCAGGCCCGGGCCCGGGCTCGGCTTTCGGGGCTGGCCCGGCCCCAGCTGCCGGCGCCAGGGAGGGGACCCCCGGAGGCTGAGGAGCGGGAGGCGTCGACCGCCCCGGGGCCCGCCTCCCGGAACTCCTCCCGGCGGTGCCGGAACGCGACGACCCGCGATCCCGGACAGGGCCCCGGGGGGGCCGGCCTGCGGCCCTGTGGTGCCCGAAGTGTGTTCGCCGGGCGTTTTCCGGCCAATTCTCACGGGCGTTCTGCCCAAATCAGGATCGATTTGGGCAGAACGCTCGTGAGAATTGGCCGGCGTTGGGCAGCCCTGGTCAGCGCCCAGTTCCGCGTGGAGCAGGGCCCTTTCTCGCTCGGGGCATGTCGCGGCCACCCGGAAAACGAGCCGCGACGTTGGGGCGCGGCCGGCAGCCGCGGCGCCGGGGAGTTTTCCCCGAGCAGAGTGCATGGAGGCGCCGTGGCCGGGCGTCCGCCTCCGCCGTGGCGGGCGGCCGGGGCGCCCCTGGAGGGGGCTGGCCTCTGTGGGGAAACGGACTGGTCTCGACTCCGCGGCTAGGACGAAGCCGCGAAAGGTGCCGTTGTCGCCGGGACGGTCGGGGGACTCGTGGCGCGGGACTCAGGGTTCCCCATGGGGAGGCCCCCAGGCTCAGGCCCCTGGCAACGGAAGGCTGAGCAAGCAGGCCCGGGCCCGGGCCCGGCTTTCGGGGCTGGCCCGGCCCTAGCTGCTGGCGCCAGGGAGGGGACCCCCGGAGGCTGAGGAGCGGGAGGCGTCGGCCGCCCCGGGGCCCGCCTCCCAGAACTCCTCCCGGCGGTGCCGGAACGCGACGACCCGCGATCCCGGACAGGGCCCCGGGGGGGCCGCCCTGCGGCCCTGTGGTGCCCGAAGTGTGTTCGCTGGGCGTTTTCCGGCCAATTCTCACGAGCGTTCTGCCCAAATCGGGATCGATTTGGGCAGAACGCTCGTGAGAATTGGCCGGCGTTGGGCAGCCCAGGTCAGCGCCCAGTTCCGCGTGGAGCAGGGCCCTTTCTCGCTCGGGGCATGCCGCGGCCACCCGGAAAACGAGCCGCGACGATGGGGCGCGGCCGGCAGCCGCGGCGCCGGGGAGGTTTCCCCGAGCAGAGTGCATGGAGGCGCCGTGGCCGGGCGTCCGCCTCCGCCGTGGCGGGTGGCCGGGGCGCCCCTGGAGGGGGCTGGCCTCTGTGGGGAAACGGACTGGTCTCTGACTCCGCGGCTAGGACGAAGCCACGAAAGGTGCAGTTGTCGCCGGGACGGTCGGGGGACTCGTGGCGCGGGACTCAGGGTTCCCCATGGGGAGGCCCCCAGGCTCAGGCCCCTGGCAACGGAAGGCTGAGCAAGCAGGCCCGGGCCCGGGCCCGGCTTTCGGGGCTGGCCCGGCCCCAGCTGCCGGAGCCAGGGAGGGGACCCCCGGAGGCAGAGGAGCGGGAGGCGTCGGCCGCCCCGGGGCCCGCCTCCCGGAGCTCCTCCCGGCGGTGCTGGAACGCGACGACCCGCGATCCCGGACAGGGCCCCGGGGGGGCCGCCCTGCGGCCCTGTGGTGCCCGAAGTGTGTTCGCCGGGCGTTTTCCGGCCAATTCTCACGAGCGTTCTGCCCAAATCGGGATCGATTTGGGCAGAACGCTCGTGAGAATTGGCCGGCGTTGGGCAGCCCTGGTCAGCGCCCAGTTCCGCGTGGAGCAGGGCCCTTTCTCGCTCGGGGCATGCCGCGGCCACCCGGAAAACGAGCCGCGACGATGGGGCGCGGCCGGCAGCCGCGGCGCCGGGGAGTTTTCCCCGAGCAGAGTGCATGGAGGCGCCGTGGCTGGGCGTCCGCCTCCGCCGTGGCGGGCGGCCGGGGCGCCCCTGGAGGGGGCTGGCCTCTGTGGGGAAACGGACTGGTCTCTGACTCCGCGGCTAGGACGAAGCCGCGAAAGGTGCCGTTGTCGCCGGGACGGTCGGGGGACTCGTGGCGCGGGACTCAGGGTTCCCCATGGGGAGGCCCCCAGGCTCAGGCCCCTGGCAACGGAAGGCTGAGCAAGCAGGCCCGGGCCCGGGCCCGGCTTTCGGGGCTGGCCCGGCTCCAGCTGCCGGCGCCAGGGAGGGGTCCCCCGGAGGCTGAGGAGCGGGAGGCGTCGGCCGCCCCGGGGCCCGCCTCCCGGAGCTCCTCCCGGCGGTGCCGGAACGCGACGATCCGCGATCCTGGACAGGGCCCCGCGGGGGCCGCCCTGCGGCCCTGTGGTGCCCGAAGTGTGTTCGCCGGGCGTTTTCCGGCCAATTCTCACGAGCGTTCTGCCCAAATCAATTTGGGCAGAACGCTCGTGAGAATTGGCCGGCGTTGGGCAGCCCTGGTCAGCGCCCAGTTCCGCGTGGAGCAGGGCCCTTTCTCGCTCGGGGCATGTCGCGGCCACCCGGAAAACGAGCCGCGACGATGGGGCGCGGCCAGCAGCCGCGGCGCCGGGGAGTTTTCCCCGAGCAGAGTGCATGGAGGCGCCGTGGCCGGGCGTCCGCCTCCGCCGTGGCGGGCGGCCGGGGCGCCCCTGGAGGGGGCTGGCCTCTGTGGGGAAACGGACTGGTCTCTGACTCCGCGGCTAGGACGAAGCCGCGAAAGGTGCCGTTGTCGCCGGGACGGTCGGGGGACTCGTGGCGCGGGACTCAGGGTTCCCCATGGGGAGGCCCCCAGGCTCAGGCCCCTGGCAACGGAAGGCTGAGCAAGCAGGCCCGGGCCCGGGCCCGTCTTCCGGGGCTGGCCCGGCCCCAGCTGCCGGCACCAGGGAGGGGACCCCCGGAGGCTGAGGAGCTGGAGGCGTCGGCCGCCCCGGGGCCCGCCTCCCGGAGCTCCTCCCGGCGGTGCCGGAACGCGACGACCCGCGATCCCAGACAGGGCCCCGGGGGGGCCGCCCTGCGGCCCTGTGGTGCCCGAAGTGTGTTCGCCGGGCGTTTTCCGGCCAATTCTCACGAGCGTTCTGCCCAAATCGGGATCGATTTGGGCAGAACGCCCGTGAGAATTGGCCGGCGTTGGGCAGCCCTGGTTAGCGCCCAGTGCCGCGTGGAGCAGGGCCCTTTCTCGCTCGGGGCATGTCGCGGCCACCCGGAAAACGAGCCGCGACAAAGGGGCGCGGCCGGGAGCCGCGGCGCCGGGGAGTTTTCCCCGAGCAGAGTGCATGCAGGCGCCGTGGCCGGGCGTCCGCCTCCGCCATGGCGGGCGGCCGGGGCGCCTCTTGAAGGGGCTGGCCTCTGTGGGGAAACGGACTGGTCTCTGACTCCGCGGCTAGGACGAAGCCGTGAAAGGTGCCGTTGTCGCCGGGACGGTCGGGGGACTCGTGGCGCGGGACTCAGGGTTCCCCATGGGGAGGCCCCCAGGCTCAGGCCCCTGGCAACGGAAGGCTGAGCAATCAGGCCCGGGCCCGGGCTCGGCTTTCGGGGCTGGCCCGGCCCCAGCTGCCGGCGCCAGGGAGGGGACCCCCGGAGGCTGAGGAGCGGGAGGCGTCGACCGCCCCGGGGCCCGCCTCCCGGAGCTCCTCCCGGCGGTGCCGGAACGCGACAACCCGCGATCCCGGACAGGGCCCCGGGGGGGCCGGCCTGCGGCCCTGTGGTGCCCGAAGTGTGTTCGCCGGGCGTTTTCCGGCCAATTCTCACGGGCGTTCTGCCCAAATCGGGATCGATTTGGGCAGAACGCTCGTGAGAATTGGCCGGCGTTGGGCAGCCCTGGTCAGCGCCCAGTTCCGCGTGGAGCAGGGCCCTTTCTCGCTCGGGGCATGTCGCGGCCACCCGGAAAACGAGCCGCGACGTTGGGGCGCGGCCGGCATCCGCGGCGCCGGGGAGTTTTCCCCGAGCAGAGTGCATGGAGGCGCCGTGGCCGGGCGTCCGCCTCCGCCGTGGCGGGCGGCCGGGGCGCCCCTGGAGGGGGCTGGCCTCTGTGGGGAAACGGACTGGTCTCGACTCCGCGGCTAGGACGAAGCCGCGAAAGGTGCCGTTGTCGCCGGGACGGTCGGGGGACTCGTGGCTCGGGACTCAGGGTTCCCCATGGGGAGGCCCCCAGGCTCAGGCCCCTGGCAACGGAAGGCTGAGCAAGCAGGCCCGGGCCCGGGCCCGGCTTTCGGGGCTGGCCCGGCCCTAGCTGCGGGCGCCAGGGAGGGGACCCCCGGAGGCTGAGGAGCGGGAGGCGTCGGCCGCCCCGGGGCCCGCCTCCCAGAACTCCTCCCAGCGGTGCCGGAACGCGACGACCCGCGATCCCGGACAGGGCCCCGGGAGGGCCGCCCTGCGGCCCTGTGGTGCCCGAAGTGTGTTCGCTGGGCGTTTTCCGGCCAATTCTCACGAGCGTTCTGCCCAAATCGGGATCGATTTGGGCAGAACGCTCGTGAGAATTGGCCGGCGTTGGGCAGCCCTGGTCAGCGCCCAGTTCCGCGTGGAGCAGGGCCCTTTCTCGCTCGGGGCATGCCGCGGCCACCCGGAAAACGAGCCGCGACGATGGGGCGCGGCCGGCAGCCGCGGCGCCGGGGAGGTTTCCCCGAGCAGAGTGCATGGAGGCGCCGTGGCCGGGCGTCCGCCTCCGCCGTGGCGGGCGGCCGGGGCGCCCCTGGAGGGGGCTGGCCTCTGTGGGGAAACGGACTGGTCTCTGACTCCGCGGCTAGGACGAAGCCGCGAAAGGTGCAATTGTCGCCGGGACGGTCGGGGGACTCGTGGCGCGGGACTCAGGGTTCCCCATGGGGAGGCCCCCAGGCTCAGGCCCCTGGCAACGGAAGGCTGAGCAAGCAGGCCCGGGCCCGGGCCCGGCTTTCGGGGCTGGCCCGGCCCCAGCTGCCGGAGCCAGGGAGGGGACCCCCGGAGGCAGTGGACGGGAGGCGTCGGCCGCCCCGGGCCCCGCCTCCCGGAGCTCCTCCCGGCGGTGCCGGAACGCGACGACCCGCGATCCCGGACAGGGCCCCGGGGGGGCCGCCCTGCGGCCCTGTGGTGCCCGAAGTGTGTTCGCCGGGCGTTTTCCGGCCAATTCTCACGAGCGTTCTGCCCAAATCAGGATCAATTTGGGCAGAACGCTCGTGAGAATTGGCCGGCGTTGGGCAGCCCTGGTCAGCGCCCAGTTCCGCGTGGAGCAGGGCCCTTTCTCGCTCGGGGCATGTCGCTGCCACCCGGAAAACGAGCCGCGACGATGGGGCGCGGCCGGCAGCCGCGGCGCCGGGGAGGTTTCCCCGAGCAGACTGCATGGAGTCGCCGTGGCCGGGCGTCCGCCTCCGCCGTGGCGGGCGGCCGGGGGCCCCTGGAGGGTGCTGGCCTCTGTGGGGAAACGGACTGGTCTCTGACTCCGCGGCTAGGACGAAGCCGCGAAATGTGCCATTGTCGCCGGGAAGGTCGGGGGACTCGTGGCGCGGGACTCAGGGATCCCCATGGGGAGGCGCCCAGGCTCAGGACCCTGGCAACGGAAGGCTGAGCAAGCAGGCCCGGGCCCGGGCTCGGGCCCGGATTTCGGGGCTGGCCCGGCCCCAGCTGCCGGCGCCAGGGAGGGGACCCCCGGAGGCTGAGGAGCGGGAGGCATCGGTCGCCCCGGGGCCCGCCTCCCGGAGCTCCTCCCGGCGGTGCCGGAACGCGACGACCCGCGATCACGGACAGGGCCCCGGGGGGGCCGCCCAGCGGCCCTGTGGTGCCCGAAGTGTGTTCGCCGGGCGTTTTCCGGCCAATTCTCACGAGCGTTCTGCCCAAATCGGGATCGATTTGGGCAGAACGCTCGTGAGAATTGGCCGGTGTTGGGCAGCCCTGGTCAGCGCCCAGTGCCGCGTGGAGCAGGGCCCTTTCTCGCTCGGGGCATGTCGGGGCCACCCGGAAAACGAGCCGCGACAAAGGGGCGCGGCCGGGAGCCGCGGCGCCGGGGAGTTTTCCCCGAGCAGAGTGCATGGAGGCGCCGTGGCCAGGCGTCCGCCTCCGCCATGGCGGGCGGCCGGGGCGCCCCTGGAGGGGGCTGGCCTCTGTGGGGAAACGGACTGGTCTCTGACTCCGCGGCTAGGACGAAGCCGTGAAAGGTGCCGTTGTCGCCGGGACGGTCGGGGGACTCGTGGCGCGGGACTCAGGGTTCCCCATGGGGAGGCCCCGAGGCTCAGGCCCCTGGCAACGGAAGGCTGAGCAAGCAGGCCCAGGCCCGGACCCGGCTTTCGGGGCTGGCCCGGCCCCAGCTGCCGGAGCCAGGGAGGGGACCCCCGGAGGCAGAGGAGCGGGAGGCGTCGGCCGCCCCGGGGCCCGCCTCCCGGAGCTCCTCCCGGCGGTGCCGGAACGCGACGACCCGCGATCCCGGACAGGGCCCCGGGGGGGCCGCCCTGCGGCCCTGTGGTGCCCGAAGTGTGTTCGCCGGGCGTTTTCCGGCCAATTCTCACGAGCGTTCTGCCCAAATCGGGATCGATTTGGGCAGAACGCTCGTGAGAATTGGCCGGCGTTGGGCAGCCCTGGTCAGCGCCCAGTTCCGCGTGGAGCAGGGCCCTTTCTCGCTCGGGGCATGCCGCGGCCACCCGGAAAACGAGCCGCGACGATGGGGCGCGGCCGGCAGCCGCGGCGCCGGGGAGTTTTCCCCGAGCAGAGTGCATGGAGGCGCCGTGGCTGGGCGTCCGCCTCCGCCGTAGCGGGCGGCCGGGGCGCCCCTGGAGTGGGCTGGCCTCTGTAGGGAAACGGACTGGTCTCTCACTCCGCGGCTAGGACGAAGCCGCGAAAGGTGCCGTTGTCGCCGGGACGGTCGGGGGACTCGTGGCGCGGGACTCAGGGTTCCCCATGGGGAGGCCCCCAGGCTCAGGCCCCTGGCAACGGAAGGCTGAGCAAGCAGGCCCGGGCCCGGGCTCGGGCCCGGCTTTCGGGGCTGGTCGGCCCCAGCTGCCGGCGCCAGGGAGGGGACCCCCGGAGGCTGAGGAGCGGGAGGCGTCGGCCTCCCCGGGGCCCGCCTCCCGGAGCTCCTCCCGGCGGTGCCGGAACGCGACGACCCGCGATCCCGGACAGGGCCCCGGGGGGGCCGCCCTGCGGCCCTGTGGTGTCCGAAGTGTGTTCGCCGGGCGTTTTCCGGCCAATTCTCACGAGCGTTCTGCCCAAATCGGGATCGATTTGGGCAGAACGCTCGTGAGAATTGGCCGGCGTTGGGCAGCCCTGGTCAGCGCCCAGTTCCGCGTGGAGCAGGGCCCTTTCTCGCTCGGGGCATGTCGCGGCCACCCGGAAAACGAGCCGCGACGATGGGGCGCGGCCGGCAGCCGCGGCGCCGGGGAGTTTTCCCCGAGCAGAGTGCATGGAAGCGCCGTGGCCGGGCGTCCGCCTCCGCCGTGGCGGGCGGCCGGGGCGCCCCTGGAGGGGGCTGGCCTCTGTGGGGAAACGGACTGGTCTCTGACTCCGCGGCTAGGACGAAGCCGCGAAAGGTGCCGTTGTCGCCGGGACGGTCGGGGGACTCGTGGCGCGGGACTCAGGGTTCCCCATGGGGAGGCCCCCAGGCTCAGGCCCCTGGCAACGGAAGGCTGAGCAAGCAGGCCCGGGCCCGGGCCCGGGCCCGGCTTTCGGGGCTGGCCCGGCCCCAGCTGCCGGCGCCAGGGAGGGGACCCCCGGAGGCTGAGGAGCGGGAGGCGTCGGCCGCCCCTGGGCCCGCCTCCCGGAGCTCCTCCCGGCGGTGCCGGAACGCGACGACCCGCGATCCCGGACAGGGCCCCGGGGGGGCCGCCCTGCGGCCCTGTGGTGCCCGAAGTGTGTTCGCCGGGCGTTTTCCGGCCAATTCTCACGACCGTTCTGCCCAAATTGGGATCGATTTGGGCAGAACGCTCGTGAGAATTGGCCGGCGTTGGGCAGCCCTGGTCAGCGCCCAGTTCCGCGTGGAGCAGGGCCCTTTCTCGCTCGGGGCATGCCGCGGCCACCCGGAAAACGAGCCGCGACGATGGGGCGCGGCCGGCAGCCGCCGCGCCAGGGAGTTTTCCCCGAGCAGAGTGCATGGAAGCGCCGTGGCCGGGCTTCCGCCTCCGCCGTGGCGGGCGGCCGGGGCGCCCCTGGAGTGGGCTGGCCTCTGTGGGGAAACGGACTGGTCTCTGACTCCACGGCTAGGACGAAGCCGCGAAAGGTGCCGTTGTCGCCGGGACGGTCGGGGGACTCGTGGCGCGGGACTCAGGGTTCCCCATGGGGAGGCCCCCAGGCTCAGGCCCCTGGCAACGGAAGGCTGAGCAAGCAGGCCCGGGCCCGGGCCCGGGCCCGGCTTTCGGGGCTGGCCCGGCCCCAGCTGCCGGCGCCAGGGAGGGGACCCCCGGAGGCTGAGGAGCGGGAGGCGTCGGCCGCCCCTGGGCCCGCCTCCCGGAGCTCCTCCCGGCGGTGCCGGAACGCGACGACCCGCGATCCCGGACAGGGCCCCGGGGGGGCCGCCCTGCGGCCCTGTGGTGCCCGAAGTGTGTTCGCCGGCGTTTTCCGGCCAATTCTCACGACCGTTCTGCCCAAATTGGGATCGATTTGGGCAGAACGCTCGTGAGAATTGGCCAGCGTTGGGCAGCCCTGGTCAGCGCCCAGTTCCGCGTGGAGCAGGGCCCTTTCTCGCTCGGGGCATGTCGCGGCCACCCGGAAAACGAGCCGCGACGATGGGGCGCGGCCGGCAGCCGCGGCGCCGGGGAGTTTTCCCCGATCAGAGTGCATGGAAGCGCCGTGGCCGGGCGTCCGCCTCCGCCGTGGCGGGCGGCCGGGGCGCCCCTGGAGGGGGCTGGCCTCTGTGGGGAAACGGACTGGTCTCTGACTCCGCGGCTAGGACGAAGCCGCGAAAGGTGCCGTTGTCGCCGGGACGGTCGGGGGACTCGTGGCGCGGGACTCAGGGTTCCCCATGGGGAGGCCCCCAGGCTCAGGCCCCTGGCAACGGAAGGCTGAGCAAGCAGGCCCGGGCCCGGGCCCGGGCCCGGCTTTCGGGGCTGGCCCGGCCCCAGCTGCCGGCGCCAGGGAGGGGACCCCCGGAGGCTGAGGAGTGGGAGGTGTCGGCCGCCCCTGGGCCCGCCTCCCGGAGCTCCTCCCGGCGGTGCCGGAACGCGACGACCCGCGATCCCGGACAGGGCCCCAGGGGGGCCGCCCTGCGGCCCTGTGGTGCCCGAAGTGTGTTCGCCGGGCGTTTTCCGGCCAATTCTCACGACCGTTCTGCCCAAATTGGGATCGATTTGGGCAGAACGCTCGTGAGAATTGGCCGGCGTTGGGCAGCCCTGGTCAGCGCCCAGTTCCGCGTGGAGCAGGGCCCTTTCTCGCTCGGGGCATGCCGCGGCCACCCGGAAATCGAGCCGCGACGATGGGGCGCGGCCGGCAGCCGCCGCGCCGGGGAGTTTTCCCCGAGCAGAGTGCATGGAGGCGCCGTGGCCGGGCGTCCGCCTCCGCCGTGGCGGGCGGCCGGGTCGCCCCTGGAAGGGGCTGGCCTCTGTGGGGAAACGGACTGGTCTCTGACTCCGCGGCTAGGACGAAGCCGCGAAAGGTGCCGTTGTCGCCGGGACGGTCGGGGGACTCGTGGCGCGGGACTCAGGGTTCCCCATGGGGAGGCCCCCAGGCTCAGGCCCCTGGCAACGGAAGGCTGAGCAAGCAGGCCCGGGCCCGGGCCCGGCTTTCGGGGCTGGCCCGGCCCCAGCTGCCGGCGCCAGGGAGGGGACCCCCGGAGGCTGAGGAGCGGGAGGCGTCGGCCGCCCCGGGGCCCGCCTCCCGGATCTCCTCCCGGCGGTGCCGGAACGCGACGACCCGCGATCCCGGACAGGGCCCCGGGGGGGCCGCCCTGCGGCCCTGTGGTGCCCGAAGTGTGTTCGCCGGGCGTTTTCCGGCCAATTCTCACGAGCGTTCTGCCCAAATCGGGATCGATTTGGGCAGAACGCTCGTGAGAATTGGCCGGCGTTGGGCAGCCCTGGTCAGCGCCCAGTTCCTCGTGGAGCAGGGCCCTTTCTCGCTCGGGGCATGTCGCGGCCACCTGGAAAACGAGCCGCGACGATGGGGCGCGGCCGGCAGCCGCGGCGCCGGGGAGTTTTCCCCGAGCAGAGTGCATGGAGGCGCCGTGGCCGGGCGTCCGCCTCCGCCGTGGCGGGCGGCCGGAGCGCCCCTGGCGGGGGCTGGCCTCTGTGGGGAAACGGACTGGTCTCTGACTCCGCGGCTAGGACGAAGCCGCGAAAGGTGCCGTTGTCGCCGGGACGGTCGGGGGACTCGTGGCGCGGGACTCAGGGTTCCCCATGGGGAGGCCCCCAGGCTCAGGCCCCTGGCAACGGAAGGCTGAGCAAGCAGGCCCGGGCCCGGGCCCGGCTTTCGGGGCTGGCCCGGCCCCAGCTGCCGGCACCAGGGAGGGGACCCCCGGAGGCTGAGGAGCGGGAGGCGTCGGCCGCCCCGGGGCCCGCCTCCCGGAGCTCCTCCCGGCGGTGCTGGAACGCGACGACCCGCGATCCCGGACAGGGCCCCGGGGGGGCCGCCCTGCGGCCCTGTGGTGCCCGAAGTGGGTTCGCCGGGCGTTTTCCGGCCAATTCTCACGAGCGTTCTGCCCAAATCGGGATCGATTTGGGCAGAACGCTCGTGAGAATTGGCCGGCGTTGGGCAGCCCTGGTCAGCGCCCAGTTCCGCGTGGAGCAGGGCCCTTTCTCGCTCGGGGCATGTCGCGGCCACCCGGAAAACGAGCCGCGACGATGGGGCGCGGCCGGCAGCCGCGGCGCCGGGGAGTTTTCCCCGAGCAGAGTGCATGCAGGCGCCGTGACCGGGCGTCCGCCTCCGCCGTGGCGGGCGGCCGGGGCGCCCCTGGAGGGGGCTGGCCTCTGTGGGGAAACGGACTGGTCTCTGACTCCGCGGCTAGGACGAAGCCGCGAAAGGTGCCGTTGTCGCCGGGACGGTCGGGGGACTCGTGGCGCGGGACTCAGGTTTCCCCATGGGGAGGCCCCCAGGCTCAGGCCCCTGGCAACGGAAGGCTGAGCAAGCAGGCCCGGGCCCGGGCCCGGCTTTCGGGGCTGGCCCGGCCCCAGCTGCCGGCGCCAGGGAGGGGACCCCCGGAGGCTGAGGAGCGGGAGGCGTCGGCCGCCCCGGGGCCCGCCTCCCGGAGCTCCTCCCGGCGGTGCTGGAACGCGACGACCCGCGATCCCGGACAGGGCCCCGGGAGGGCCGCCCTGCGGCCCTGTGGTGCCCGAAGTGGGTTCGCCGGGCGTTTTCCGGCCAATTCTCACGAGCGTTCTGCCCAAATCGGGATCGATTTGGGCAGAACGCTCGTGAGAATTGGCCGGCGTTGGGCAGCCCTGGTCAGCGCCCAGTTCCGCGTGGAGCAGGGCCCTTTCTCGCTCGGGGCATGTCGCGGCCACCCGGAAAACGAGCCGCGACGATGGGGCGCGGCCGGCAGCCGCGGCGCCGGGGAGTTTTCCCCGAGCAGAGTGCATGGAGGCGCCGTGGCCGGGCGTCCGCCTCCGCCGTGGCGGGCGGCCGGGGCGCCCCTGGAGGGGGCTGGCCTCTGTGGGGAAACGGACTGGTCTCTGACTCCGCGGCTAGGACGAAGCCGCGAAAGGTGCCGTTGTCGCCGGGACGGTCGGGGGACTCGTGGCGCGGGACTTAGGGTTCCCCATGGGGAGGCCCCCAGGCTCAGGCCCCTGGCAACGGAAGGCTGAGCAAGCAGGCCCGGGCCCGGGCACGGGCCCGGCTTTCGGGGCTGGCCCGGCCCCAGCTGCCGGCGCTAGGGAGGGGACCCCCGGAGGCTGAGGAGCGGGAGGCGTCGGCCGCCCCTGGGCCCGCCTCCCGGAGCTCCTCCCGGCGGTGCCGGAACGCGACGACCCGCGATCCCGGACAGGGCCCCGGGGGGGCCGCCCTGCGGCCCTGTTGTGCCCGAAGTGTGTTCGCCGGGCGTTTTCCGGCCAATTCTCACGAGCGTTCTGCCCAAATCGGGATCGATTTGGGCAGAACGCTC
This sequence comes from Meles meles, assembly GCF_922984935.1. Lineage (NCBI taxonomy): Eukaryota > Metazoa > Chordata > Mammalia > Carnivora > Mustelidae > Meles > Meles meles. The sequence goes on along the minus strand of NC_060070.1, from coordinate 156,656,658 downwards.
GTGAGAATTGGCCGGCGTTGGGCAGCCCTGGTCAGCGCCCAGTTCCGCGTGGAGCAGGGCCCTTTCTCGCTCGGGGCATGTCGCGGCCACCCGGAAAACGAGCCGCGACGATGGGGCGCGGCCGGCAGCCGCGGCGCCGGGGAGTTTTCCCCGAGCAGAGTGCATGGAGGCGCCGTGGCCGGGCGTCCGCCTCCGCCGTGGCGGGCGGCCGGGGCGCCCCTGGAGGGGGCTGGCCTCTGTGGGGAAACGGACTGGTCTCTGACTCCGCGGCTAGGACGAAGCCGCGAAAGGTGCCGTTGTCGCCGGGACGGTCGGGGGACTCGTGGCGCGGGACTCAGGGTTCCCCATGGGGAGGCCCCCAGGCTCAGGCCCCTGGCAACGGAAGGCTGAGCAAGCAGGCCCGGGCCCGGGCACGGGCCCGGCTTTCGGGGCTGGCCCGGCCCCAGCTGCCGGCGCCAGGGAGGGGACCCCCGGAGGCTGAGGTGCGGGAGGCGTCGGCCGCCCCGGGGCCCGCCTCCCGGAGCTCCTCCCGGCGGTGCCGGAACGCGACGACCCGCGATCCCGGACAGGGCCCCGGGGGGGCCGCCATGCGGCCCTGTGGTGCCCGAAGTGTGTTCGCCGGGCGTTTTCCGGCCAATTCTCACGAGCGTTCTGCCCAAATCGGGATCGATTTGGGCAGAACGCTCGTGAGAATTGGCCGGCGTTGGGCAGCCCTGGTCAGCGCCCAGTTCCGCGTGGAGCAGGGCCCTTTCTCGCTCGGGGCATGCCGCGGCCACCCGGAAATCGAGCCGCGACGATGGGGCGCGGCCGGCAGCCGCCGCGCCGGGGAGTTTTCCCCGAGCAGAGTGCATGGAGGCGCCATGGCCGGGCGTCCGCCTCCGCCGTGGCGGGCGGCCGGGTCGCCCCTGGAAGGGGCTGGCCTCTGTGGGGAAACGGACTGGTCTCTGACTCCGCGGCTAGGACGAAGCCGCGAAAGGTGCCGTTGTCGCCGGGACGGTCGGGGGACTCGTGGCGCGGGACTCAGGGTTCCCCATGGGGAGGCCCCCAGGCTCAGGCCCCTGGCAACGGAAGGCTGAGCAAGCAGGCCCGGGCCCGGGCCCGGCTTTCGGGGCTGGCCCGGCCCCAGCTGCCGGCGCCAGGGAGGGGACCCCCGGAGGCTGAGGAGCGGGAGGCGTCGGCCGCCCCGGGGCCCGCCTCCCGGATCTCCTCCCGGCGGTGCCGGAACGCGACGACCCGCGATCCCGGACAGGGCCCCGGGGGGGCCGCCCTGCGGCCCTGTGGTGCCCGAAGTGTGTTCGCCGGGCGTTTTCCGGCCAATTCTCACGAGCGTTCTGCCCAAATCGGGATCGATTTGGGCAGAACGCTCGTGAGAATTGGCCGGCGTTGGGCAGCCCTGGTCAGCGCCCAGTTCCTCGTGGAGCAGGGCCCTTTCTCGCTCGGGGCATGTCGCGGCCACCTGGAAAACGAGCCGCGACGATGGGGCGCGGCCGGCAGCCGCGGCGCCGGGGAGTTTTCCCCGAGCAGAGTGCATGGAGGCGCCGTGGCCGGGCGTCCGCCTCCGCCGTGGCGGGCGGCCGGAGCGCCCCTGGCGGGGGCTGGCCTCTGTGGGGAAACGGACTGGTCTCTGACTCCGCGGCTAGGACGAAGCCGCGAAAGGTGCCGTTGTCGCCGGGACGGTCGGGGGACTCGTGGCGCGGGACTCAGGGTTCCCCATGGGGAGGCCCCCAGGCTCAGGCCCCTGGCAACGGAAGGCTGAGCAAGCAGGCCCGGGCCCGGGCCCGGCTTTCGGGGCTGGCCCGGCCCCAGCTGCCGGCACCAGGGAGGGGACCCCCGGAGGCTGAGGAGCGGGAGGCGTCGGCCGCCCCGGGGCCCGCCTCCCGGAGCTCCTCCCGGCGGTGCTGGAACGCGACGACCCGCGATCCCGGACAGGGCCCCGGGGGGGCCGCCCTGCGGCCCTGTGGTGCCCGAAGTGGGTTCGCCGGGCGTTTTCCGGCCAATTCTCACGAGCGTTCTGCCCAAATCGGGATCGATTTGGGCAGAACGCTCGTGAGAATTGGCCGGCGTTGGGCAGCCCTGGTCAGCGCCCAGTTCCGCGTGGAGCAGGGCCCTTTCTCGCTCGGGGCATGTCGCGGCCACCCGGAAAACGAGCCGCGACGATGGGGCGCGGCCGGCAGCCGCGGCGCCGGGGAGTTTTCCCCGAGCAGAGTGCATGCAGGCGCCGTGACCGGGCGTCCGCCTCCGCCGTGGCGGGCGGCCGGGGCGCCCCTGCAGGGGGCTGGCCTCTGTGGGGAAACGGACTGGTCTCTGACTCCGCGGCTAGGACGAAGCCGCGAAAGGTGCCGTTGTCGCCGGGACGGTCGGGGGACTCGTGGCGCGGGACTCAGGGTTCCCCATGGGGAGGCCCCCAGGCTCAGGCCCCTGGCAACGGAAGGCTGAGCAAGCAGGCCCGGGCCCGGGCCCGGCTTTCGGGGCTGGCCCGGCCCCAGCTGCCGGCGCCAGGGAGGGGACCCCCGGAGGCTGAGGAGCGGGAGGCGTCGGCCGCCCCGGGGCCCGCCTCCCGGAGCTCCTCCCGGCGGTGCTGGAACGCGACGACCCGCGATCCCGGACAGGGCCCCGGGAGGGCCGCCCTGCGGCCCTGTGGTGCCCGAAGTGGGTTCGCCGGGCGTTTTCCGGCCAATTCTCACGAGCGTTCTGCCCAAATCGGGATCGATTTGGGCAGAACGCTCGTGAGAATTGGCCGGCGTTGGGCAGCCCTGGTCAGCGCCCAGTTCCGCGTGGAGCAGGGTCCTTTCTCGCTCGGGGCATGTCGCGGCCACCCGGAAAACGAGCCGCGACGATGGGGCGCGGCCGGCAGCCGCGGCGCCGGGGAGTTTTCCCCGAGCAGAGTGCATGGAGGCGCCGTGGCCGGGCGTCCGCCTCCGCCGTGGCGGGCGGCCGGGGCGCCCCTGGAGGGGGCTGGCCTCTGTGGGGAAACGGACTGGTCTCTGACTCCGCGGCTAGGACGAAGCCGCGAAAGGTGCCGTTGTCGCCGGGACGGTCGGGGGACTCGTGGCGCGGGACTTAGGGTTCCCCATGGGGAGGCCCCCAGGCTCAGGCCCCTGGCAACGGAAGGCTGAGCAAGCAGGCCCGGGCCCGGGCACGGGCCCGGCTTTCGGGGCTGGCCCGGCCCCAGCTGCCGGCGCCAGGGAGGGGACCCCCGGAGGCTGAGGAGCGGGAGGCGTCGGCCGCCCCGGGGCCCGCCTCCCGGAGCTCCTCCCGGCGGTGCCGGAACGCGACGACCCGCGATCCCGGACAGGGCCCTGGGGGGGCCGCCCTGCGGCCCTGTGGTGCCCGAAGTGTGTTCGCCGGGCGTTTTCCGGCCAATTCTCACGAGCGTTCTGCCCAAATCGGGATCGATTTGGGCAGAACGCTCGTGAGAATTGGCCGGCGTTGGGCAGCCCTGGTCAGCGCCCAGTTCCGCGTGGAGCAGGGCCCTTTCTCGCTCGGGGCATGTCGCGGCCACCCGGAAAACGAGCCGCGACGATGGGGCGCGGCCGGCAGCCGCGGCGCCGGGGAGTTTTCCCCGAGCAGAGTGCATGGAGGCGCCGTGGCCGGGCGTCCGCCTCCGCCATGGCGGGCGGCCGGGGCGCCCCTGGAGGGGGCTGGCCTCTGTGGGGAAACGGACTGGTCTCTGACTCCGCGGCTAGGACGAAGCCGTGAAAGGTGCCGTTGTCGCCGGGACGGTCGGGGGACTCGTGGCGCGGGACTCAGGGTTCCCCATGGGGAGGCCCCGAGGCTCAGGCCCCTGGCAACGGAAGGCTGAGCAAGCAGGCCCAGGCCCGGACCCGGCTTTCGGGGCTGGCCCGGCCCCAGCTGCCGGAGCCAGGGAGGGGACCCCCGGAGGCAGAGGAGCGGGAGGCGTCGGCCGCCCCGGGGCCCGCCTCCCGGAGCTCCTCCCGGCGGTGCCGGAACGCGACGACCCGCGATCCCGGACAGGGCCCCGGGGGGGCCGCCCTGCGGCCCTGTGGTGCCCGAAGTGTGTTCGCCGGGCGTTTTCCGGCCAATTCTCACGAGCGTTCTGCCCAAATCGGGATCGATTTGGGCAGAACGCTCGTGAGAATTGGCCGGCGTTGGGCAGCCCTGGTCAGCGCCCAGTTCCGCGTGGAGCAGGGCCCTTTCTCGCTCGGGGCATGCCGCGGCCACCCGGAAAACGATCGCGACGATGGGGCGCGGCCGGCAGCCGCGGCGCCGGGGAGTTTTCCCCGAGCAGAGTGCATGGAGGCGCCGTGGCTGGGCGTCCGCCTCCGCCGTGGCGGGCGGCCGGGGCGCCCCTGGAGGGGGCTGGCCTCTGTGGGGAAACGGACTGGTCTCTGACTCCGCGGCTAGGACGAAGCCGCGAAAGGTGCCGTTGTCGCCGGGACGGTCGGGGGACTCGTGGCGCGGGACTCAGGGTTCCCCATGGGGAGGCCCCCAGGCTTAGGCCCCTGGCAACGGAAGGCTGAGCAAGCAGGCCCGGGCCTGGGCCCGGCTTTCGGGGCTGGCCCGGCTCCAGCTGCCGGCGCCAGGGAGGGGTCCCCCGGAGGCTGAGGAGCGGGAGGCGTCGGCCGCCCCGGGGCCCGCCTCCCGGAGCTCCTCCCGGCGGTGCCGGAACGCGACGATCCGCGATCCTGGACAGGGCCCCGCGGGGGCCGCCCTGCGGCCCTGTGGTGCCCGAAGTGTGTTCGCCGGGCGTTTTCCGGCCAATTCTCACGAGCGTTCTGCCCAAATCAATTTGGGCAGAACGCTCGTGAGAATTGGCCGGCGTTGGGCAGCCCTGGTCAGCGCCCAGTTCCGCGTGGAGCAGGGCCCTTTCTCGCTCGGGGCATGTCGGGGCCACCCGGAAAACGAGCCGCGACGATGGGGCGCGGCCAGCAGCCGCGGCGCCGGGGAGTTTTCCCCGAGCAGAGTGCATGGAGGCGCCGTGGCCGGGCGTCCGCCTCCGCCGTGGCGGGCGGCCGGGGCGCCCCTGGAGGGGGCTGGCCTCTGTGGGGAAACGGACTGGTCTCTGACTCCGCGGCTAGGACGAAGCCGCGAAAGGTGCCGTTGTCGCCGGGACGGTCGGGGGACTCGTGGCGCGGGACTCAGGGTTCCCCATGGGGAGGCCCCCAGGCTCAGGCCCCTGGCAACGGAAGGCTGAGCAAGCAGGCCCGGGCCCGGGCCCGGCTTTCGGGGCTGGCCCGGCCCCAGCTGCCGGCGCCAGGGAGGGGACCCCCGGAGGCTGAGGAGCGGGAGGCGTCGGCCGCCCCGGGGCCCGCCTCCCGGAGCTCCTCCCGGCGGTGCCGGAACGCGACGACCCGCGATCCCGGACAGGGCCCCGGGGGGGCAGCCCTGCGGCCCTGTGGTGCCCGAAGTGTGTTCGCCGGGCGTTTTCCGGCCAATTCTCACGAGCGTTCTGCCCAAATCGGGATCGATTTGGGCAGAACGCTCGTGAGAATTGGCCGGCGTTGGGCAGCCCTGGTCAGCGCCCAGTTCCGCGTGGAGCAGGGCCCTTTCTCGCTCGGGGCATGTTGCGGCCACCCGGAAAATGAGCCGCGACGATGGGGCGCGGCCGGCAGCCGCGGCGCCGGGGAGTTTTCCCCGAGCAAAGTGCATGGAGGCGCCGTGGCCGGGCGTCCGCCTCCGCCGTGGCGGGCGGCCGGGGCGCCCCTGGAGGGGGCTGGCCTCTGTGGGGAAACGGACTGGTCTCTGACTCCGCGGCTAGGACGAAGCCGCGAAAGGTGCCGTTGTCGCCGGGACGGTCGGGGGACTCGTGGCGCGGGACTCAGGGTTCCCCATGGGGAGGCCCCCAGGCTCAGGCCCCTGGCAACGGAAGGCTGAGCAAGCAGGCCCGGGCCCGGGCCCGGCTTTCGGGGCTGGCCCGGCTCCAGCTGCCGGCGCCAGGGAGGGGTCCCCCGGAGGCTGAGGAGCGCGAGGCGTCGGCCGCCCCGGGGCCCGCCTCCCGGAGCTCCTCCCGGCGGTGCCGGAACGCGACGATCCGCGATCCTGGACAGGGCCCCGCAGGGGCCGCCCTGCGGCCCTGTGGTGCCCGAAGTCTGTTCGCCGGGCGTTTTCCGGCCAATTCTCACGAGCGTTCTGCCCAAATCGGGATCGATTTGGGCAGAACGCTCGTGAGAATTGGCCGGCGTTGGGCAGCCCTGGTCAGCGCCCAGTGCCGCGTGGAGCAGGGCCCGTTCTCGCTCGGGGCATGGCGCGGCCACCCGGAAAACGAGCCGCGACAAAGGGGCGCGGCCGGGAGCCGCGGCGCCGGGGAGTTTTCCCCGAGCAGAGTGCATGCAGGCGCCGTGGCCGGGCGTCCGCCTCCGCCGTGGCGGGCGGCCGGGGCGCCCCTGGAGGGGGCTGGCCTCTGTGGGGAAACGGACTGGTCTCTGACTCCGCGGCTAGGACGAAGCCGCGAAAGGTGCCGTTGTCGCCGGGACGGTCGGGGGACTCGTGGCGCGGGACTCAGGGTTCCCCATGGGGAGGCCCCCAGGCTCAGGCCCCTGGCAACGGAAGGCTGAGCAAGCAGGCCCGGGCCCGGGCCCGGCTTTCGGGGCTGGCCCGGCCCCAGCTGCCGGCGCCAGGGAGGGGACCCCCGGAGGCTGAGGAGCGGGAGGCGTCGGCCGCCCCGGGGCCCGCCTCCCGGATCTCCTCCCGGCGGTGCCGGAACGCGACGACCCGCGATCCCGGACAGGGCCCCGGGGGGGCCGCCCTGCGGCCCTGTGGTGCCCGAAGTGTGTTCGCCGGGCGTTTTCCGGCCAATTCTCACGAGCGTTCTGCCCAAATCGGGATCGATTTGGGCAGAACGCTCGTGAGAATTGGCCGGCGTTGGGCAGCCCTGGTCAGCGCCCAGTTCCTCGTGGAGCAGGGCCCTTTCTCGCTCGGGGCATGTCGCGGCCACCTGGAAAACGAGCCGCGACGATGGGGCGCGGCCGGCAGCCGCGGCGCCGGGGAGTTTTCCCCGAGCAGAGTGCATGGAGGCGCCGTGGCCGGGCGTCCGCCTCCGCCGTGGCGGGCGGCCGGAGCGCCCCTGGCGGGGGCTGGCCTCTGTGGGGAAACGGACTGGTCTCTGACTCCGCGGCTAGGACGAAGCCGCGAAAGGTGCCGTTGTCGCCGGGACGGTCGGGGGACTCGTGGCGCGGGACTCAGGGTTCCCCATGGGGAGGCCCCCAGGCTCAGGCCCCTGGCAACGGAAGGCTGAGCAAGCAGGCCCGGGCCCGGGCCCGGCTTTCGGGGCTGGCCCGGCCCCAGCTGCCGGCACCAGGGAGGGGACCCCCGGAGGCTGAGGAGCGGGAGGCGTCGGCCGCCCCGGGGCCCGCCTCCCGGAGCTCCTCCCGGCGGTGCTGGAACGCGACGACCCGCGATCCCGGACAGGGCCCCGGGGGGGCCGCCCTGCGGCCCTGTGGTGCCCGAAGTGGGTTCGCCGGGCGTTTTCCGGCCAATTCTCACGAGCGTTCTGCCCAAATCGGGATCGATTTGGGCAGAACGCTCGTGAGAATTGGCCGGCGTTGGGCAGCCCTGGTCAGCGCCCAGTTCCGCGTGGAGCAGGGCCCTTTCTCGCTCGGGGCATGTCGCGGCCACCCGGAAAACGAGCCGCGACGATGGGGCGCGGCCGGCAGCCGCGGCGCCGGGGAGTTTTCCCCGAGCAGAGTGCATGCAGGCGCCGTGACCGGGCGTCCGCCTCCGCCGTGGCGGGCGGCCGGGGCGCCCCTGGAGGGGGCTGGCCTCTGTGGGGAAACGGACTGGTCTCTGACTCCGCGGCTAGGACGAAGCCGCGAAAGGTGCCGTTGTCGCCGGGATGGTCGGGGGACTCGTGGCGCGGGACTCAGGGTTCCCCATGGGGAGGCCCCCAGGCTCAGGCCCCTGGCAACGGAAGGCTGAGCAAGCAGGCCCGGGCCCGGGCCCGGCTTTCGGGGCTGGCCCGGCCCCAGCTGCCGGCGCCAGGGAGGGGACCCCCGGAGGCTGAGGAGCGGGAGGCGTCGGCCGCCCCGGGGCCCGCCTCCCGGAGCTCCTCCCGGCGGTGCTGGAACGCGACGACCCGCGATCCCGGACAGGGCCCCGGGAGGGCCGCCCTGCGGCCCTGTGGTGCCCGAAGTGGGTTCGCCGGGCGTTTTCCGGCCAATTCTCACGAGCGTTCTGCCCAAATCGGGATCGATTTGGGCAGAACGCTCGTGAGAATTGGCCGGCGTTGGGCAGCCCTGGTCAGCGCCCAGTTCCGCGTGGAGCAGGGTCCTTTCTCGCTCGGGGCATGTCGCGGCCACCCGGAAAACGAGCCGCGACGATGGGGCGCGGCCGGCAGCCGCGGCGCCGGGGAGTTTTCCCCGAGCAGAGTGCATGGAGGCGCCGTGGCCGGGCGTCCGCCTCCGCCGTGGCGGGCGGCCGGGGCGCCCCTGGAGGGGGCTGGCCTCTGTGGGGAAACGGACTGGTCTCTGACTCCGCGGCTAGGACGAAGCCGCGAAAGGTGCCGTTGTCGCCGGGACGGTCGGGGGACTCGTGGCGCGGGACTTAGGGTTCCCCATGGGGAGGCCCCCAGGCTCAGGCCCCTGGCAACGGAAGGCTGAGCAAGCAGGCCCGGGCCCGGGCACGGGCCCGGCTTTCGGGGCTGGCCCGGCCCCAGCTGCCGGCGCCAGGGAGGGGACCCCCGGAGGCTGAGGAGCGGGAGGCGTCGGCCGCCCCGGGGCCCGCCTCCCGGAGCTCCTCCCGGCGGTGCCGGAACGCGACGACCCGCGATCCCGGACAGGGCCCCGGGGGGGCCGCCCTGCGGCCCTGTGGTGCCCGAAGTGTGTTCGCCGGGCGTTTTCCGGCCAATTCTCACGAGCGTTCTGCCCAAATCGGGATCGATTTGGGCAGAACGCTCGTGAGAATTGGCCGGCGTTGGGCAGCCCTGGTCAGCGCCCAGTTCCGCGTGGAGCAGGGCCCTTTCTCGCTCGGGGCATGTCGCGGCCACCCGGAAAACGAGCCGCGACGATGGGGCGCGGCCGGCAGCCGCGGCGCCGGGGAGTTTTCCCCGAGCAGAGTGCATGGAGGCGCCGTGGCCGGGCGTCCGCCTCCGCCATGGCGGGCGGCCGGGGCGCCCCTGGAGGGGGCTGGCCTCTGTGGGGAAACGGACTGGTCTCTGACTCCGCGGCTAGGACGAAGCCGTGAAAGGTGCCGTTGTCGCCGGGACGGTCGGGGGACTCGTGGCGCGGGACTCAGGGTTCCCCATGGGGAGGCCCCGAGGCTCAGGCCCCTGGCAACGGAAGGCTGAGCAAGCAGGCCCAGGCCCGGACCCGGCTTTCGGGGCTGGCCCGGCCCCAGCTGCCGGAGCCAGGGAGGGGACCCCCGGAGGCAGAGGAGCGGGAGGCGTCGGCCGCCCCGGGGCCCGCCTCCCGGAGCTCCTCCCGGCGGTGCCGGAACGCGACGACCCGCGATCCCGGACAGGGCCCCGGGGGGGCCGCCCTGCGGCCCTGTGGTGCCCGAAGTGTGTTCGCCGGGCGTTTTCCGGCCAATTCTCACGAGCGTTCTGCCCAAATCGGGATCGATTTGGGCAGAACGCTCGTGAGAATTGGCCGGCGTTGGGCAGCCCTGGTCAGCGCCCAGTTCCGCGTGGAGCAGGGCCCTTTCTCGCTCGGGGCATGCCGCGGCCACCCGGAAAACGAGCCGCGACGATGGGGCGCGGCCGGCAGCCGCGGCGCCGGGGAGTTTTCCCCGAGCAGAGTGCATGGAGGCGCCGTGGCTGGGCGTCCGCCTCCGCCGTGGCGGGCGGCCGGGGCGCCCCTGGAGGGGGCTGGCCTCTGTGGGGAAACGGACTGGTCTCTGACTCCGCGGCTAGGACGAAGCCGCGAAAGGTGCCGTTGTCGCCGGGACGGTCGGGGGACTCGTGGCGCGGGACTCAGGGTTCCCCATGGGGAGGCCCCCAGGCTCAGGCCCCTGGCAACGGAAGGCTGAGCAAGCAGGCCCGGGCCTGGGCCCGGCTTTCGGGGCTGGCCCGGCTCCAGCTGCCGGCGCCAGGGAGGGGTCCCCCGGAGGCTGAGGAGCGGGAGGCGTCGGCCGCCCCGGGGCCCGCCTCCCGGAGCTCCTCCCGGCGGTGCCGGAACGCGACGATCCGCGATCCTGGACAGGGCCCCGCGGGGGCCGCCCTGCGGCCCTGTGGTGCCCGAAGTGTGTTCGCCGGGCGTTTTCCGGCCAATTCTCACGAGCGTTCTGCCCAAATCAATTTGGGCAGAACGCTCGTGAGAATTGGCCGGCGTTGGGCAGCCCTGGTCAGCGCCCAGTTCCGCGTGGAGCAGGGCCCTTTCTCGCTCGGGGCATGTCGCGGCCACCCGGAAAACGAGCCGCGACGATGGGGCGCGGCCAGCAGCCGCGGCGCCGGGGAGTTTTCCCCGAGCAGAGTGCATGGAGGCGCCGTGGCCGGGCGTCCGCCTCCGCCGTGGCGGGCGGCCGGGGCGCCCCTGGAGGGGGCTGGCCTCTGTGGGGAAACGGACTGGTCTCTGACTCCGCGGCTAGGACGAAGCCGCGAAAGGTGCCGTTGTCGCCGGGACGGTCGGGGGACTCGTGGCGCGGGACTCAGGGTTCCCCATGGGGAGGCCCCCAGGCTCAGGCCCCTGGCAACGGAAGGCTGAGCAAGCAGGCCCGGGCCCGGGCCCGGCTTTCGGGGCTGGCCCGGCCCCAGCTGCCGGCGCCAGGGAGGGGACCCCCGGAGGCTGAGGAGCGGGAGGCGTCGGCCGCCCCGGGGCCCGCCTCCCGGAGCTCCTCCCGGCGGTGCCGGAACGCGACGACCCGCGATCCCGGACAGGGCCCCGGGGGGGCAGCCCTGCGGCCCTGTGGTGCCCGAAGTGTGTTCGCCGGGCGTTTTCCGGCCAATTCTCACGAGCGTTCTGCCCAAATCGGGATCGATTTGGGCAGAACGCTCGTGAGAATTGGCCGGCGTTGGGCAGCCCTGGTCAGCGCCCAGTTCCGCGTGGAGCAGGGCCCTTTCTCGCTCGGGGCATGTTGCGGCCACCCGGAAAACGAGCCGCGACGATGGGGCGCGGCCGGCAGCCGCGGCGCCGGGGAGTTTTCCCCGAGCAAAGTGCATGGAGGCGCCGTGGCCGGGCGTCCGCCTCCGCCGTGGCGGGCGGCCGGGGCGCCCCTGGAGGGGGCTGGCCTCTGTGGGGAAACGGACTGGTCTCTGACTCCGCGGCTAGGACGAAGCCGCGAAAGGTGCCGTTGTCGCCGGGACGGTCGGGGGACTCGTGGCGCGGGACTCAGGGTTCCCCATGGGGAGGCCCCCAGGCTCAGGCCCCTGGCAACGGAAGGCTGAGCAAGCAGGCCCGGGCCCGGGCCCGGCTTTCGGGGCTGGCCCGGCTCCAGCTGCCGGCGCCAGGGAGGGGTCCCCCGGAGGCTGAGGAGCGCGAGGCGTCGGCCGCCCCGGGGCCCGCCTCCCGGAGCTCCTCCCGGCGGTGCCGGAACGCGACGATCCGCGATCCTGGACAGGGCCCCGCAGGGGCCGCCCTGCGGCCCTGTGGTGCCCGAAGTCTGTTCGCCGGGCGTTTTCCGGCCAATTCTCACGAGCGTTCTGCCCAAATCGGGATCGATTTGGGCAGAACGCTCGTGAGAATTGGCCGGCGTTGGGCAGCCCTGGTCAGCGCCCAGTGCCGCGTGGAGCAGGGCCCGTTCTCGCTCGGGGCATGGCGCGGCCACCCGGAAAACGAGCCGCGACAAAGGGGCGCGGCCGGGAGCCGCGGCGCCGGGGAGTTTTCCCCGAGCAGAGTGCATGCAGGCGCCGTGGCCGGGCGTCCGCCTCCGCCATGGCAGGCGGCCGGGGCGCCCCTGGAGGGGGCTGGCCTCTGTGGGGAAACGGACTGGTCTGTGACTCCGCGGCTAGGACGAAGCCGTGAAAGGTGCCGTTGTCGCCGGGACGGTCGGGGGACTCGTGGCGCGGGACTCAGGGTTCCCCATGGGGAGGCCCCCAGGCTCAGGCCCCTGGCAACGGAAGGCTGAGCAAGCAGGCCCGGGCCCGGGCCCGGCTTTCGGGGCTGGCCCGGCCCCAGCTGCCGGCGCCAGGGAGGGGACCCCCGGAGGCTGAGGAGCGGGAGGCGTCGGCCGCCCCGGTGCACGCCTCCCGGAGCTCCTCCCGGCGGTGCCGGAACGCGACGACCCGCGATCCCGGACAGGGCCCCGGGGGGGCCGCCCTGCGGCCCTGTGGTGCCCGAAGTGTGTTCGCCGGGCGTTTTCCGGCCAATTCTCACGAGTGTTCTGCCCAAATCGGGATCGATTTGGGCAGAACGCTCGTGAGAATTGGCCGGCGTTGGGCAGCCCTGGTCAGCGCCCAGTTCCGCGTGGAGCAGGGCCCTTTCTCGCTCGGGGCATGTCGCGGCCACCCGGAAAACGAGCCGCGACGATGGGGAGCGGCCGGCAGCCGCGGCGCCGGGGAGTTTTCCCCGAGCAGAGTGCATGGAGGCGCCGTGGCCGGGCGTCCGCCTCCGCCGTGGCGGGCGGCCGGGGGCCCCTGGAGGGGGCTGGCCTCTGTGGGGAAACGGACTGGTCTCTGACTCCGCGGCTAGGACGAAGCCGCGAAAGGTGCCGTTCTCGCCGGGACGGTCGGGGGACTCGTGGCGCGGGACTCAGGGTTCCCCATGGGGAGGCAACCAGGCTCAGGACCCTGGCAACGGAAGTCTGAGCAAGCAGGCCCGGGCCCGGGTTCGGGCCCGGATTTCGGGGCTGGCCCGGCCCCAGCTGCCGGCGCCAGGGAGGGGACCCCCGGAGGCTGAGGAGCGGGAGGCATCGGCCGCCCCGGGGCCCGCCTCCCGGATCTCCTCCCGTCGGTGCCGGAACGTGACGACCCGCGATCCCGGACAGGGCCCCGGGGGGGCCGCCCTGCGGCCCTGTGGTGCCCGAAGTGAGTTCGCCGGGCGTTTTCCGGCCAATTCTCACGAGCGTTCTGCCCAAATCGGGATCGATTTGGGCAGAACGCTCGTGAGAATTGGCCGGCGTTGGGCAGCCCTGGTCAGCGCCCAGTTCCGCGTGGAGCAGGGCCCTTTCTCGCTCGGGGCATGTCGCGGCCACCCGGAAAACGAGCCGCGACGTTGGGGCGCGGCCGGCAGGCGCGGCGCCGGGGAATTTTCCCCGAGCAGAGTGCATGGAGGCGCCGTGGCCGGGCGTCCGCCTCCGCCGTGGCGGGCGGCCGGGGCGCCCCTGGAGGGGGCTGGCCTCTGTGGGGAAACGGACTGGTCTCTGACTCCGCGGCTAGGACGAAGCCGCGAAAGGTGCCGTTTTCGCCGGGACGGTCGGGGGACTCGTGGCGCGGGACTCAGGGTTCCCCATGGGGAGGCCCCCAGGCTCAGGCCCCTGGCAACGGAAGGCTGAGCATGCAGGCCCGGGCACGGGCCCGGCTTTCGGGGCTGGCCCGGCCCCATCTGCCGGCGCCAGGGAGGGGACCCCCGAAGGCTGAGTTGCGGGAGGCGTCAGCCGCCCCGGGGCCCGCCTCCCGGAGCTCCTCCCGGCGGTGCCGGAACGCGACGACCCGCGATCCCGGACAGGGCCCCGGGGGGGCCGCCCTGCGGCCCTGTGGTGCCCGAAGTGTGTTCGCCGGGCGTTTTCCGGACAATTCTCACGAGCGTTCTGCCCAAATCGGGATCGATTTGGGCAGAACGCTCGTGAGAATTGGCCGGCGTTGGGCATTCCTGGTCAGCGCCCAGTTCCACGTGGAGCAGGGCCCTTTCTCGCTCGGGGCATGTCGCGGCCACCCGGAAAACGAGCCGCGACGATGGGGCGCGGCCGGCAGCCGCGGCGCCGGGGAGTTTTCCCCGAGCAGAGTGCATGGAGGCGCCGTGGCCGGGCGTCCGCCTCCGCCGTGGCGGGCGGCCGGGGCGCCCCTGGAGGGGGCTGGCCTCTGTGGGGAAACGGTCTGGTCTCTGACTCCGCGGCTAGGACGAAGCCGCGAAAGGTGCCGTTGTCGCCGGGACGTTCGGGGGACTCGTGGCGCGGGACTCAGGGTTCCCCATGGGGAGGCCCCCAGGCTCAGGCCCCTGGCAACGGAAGGCTTAGCAAGCAGGCCCGGGCCCGGGCCCGGCTTTCGGGGCTGGCCCGGCCCTAGCTGCCGGCGCTAGGGAGGGGACCCCCGGAGGCTGAGGAGCGGGAGGCGTCGGCCGCCCCGTGGCCCGCCTCCCGGAGCTACTCCCGGCGGTGCCGGAACGCGACGACCCGCGATCCCGGACAGGGCCCCGAGGGGGCCGCCCTGCGGCCCTGTGGTGCCCGAAGTGTGTTCGGCTGGCGTTTTCCGGCCAATTCTCACGAGCGTTCTGCCCAAATCGGGATCGATTTGGGCAGAACGCTCGTGAGAATTGGCCGGCGTTGGGCAGCCCTGGTCAGCGCCCAGTTCCGCGTGGAGCAGGGCCCTTTCTCGCTCGGGGCATGCCGCGGCCACCCGGAAAACGAGCCGCGACGATGGGGCGCGGCCGGCAGCCGCGGCGCCGGGGAGTTTTCCCCGAGCAGAGTGCATGGAGGCGCCGTGGCCGGGCGTCCGCCTCCGCCGTGGCGGGCGGCCGGGGCGCCCCTGGAGGGGGCTGGCCTCTGTGGGGAAACGGACTGGTCTCTGACTCCGCGGCTAGGACGAAGCCGCGAAAGGTGCCGTTGTCTCCGGGACGTTCGGGGGACTCGTGGCGCGGGACTCAGGGTTCCCCATGGGGAGGCCCCCAGGCTCAGGCCCCTGGCAACGGAAGGCTGAGCAAGCAGGCCCGGGCCCGGGCCCGGCTTTCGGGGCTGGCCCGGCCCTAGCTGCCGGCGCTAGGGAGGGGACCCCCGGAGGCTGAGGAGCGGGAGGCGTCGGCCGCCCCGTGGCCCGCCTCCCGGAGCTACTCCCGGCGGTGCCGGAACGCGACGACCCGCGATCCCGGACAGGGCCCCGGGGGGGCCGCCCTGCGGCCCTGTGGTGCCCGAAGTGTGTTCGCCGGGCGTTTTCCGGCCAATTCTCACGAGCGTTCTGCCCAAATCGGGATCGATTTGGGCAGAACGCTCGTGAGAATTGGCCGGCGTTGGGCAGCCCTGGTCAGCGCCCAGTTCCGCGTGGAGCAGGGCCCTTTCTCGCTCGGGGCATGCCGCGGCCACCCGGAAAACGAGCCGCGACGATGGGGCGCGGCCGGCAGCCGCGGCGCCGGGGAGTTTTCCCCGAGCAGAGTGCATGGAGGCGCCGTGGCCGGGCGTCCGCCTCCGCCGTGGCGGGCGGCCGGGGCGCCCCTGGAGGGGGCTGGACTCTGTGGGGAAACGGACTGGTCTCTGACTCCGCGGCTAGGACGAAGCCGCGAAAGGTGCCGTTGTCGCCGGGACGGTCGGGGGACTCGTGGTGCGGGACTCAGGGTTCCCCATGGGGAGGCCCCCAGGCTCAGGCCCCTGGCAACGGAAGGCTGAGCAAGCAGGCCCGGGCCCGGGCCCGGCGTTCGGGGCTGGCCCGGCCCCAGCTCCCGGCGCCAGGGAGGGGACCCCCGGAGGCTGAGGACCGGGAGGCGTCGGCCTCCCCGCGGCATGCCTCCCGGAGCTCCTCCTGGCGGTGACGGAACGCGACGACACGCGATCCCGGACAGGGCCCCGGGGGGGGTCGCCCTGCCGCCCTGTGGTGCCCGAAGTGTGTTCGCCGGGCCTTTTCCGGCCAATTCTCACGAGCGTTCTGCCCAAATCGGGATCGATTTGGGCAGAACGCTCGTGAGAATTGGCCGGCGTTGGGCAGCCCTGGTCAGCGCCCAGTTCCGCGTGGAGCAGGGCCCTTTCTCGCTCGGGGCATGTCGCGGCCACCCGGAAAACGAGCCGCGACGATGGGGCGCGGCCGGCAGCCGCGGCGCCGGGGAGTTTTCCCCGAGCAGAGTGCATGGAGGCGCCGTGGCCGGGCGTACCCCTCCGCCGTGGCGGGCGGCCGGGGCGCCCCTGGAGGGGGCTGGCCTCTGTGGGGAAACGGACTGGTCTCTGACTCCGCGGCTATGACGAAGCCGCGAAAGGTGCCGTTGTCGCTGGACGGTCGGGGGACTCGTGGCGCGGGACTCAGGGTTCCCCATGGGGAGGCCCCCAGGCTCAGGCCCCTGGCAACGGAAGGCTGAGCAAGCAGGCCCGGGCCCGGGCCCGGCTTTCGGGGCTGGCCCGGCCCCAGCTGCCGGCGCCAGGGAGGGGACCCCCGGAGGCTGAGGAGCGGGAGGCGTCGGCCTCCCCGGGGCCCGCCTCCCGGAACTCCTCCCGGCGGTGCCGGAACGCGACGACACGCGATCCCGGACAGGGCCCCGGAGGGGCGGCCCTGCGGCCCTGTGGTGCCCGAAGTGTGTTCGCCGGGCATTTTCTGGCCAATTCTCACGAGCGTTCTGCCCAAATCGGGATCGATTTGGGCAGAACGCTCGTGAGAATTGGCCGGCGTTGGGCAGACCTCGTCAGCGCCCAGTTCCGCGTGGAGCAGGGCCCTTTCTCGCTCGGGGCATGTCGCGGCCAACCGGAAAACGAGCCGCGACGATGGGGCGCGGCCGGCAGCCGCGGCGCCGGGGAGTTTTCCCCGAGCAGAATGCATGGAGGCGCCGTGGCTGGGCGTCCTCCTCCGCCGTAGCGGGCGGCCGGGGCGCCCCTGGAGTGGGCTGGCCTCTGTAGGGAAACGGACTGGTCTCTCACTCCGCGGCTAGGACGAAGCCGCGAAAGGTGCCGTTGTCGCCGGGACGGTCGGGGGACTCGTGGCGCGGGACTCAGGGTTCCCCATGGGGAGGCCCCCAGGCTCAGGCCCCTGGCAACGGAAGGCTGAGCAAGCAGGCCCGGGCCCGGGCTCGGGCCCGGCTTTCGGGGCTGGCCCAGCCCCAGCTGCCGGCGCCAGGGAGGGGACCCCCGGAGGCTGAGGAGCGGGAGGCGTCGGCCTCCCCGGGGCCCGCCTCCCGGAGCTCCTCCCGGCGGTGCCGGAACGCGACGACCCGCGATCCCGGACAGGGCCCCGGGGGGGCCGCCCTGCGGCCCTGTGGTGCCCGAAGTGTGTTCGCCGGGCGTTTTCCGGCCAATTCTCACGAGCGTTCTGCCCAAATCGGGATCGATTTGGGCAGAACGCTCGTGAGAATTGGCCGGCGTTGGGCAGCCCTGGTCAGCGCCCAGTTCCGCGTGGAGCAGGGCCCTTTCTCGCTCGGGGCATGTCGCGGCCACCCGGAAAACGAGCCGCGACGATGGGGCGCGGCCGGCAGCCGCGGCGCCGGGGAGTTTTCCCCGAGCAGAGTGCCTGGAAGCGCCGTGGCCGGGCGTCCGCCTCCGCCGTGGCCGGCGGCCGGGGCGCACCTGGAGGGGGCTGGCCTCTGTGGGGAAACGGACTGGTCTCTGACTCCGCGGCTATGACGAAGCCGCGAAAGGTGCCGTTGTCGCCGGGACGGTCGGGGGACTCGTGGCGCGGGACTCAGGGTTCCCCATGGGGAGGCCCCCAGGCTCAGGCCCCTGGCAACGGAAGGCTGAGCAAGCAGGCCCGAACCCGGGCCCGGGCCCGGCTTTCGGGGCTGGCCCGGCCCCAGCTGCCGGTGCCAGGGAGGGGACCCCCGGAGGCTGAGGAGCGGGAGGCGTCGGCCGCCCCTGGGCCCGCCTCCGGGAGCTCCTCCCGGCGGTGCCAGAACGCGACGACCCGCGATCCCGGACAGGGCCCCGGGGGGGCCGCCCTGCGGCCCTGTGGTGCCCGAAGTGTGTTCGCCGGGCGTTTTCCGGCCAATTCTCACGACCGTTCTGCCCAAATTGGGATCGATTTGGGCAGAACGCTCGTGAGAATTGGCCGGCGTTGGGCAGCCCTGGTCAGCGCCCAGTTCCGCGTGGAGCAGGGCCCTTTCTCGATCGGGGCATGCCGCGGCCACCCGGAAAACGAGCCGCGACGATGGGGCGCGGCCGGCAGCCGCCGCGCCGGGGAGTTTTCCCCGAGCAGAGTGCATGGAGGCGCCGTGGCCGGGCGTCCGCCTCCGCCGTGGCGGGTGGCCGGGGCGCCCCTGGAGGGGGCTGGCCTCTGTGGGGAAACGGACTGGTCTCTGACTCCGGGGCTAGGACGAAGCCGCGAAAGGTGCCGTTGTCGCCGGGACGGTCGGGGGACTCGTGGCGCGGGACTCAGGGTTCCCCATGGGGAGGCCCCCAGGCTCAGGCCCCTGGCAACGGAAGGCTGAGCAAGCAGGCCCGGGCCCGGGCCCGGCTTTCGGGGCTGGCCCGGCCCCAGCTGCCGGCGCCAGGGAGGGGACCCCCGGAGGCTGAGGAGCGGGAGGCGTCGGCCGCCCCGGGGCCCGCCTCCCGGATCTCCTCCCGGCGGTGCCGGAACGCGACGACCCGCGATCCCGTACAGGGCCCCGGGGGGGCCGCCCTGCGGCCCTGTGGTGCCCGAAGTGTGTTCGCCGGGCGTTTTCCGGCCAATTCTCACGAGCGTTCTGCCCAAATCGGGATCGATTTGGGCAGAACGCTCGTGAGAATTGGCCGGCGTTGGGCAGCCCTGGTCAGCGCCCAGTTCCTCGTGGAGCAGGGCCCTTTCTCGCTCGGGGCATGTCGCGGCCACCTGGAAAACGAGCCGCGACGATGGGGCGCGGCCGGCAGCCGCGGCGCCGGGGAGTTTTCCCCGAGCAGAGTGCATGGAGGCGCCGTGGCCGGGCGTCCGCCTCCGCCGTGGCGGGCGGCCGGAGCGCCCCTGGCGGGGGCTGGCCTCTGTGGGGAAACGGACTGGTCTCTGACTCCGCGGCTAGGACGAAGCCGCGAAAGGTGCCGTTGTCGCCGGGACGGTCGGGGGACTCATGGCGCGGGACTCAGGGTTCCCCATGGGGAGGCCCCCAGGCTCAGGCCCCTGGCAACGGAAGGCTGAGCAAGCAGGCCCGGGCCCGGGCCCGGCTTTCGGGGCTGGCCCGGCCCCAGCTGCCGGCACCAGGGAGGGGACCCCCGGAGGCTGAGGAGCGGGAGGCGTCGGACGCCCCGGGGCCCGCCTCCCGGAGCTCCTCCCGGCGGTGCCGGAACGCGACGACCCGCGATCCCGGACAGGGTCCCGGGGGGGCCGCCCTGCGGCCCTGTGGTGCCCGAAGTGGGTTCGCAGGGCGTTTTCCGGCCAATTCTCACGAGCGTTCTGCCCAAATCGGGATCGATTTGGGCAGAACGCTCGTGAGAATTGGCCGGCATTGGGCAGCCCTGGTCAGCGCCCAGTTCCGCGTGGAGCAGGGCCCTTTCTCGCTCGGGGCATGACGCGGCCACCCGGAAAACGAGCCGCGACAATGGGGCGCGGCCGGCAGCCGCAGCGCCGGGGAGTTTTCCCCGAGCAGAGTGCATGCAGGCGCCGTGACCGGGCGTCCGCCTCCGCCGTGGCGGGCGGCCGGGGCGCCCCTGGAGGGGGCTGGCCTCTGTGGGGAAACGGACTGGTCTCTGACTCCGCGGCTAGGACGAAGCCGCGAAAGGTGCCGATGTCTCCGGGACGGTCGGGGGACTCGTGGCGCGGGACTCAGGGTTCCCCATGGGGAGGCCCCCAGGCTCAGGCCCCTGGCAACGGAAGGCTGAGCAAGCAGGCCCGGGCCCGGGCCCGGCTTTCGGGGCTGGCCCGGCCCCAGCTGCCGGCGCCAGGGAGGGGACCCCCGGAGGCTGAGGAGCGGGAGGCGTCGGCCACCCCGGGGCCCGCCTCCCGGAGCTCCTCCCGGCGGTGCCGGAACGCGACGACCCGCGATCCCGGACAGGGCCCCGGGGGGGCCGCCCTGCGGCCCTGTGGTGCCCGAAGTGTGTTCGCCAGGCGTTTTCCGGCCAAGTCTCACGAGCGTTCTGCCCAAATCGGGATCGATTAGGGCAGAACGCTCGTGAGAATTGGCCGGCGTTGGGCAGCCCTGGTCAGCGCCCAGTTACGCATGGAGCAGGGCCCTTTCTCGCTCGGGGCATGTCGCGGCCACCCAGAAAACGAGCAGCGACGATGGGGCGCGGCCGGCAGCCGCGGCGCCGGGGAGTTTTCCCCGAGCAGAGTACATGGAGGCGCCGTGGCCGGGCGTCCGCCTCCGGCGTGACGGGCGGCCGGGGCGCCCCTGGAGGGGGCTGGCCTCTGTGGGGAAACGGACTGGTCTCTGACTCCGCGGCTAGGACGAAGCCGCGAAAGGTGCTGTTCTCGCCGGGACGGTCGGGGGACTCGTGGCGCGGGACTCAGGGTTCCCCATGGGGAGGCCCCCAGGCTCAGGCCCCTGGCAACGGAAGGCTGAGCAAGCAGGCCCGGGCCCGGGCCCGGCTTTCGGGGCTGGCCCGGCCCCAGCTGCCGGCGCCAGGGAGGGGACCCCCGGATGCTGAGGAGCGGGAGGCGTCGGCCGCCCCGGGGCCCGCCTCCCGGAGCTCCTCCCGGCGGTGCCGGAACGCGACGACCCGCGATCCCGGACAGGGCCCCGGGGGGGCCGCCCTGCGGCCCTGTGGTGCCCGAAGTGTGTTCGCCAGGCGTTTTCCGGCCAATTCTCACGAGCGTTCTGCCCAAATCGGGATCGATTTGGGCAGAACGCTCGTGAGAATTGGCCGGCGTTGGGCAGCCCTGGTCAGCGCCCAGTTCCGCGTAGAGCAGGGCCCTTTCTCGCTCGGGGCATGTCGCGGCCACCCGGAAAACGAGCCGCGACGATGGGGCGCGGCCGGCAGCCACGGCGCCGGGGAGTATTCCCCGAGGAGAGTGCATGAAGGCGCCGTGGCCGGGCGACGGCCTCCGCCGTAGCGGGCGGCCGGGGCGCCCCTGGAGGGGGCTGGCCTCTGTGGGGAAACGGACTGGTCTCTGACACCGCGGCTAGGACGAAGCCGCGAAAGGTGCCGTTGTCGCCGGGACGGTCGGGGGACTCGTGGCGCGGGACTCAGGGTTCCCCATGGGGAGGCCCCCAGGCTCAGTCCCCTGGCAACGGAAGGCTGAGCAAGCAGGCCCGGGCCCGGGCCCGGCTTTCGGGGCTGGCCCGGTCCCAGCTGCCGGCGCCAGGGAGGGGACCCCCGGAGGCTGAGGAGCGGGAGGCGTCGGCCGCACCGGGGCCCGCCTCCCGGAGCTCCTCCCGGCGGTGCCGGAACGCGATGACCCGCGATCCTGGACTGGGCCCCGGGGGGGCCGCCCTGCGGCCCTGTGGTGCCTGAAGTGTGTTCGCCGGGCATTTTCCGGCCAATTCTCACGAGCGTTCTGCCCAAATCGGGATCGATTTGGGCAGAACGCTCGTGAGAATTGGCCGGCGTTGGGCAGCCCTGGTCAGCGCCCAGTTCCTCGTGGAACAGGGCCCTTTCTCGCTCGGGGCATGTCGTGGCCACCTGGAAAACGAGCCGCGACGATGCGGCGCGGCCGGCAGCCGCGGCGCCGGGGAGTTTTCCCCGAGCAGAGTGCATGGAGGCGCCGTGGCCGGGCATCCGCCTCCGCCGTGGCGGGCGGCCGGGGCGCCCCTGGCGGGGGCTGGCCTCTGTGGGGAAACGGACTGGTCTCTGACTCCGCGGCTAGGACGAAGCCGCGAAAGGTGCCGTTGTCGCCGGGACGTTCGGGGGACTCGTGGCGCGGGACTCATGGTTCCCCATGGGGAGGCCCCCAGGCTCAGGCCCCTGGCAACGGAAGGCTGGGCAAGCAGGCCCGGGCCCGGGCCCGGCTTTCGGGGCTGGCCCGGCCCCAGCTCCCGGCGCCAGGGAGGGGACCCCCGGAGGCTGAGGACCGGGAGGCGTCGGCCTTCCCGCGGCATGCCTCCCGGAGCTCCTCCTGGCGGTGACGGAACGCGACGACACGCGATCCCGGACAGGGCCCCGGGGGGGGTCGCCCTGCCGCCCTGTGGTGCCCGAAGTGTGTTCGCCGGGCCTTTTCCGGCCAATTCTCACGAGCGTTCTGCCCAAATCGGGATCGATTTGGGCAGAACGCTCGTGAGAATTGGCCGGCGTTGGGCAGCCCTGGTCAGCGCCCAGTTCCGCGTGGAGCAGGGCCCTTTCTCGCTCGGGGCATGTCGCGGCCACCTGGAAAACGAGCCGCGACGATGGGGCGCGGCCGGCAGCCGCGGCGCCGGGGAGTTTTCCCCGAGCAGAGTGCATGGAGGCGCCGTGGCCGGGCGTCCGCCTCTGCCGTGGCGGGCGGCCGGGGCGCCCCTGGAGGGGGCTGGCCTCTGTGGGGAAACGGACTGGTCTCTCGCTCCGCGGCTAGGACGAAGCCGCGAAAGGTGCCATTGTCGCCGGGACGGTCGGGGACTCGTGGCGCGGGACTCAGGGTTCCCCATGGGCAGGCCCCCAGGCTCAGGCCCCTGGCAACGGAAGGCTGAGCAAGCAGGCCCGGGCCCGGCTTTCGGGGCTGGCCCGGCCCCAGCTGCCGGCACCAGGGAGGGGACCCCCGGAGGCTGAGGAGCGGGAGGCGTCGGCCGCCCCGGGGCCCGCCTCCCGGAGCTCCTCCCGGCGGTGCCGGTACGCGACGACCCGCGATCCCGGACAGGGCCCCGGGGGGGCCGCCCTGCGGCCCTGTGGTGCCCGAAGTGTGTTCGCCGGGCGTTTTCCGGCCAATTCTCACGAGCGTTCTGCCCAAATCGGGATCGATTTGGGCAGAACGCTCGTGAGAATTGGCCGGCGTTGGGCAGCCCTGGTCAGCGCCCAGTTCCGCGTGGAGCAGGGCCCTTTCTCGCTCGGGGCATGTCGCGGCCACCCGGAAAACGAGCCGCGACGATGGGGCGCGGCCGGCAGCCACGGCGCCGGGGAGTATTCCCCGAGCAGAGTGCATGAAGGCGCCGTGGCCGGGCGACGGCCTCCGCCGTAGCGGGCGGCCGGGGCGCCCCTGGAGGGGGCTGGCCTCTGTGGGGAAACGGACTGGTCTCTGACACCGCGGCTAGGACGAAGCCGCGAAAGGTGCCGTTGTCGCCGGGACGGTCGGGGGACTCGTGGCGCGGGTCTCAGGGTTCCCCATGGGGAGGCCCCCAGGCTCAGTCCCCTGGCAACGGAAGGCTGAGCAAGCAGGCCCGGGCCCGGGCCCGGCTTTCGGGGCTGGCCCGGTCCCAGCTGCCGGCGCCAGGGAGGGGACCCCCGGAGGCTGAGGAGCGGGAGGCGTCGGCCGCACCGGGGCACGCCTCCCGGAGCTCCTCCCGGCGGTGCCGGAACGCGATGACCCGCGATCCTGGACTGGGCCCCGGGGGGGCCGCCCTGCGGCCCTGTGGTGCCCGAAGTGTGTTCGCCGGGCGTTTTCCGGCCAATTCTCACGAGCGTTCTGCCCAAATCGGGATCGATTTGGGCAGAACGCTCGTGAGAATTGGCCGGCGTTGGGCAGCCCTGGTCAGCGCCCAGTTCCTCGTGGAACAGGGCCTTTTCTCGCTCGGGGCATGTCGTGGCCACCTGGAAAACGAGCCGCGACGATGGGGCGCGGCCGGCAGCCGCGGCGCCGGGGAGTTTTCCCCGAGCAGAGTGCATGGAGGCGCCGTGGCCGGGCATCCGCCTCCGCCGTTGCGGGCGGCCGGGGCGCCCCTGGCGGGGGCTGGCCTCTGTGGGGAAACGGACTGGTCTCTGACTCCGCGGCTAGGACGAAGCCGCGAAAGGTGCCGTTGTCGCCGGGACGGTCGGGGGACTCGTGGTGCGGGACTCATGGTTCCCCATGGGGAGGCCCCCAGGCTCAGGCCCCTGGCAACGGAAGGCTGAGCAAGCAGGCCCGGGCCCGGGCCCGGCTTTCGGGGCTGGCCCGGCCCCAGCTCCCGGCGCCAGGGAGGGGACCCCCGGAGGCTGAGGACCGGGAGGCGTCAGCCTCCCCGCGGCATGCCTCCCGGAGCTCCTCCTGGCGGTGACGGAACGCGACGACACGCGATCCCGGACAGGGCCCCGGGGGGGGTCGCCCTGCCGCCCTGTGGTGCCCGAAGTGTGTTCGCCGGGCCTTTTCCGGCCAATTCTCACGAGCGTTCTGCCCAAATCGGGATCGATTTGGGCAGAACGCTCGTGAGAATTGGCCGGCGTTGTGCAGCCCTGGTCAGCGCCCAGTTCCGCGTGGAGCAGGGCCCTTTCCCGCTCGGGGCATGTCGCGGCCACACGGAAAATGAGCCGCGACGATGGGGCCCGGCCGGCATCCGCGGCGCCGGGGAGTTTTCCCCGAGCAGAGTGCATGGAGGCGCCGTGGCCGGGCGTCCCCCTCCGCCGTGGCGGGCGGCCGGGGCGCCCCTGGAGGGGGCTGGCCTCTGTGGGGAAACGGACTGGTCTCTGACTCCGCGGCTAGGACGAAGCCGCGAAAGGTGCCGTTGTCGCTGGACGGTCGGGGGACTCGTGGCGCGGGACTCAGGGTTCCCCATGGGGAGGCCCCCAGGCTCAGGCCCCTGGCAACGGAAGGCTGAGCAAGCAGGCCCGGGCCCAGGCCCGGCTTTCGGGGCTGGCCCGGCCCCAGCTGCCGGCGCCAGGGAGGGGACCCTGGAGGCTGAGGAGCGGGAGGCGTCGGCCGCCCCTGGGCCCACCTCCCGGAGCTCCTCCCGGCGGTGCCGGAACGCGACGACCCGCGATCCCGGACAGGGCCCCGGGGGGGCCGCCCTGCGGCCCTGTGGTGCCCGAAGTGTGTTCGCCGGGCGTTTTCCGGCCAATTCTCACGACCGTTCTGCCCAAATTAGGATCGATTTGGGCAGAACGCTCGTGAGAATTGGCCGGCGTTGGGCAGCCCTGGTCAGCGCCCAGTTCCGCGTGGAGCAGGGCCCTTTCTCGCTCGGGGCATGTCGCGGCCACCCGGAAAACGAGCCACGACGATGGGGCGCGGCCGGCAGCCGCGGCGCCGGGGAGTTTTCCCCGAGCAGAGTGCATGGAGGCGCCGTGGCTGGGCGTCCGCCTCCGCCGTAGCGGGCGGCCGTGGCGCCCCTGGAGTGGGCTGGCCTCTGTAGGGAAACGGACTGGTCTCTCACTCCGCGGCTAGGACGAAGCCGCGAAAGGTGCCGTTGTCACCGGGACGGTCGGGGGACTCGTGGCGCGGGACTCAGGGTTCCCCATGGGGAGGCCCCCAGGCTCAGGCCCCTGGCAACGGAAGGCTGAGCAAGCAGGCCCGGGCCTGGTCCCGGCTTTCGGGGCTGGCCCGGCCCCAGCTGCCGGGGCCAGGGAGGGGACCCCCGGAGGCTGAGGAGCGGGAGGCGTCGGCCGCCCCGGGGCACGCCTCCCGGAGCTCCTCCCGGCGGTGCCGGAACGCGACGACCCGCGATCCCGGACAGGGCCCCTGGGGGCCGCCCTGCGGCCCTGTGGTGTCCGAAGTGTGTTCTCCGGGCGTTTTCCGGCCAATTCTCACGAGCGTTCTGCACAAATCGGGATCGATTTGGGCAGAACGCTCGTGAGAATTGGCCGGCGTTGTGCAGCCCTGGTCAGCGCCCAGTTCCGCGTGGAGCAGGGCCCTTTCTCGCTCGGGGCATGTCGCGGCCACCCGGAAAACGAGCCGCGACGATGGGGCGCGGCCGGCAGCCGCTGCGCCGGGGAGTTTTCCCCGAGCAGAGTGCATGGAGGCGCCGTGGCCGGGCGGCCGCCTCCGCCGTGGCGGGCGGCCGGGGCGCCCCTGGAGGGGGCTGGCCTCTGTGGGGAAACGGACTGGTCTCTCACTCTCGGCTAGGACGAAGCCGCGAAAGGTGCCGTTGTCGCCGGTATGGTCGGGGGACTCGTGGCGCGGGACTCAGGGTTCCCCATGGGGAGGCCCCCAGGCTCAGGCCCCAGTAACGGAAGGCTGAGCAAGTAGGCCCGGGCCCGGGCCCGGCTTTCGGGGCTTGCCCAGCCCCAGCTGCCGGCGCCAGGGAGGGGACACCCGTTGGCTGAGGAGCGGGAGGCGTCGGCCGCCCCGGGGCCCGCATCCCGGAGCTCCCCCCGGCGGTGCCGGACGCGACGACCCGCGATCCCGGACAGGGTCCCGGGGGGGCCGCCCTGCGGCCCTGTGGTGCCCGAAGTGTGTTCGCCGGGCGTTTTCCGGCCAATTCTCACGAGCGTTCTGCCCAAATCGGGATCGATTTGGGCAGAACGCTCGTGAGAATTGGCCGGCGTTGTGCAGCCCTGGTCAGCGCCCAGTTCCGCGTGGAGCAGGGCCCTTTCCCGCTCGGGGCATGTCGCGGCCACACGGAAAATGAGCCGCGACGATGGGGCCCGGCCGGCAGCCGCGGCGCCGGGGAGTTTTCCCCGAGCAGAGTGCATGGAGGCGCCGTGGCCGGGCGTCCGCCTCCGCCGTGTCGGGCGGCCGGGGCGCCCCTGGAGGGGGCTGGCCTCTGTGGGGAAACGGACTGGTCTCTGACTCCACGGCTGGGACGAAGCCGCGAAAGGTGCCGTCGTCGCCGGGACGGTCGGGGGACTCGTGGCGCGGGACACAGGGTTCCCCATGCGGAAGCCCCCAGGCTCAGGCCCCTGGCAACGGAAGGCTGAGCAAGCAGGCCCGGGCCCGGGCCCGGATTTCGGGGCTGGCCCGGCCCCAGCGGTCGGCGCCAGGGAGGGGACCCCCGGAGGCTGAGGAGCGGGAGGCGTCGCCCTCCCCGGGGCCCGCCTCCCAGAGCTCCTCCTGGCGGTGCCGGAACGCGACGACAGGGGATCCCGGACAGGGCCCCGGGGGGGCGGCCCTGCGGCCCTGTGGTGCCCGAAGAGTGTTCGTCGGGCGTTTTCCGGCCAATTCTCACGAGCGTTCTGCCCAAATCGGGATCGATTTGGGCAGAACGCTCGTGAGAATTGGCCGGCGTTGGGCAGCCCTGGTCAGCGCCCAGTTCCGCGTGGAGCAGGGCCCTTTCTCGCTCGGGGCATGTCGCGGCCACCCGGAAAACGAGCCGCGACGATGGGGAGCGGGCGACGGCCCCGGCGCTGGGGAGTTTTCCCCGAGCAGAGTGGGTGGAGGCGCCGTGGCCGGGCGTCCGTCTCCGCCGTGGCGGGCGGCCGGGGCGCCCGTGGAGGGGGCTGGCCTCTGTGTTGGAACGGAGTGATCTCTCACTCCACGGCTGGGACGAAGCCGCGAAAGGTGCCGTTGTCGCCGGGACGGTTGGGGGGACTCGTGGTGCGGGACTCAGGGTTCCCCATGCGGAGGCCCCCAGGCTCAGGCCCCTGGCAACGGAATGCTGAGCAAGCAGGCCCGGGCCAGGGCCGGCTTTCGGGGCTGGCCCGGCCCCAGAGGCCGGCGCCGGGGTGGGGACCCCCGGAGGCTGAGGAGCGGGAGGCGTCGGCCTCCCCGGGCCCGCCTCCAGGAGCTCCTCCTGGCGGTGCCGGTACGCGACGACACGCGATCCCGGACAGGGCCCCGTGGGGGCGGCCCTGCGGCCCTCTGGTGCCCGAAGTGTGTTCGCCGGGCGTTTTCCGGCCAATTCTCCCGAGCGTTCTGCCCAAATCGGGATCGATTTGGGCAGAACGCTCGTGAGAATTGGCCGGCGTTGGGCAGCCCTGGTCAGCGCCCAAGGCCGCGTGGAGCAGGGCCCTTTCTCGCTCGGGGCATGGCGCGGCAACACGGAAAACGAGCCGCGACGATGGGGCGCGCCCGGCGGCCCCGGCGCCGGGGAGTTTTCCCCGAGGAGAGTGGATGGAGGCGCCGTGGCCGGGCGTCCGCCTCCGCCGTGGCGGGCAGCCGGGGCGCCCGTGGAGGGGGCTGCCCTCTGTGGGGGAACGGAGTGATCTCTCACTCCAAGGCTGGGACAAAGCCGCGAAAGGTGCCGTTGTCGCCGGGACGGTCGGAGGGACTCGTGCGGCGGGACTCAGGGTTCCCCATGCGGAGGCCCCTGGGCCCCTGGCAACGGAAGGCTGAGCAAGCAGGCCCGGGCCCGGCCCCGGATTTCGGGGCCGGCCCGGACCCAGCGGCCGGCGCCGGGGATGGGACCGCCGCAGGCTGAGGAGCGGGAGGCGTCGGCCTCCCCGGGCCCGCCTCCAGGAGTTCCTCCTGGCGGTGCCGGAACGCGACGACACGTCATCCCGGACAGGGCCCCGGGGGGGCGGCCCTGCGGCCCTCTGGTGCCCGAAGTGTGTTCGCCGGTCATTTTCCGGCCAATTCTCACGAGCGTTCTGCCCAAATCGGGATCGATTTGGGCAGAACGCTCGTGAGAATTGGCCGGCGTTGGGCAGCCCTGGTCAGCGCCCAGGGCCGCGTGGAGCAGGGCCCTTTCTCGCTCGGGGCATGTCGCGGCCACCCGGAAAACGAGCCGCGACCATGGGGCGCGGCCGGCGGCCCCGGCGCCGGGGAGTTTTCCCCGAGTAGAGTGGATGGAGGCGCCTTGGCCGGGCATCCGCCTCCGCCGTGGCGGGCGGCGGGGGCGCCCGTGGAGGGGGCTGGCCTCTGTGGGGAACGGAGTGATCTCTCACTCCACGGCTGGGACGAAGCCGCGAAAGGTGCCGTTGTCGCCGGGACGGTCGGGGGGACTCGTGGCGCGGGTCTCAGGGTTCCCCATGCGGAGGCCCCAAGGCTCAGGCCCCTGGCAACGGAAGGCTGAGCAAGCAGGCCCGGGCCCGGGCCCGGATTTCGGGGCCGGCCCGGCCCCAGCGGCCGGCGCCGGGGATGGGACTGCCGGAGGCTGAGGAGCGGGAGGCGTCGGCCTCCCGGGAGCCCGCCTCCCGGAGCTCCTCCTGGCGGTGCCGGAACGCGACGACACGCGACCCCGGAGAGGGCCCCGGGGGGGCGGCCCTGCGGCCCTCTGGTGCCCGAAGTGTGTTCGCCTGGCGTTTTCCGGCCAATTCTCACGAGCGTTCTGCCCAAATCGATCCCGATTTGGGCAGAACGCTCGTGAGAATTGGCCGGCGTTGGGCAGACCTGGTCAGCGCCCAGTGCCGCGTGGAGCAGGGCCCTTTCTCGCTCGGGGCATGTCGCGGCCACCCGGAAAACGAGCCGCGACGATGGGGCGCGGCCGGTGGCCCCGGCGCCGGGGAGTTTTCCCCGAGCAGAGTGGATGGAGGCGCCGTGGCCGGGCGCCCGCCTCTGCCGTGGCGGGCGGCCTTGGCGCCCGTGGAGGGGGCTGGCCTCTGTGGGGGAACGGACTGATCTCTCACTCCACGGCTGGGACGAAGCCGCGAAAGGTGCTGTTGTCGCCGCGACGGTCGGGGGGACTCGTGGCGCGGGACTCAGGGTTCCCCGGGCGGAGGGCCCCAGGCTCAGGCCCCTGGCAACGGAAGGCTGAGCAAGCAGACCCGGGCCCGGGCCCGGCTTTCGGGGCTGGCCCGGCCCCAGCTACCGGCGCCAGGGAGGGGAACCACCGGAGGCTGAGGAGCAGGAGGCGTCGGCCTCCCCGGGGCCCGCCTCCCGGTGCTCCTCCTGGCGGTGCCGGAACGTGACGACCCGCGACCCCGGACAGGGCCCCGGGGGGGCGGCCCTGCGCCCCTGTGGTGCCCGAAGTGTGTTCGCCGGGCGTTTTCCGGCCAATTCTCACGAGCGTTCTGCCCATATCGGGATCGATTTGGGCAGAACGCTCGTGAGAATTGGCCGGCGATGGGCAGCCCTGGTAACGCCCAGTGCCGCGTGGAGCATGGCCCTTTCTCGCTCGGGGCATGGCGCGGCCACCCGGAAAACGAGCCGCGACGATGGGGCGCGGACTGCGCCCCCGGCGCCGGGGAGTTTTCCCCGAGCAGAGTGGATGGAGGCGCCGTGGCCGGGTGCCCGCCTCCGCCGTGTCGGGCAGCCGGGGCGCCCGTGGAGGGGGCTGGCCTCTGTGGGGGAACGGAGTGATCTCTCAATCCACGGCTGGGACGAAGCCGCGAAAGGTGCCGTTGTCGCCGGGACGGTCAGGGGGTCTCGTGGCGCGGGACTCAGGGTTCCCCATGCGGAGGCCCCAAGGCTCAGGCCCCTGGCAACGGAAGGCTGAGCAAGCAGGCCTGGGCCTGGGCCGGCTTTCGGGGCTAGCCCGGCCCCAGCGGCCGGCGCCAGGGAGGGGAACCCCGGAGGCTGAGGAGCGGGAGGCGTCGGCCTCCCCGGGGCCCGCCTCCCGGAGCTCCTCCAGGCGGTGCCGGTACGCGACGACACGCGATCCCGGACAGGGCCCCGGGGGGGCGGCCCTGCGGCCCTCTGGTGCCCGAAGTGTGTTCGCCGGGCGTTTTCCGGCCAATTCTCACGAGCGTTCTGCCCAAATCGGGATCGATTTGGGCAGAACGCTCGTGAGAATTGGCCGGCGTTGGGCAGCCCTGGTCAGAGCCCAAGGCCGCGTGGAGCAGGGCCCTTTCTCGCTCGGGGCATGGCGCGGCAACCCGGAAAACGAGCCGCGACGATGTGGCGCGCCCGGCGGCCCCGGCGCCGGGGAGTTTTCCCCGAGCAGAGTGGATGGAGGCGCCGTGGCCGGGCGTCCGCCTCCGCCGTGGTGGGCAGCCGGGGCGCCCGTGGAGGGGGCTGCCCTCTGTGGGGGAACGGAGTGAACTCTCACTCCACGGCTGGGACAAAGCCGCGAATGGTGCCGTTGTCGCCGGGACGGTCGGAGGGACTCGTGCGGCGGGACTCAGGGTTCCCCATGCGGAGGCCCCAAGGCTCAGGCCCCTGGCAACGGAAGGCTGAGCAAGCAGGCCCGGGCCCGGGCTCGGATTTCGGGGCCGGCCCGGCCCCAGCGGCCGGCGCCGGGGATGGGACCGCCGCAGGCTGCGGAGCGGGAGGCGTCGGCCCCCCCGGGGCCCGCTTCCAGGAGCTCCTCCTGGCGGTGCCGGAACCCGACGACACGCGACCCCGGACAGGGCCCCGGGGGGGCGGCCCTGCGACCCTCTGGTGCCCGAAGTGTGTTCGCCGAGCGTTTTCCGGCCAATTCTCACGAGGGTTCTGCCCAAATCGGGATCGATTTGGGCAGAACGCTCGTGAGAATTGGCCGGCTTTGGGCAGCCCTGGTCAGCGCCCAGTGCCGGGTGGAGCAGGGCCCTTTCTCGCTCGGGTCATGGCGCGGCCACCCGGAAAACGAGCCGCGACGATGGGGCGCGGCCGGCGGCCCCGGCGCCGGGGAGATTTCCCCGAGCAGAGTGGATGGAGGCGTCGTGGCCAGGTGCCCGCCTCCGCCGTGGCGGGTGGCCCGGGCGCCCGTGGAGGGGGCTGGCCTCTGTGGGGGAACGGAGTGATCTCTCACTCCACGGCTGGGACGAAGCCACGAAAGGTGCCGTTGTCATCGGGACGGTCGGTGGGACTCGTGGCGCGGGACTCAGGGTTCCCCATGCGGAGGCCCCCAGGCTCAGGCCCCTGGCAACGGAAGGCTAAGCAAGCAGGCCCGGGCCCGGGCCCGGCTTTCGGGGCTGGCCCGGCCCCAGCGGCCGGCGCCAGGGAGGGGACACCCGGAGGGTGAGGAGCGGGAGGCGACGGCCTCCCCGGGGCCCGCCTCCCGGAGCTCCTCCTTGCGGTGCCGGAACGCGACGACACGCGATCCCGGACAGGGCCCCGGGGGTCGGCCCTGCGGCCCTGTGGTGCCCGAAGTGTGTTCGCCGGGCGTTTTCCGGCCAATTCTCACGAGCGTTCTGCCCAAATCGGGATCGATTTGGGCAGAACGCTCGTGAGAATTGGCCGGCGTTGGGCAGCCCTGGTCAGCGCCCAGTGCCGCGTGGAGCAGGGCCCTTTCTCGCTCGGGGCATGGCGCGGCCACCCGGAAAACGAGCCGCGACGATGGGGCGCGGCCGGCGGCCCCGGCGCCGGGGAGTTTTTCCCGAGCAGAGTGGATGGAGGCGCCATGGCGGGGCGTCCGCCTCCGCCGTGGCGGGCGGCCGGGGCGCCCTTGGAGGGGGCTGGCCTCTGTGGGGGAACGGAGTGATCTCTCACTCCACGGCTGGGACGAAGCCGCGAAAGGTGCCGTTGTCGCCGGGACGGTCGGGGGGACTCGTGGCGCGGGACTCAGGGTTCCCCATGCGGAGGCCCCCAGGCTCAGGCCCCTGGCAACGGAAGGCTGAGCAAGCAGGCCCGGGCCCTGTTTCAGGGCTGGTCCGGCCCCAGCGGCCGGCGCCAGGGAGGGGACCCCCGGAGGCTGAGGAGCGGGAGGCGTCGGCCTCCCCGGGTCCCGCTTCCCGGAGCTCCTCCCGGCGGTGCCGGAACGCGACGACCCGCGATCCCGGACAGCGCCCTGGGGGGCCGCCCTGCGGCCCTGTGGTGCCCGAAGTGTGTTCGCCGGGCGTTTTCCGGCCAATTCTCACGAGCGTTCTGCCCAAATCGTGATCGATTTGGGCAGAACGCTCGTGAGAATTGGCCGGCGTTGGGCAGCCCTGGTCAGCGCCCAGTTCCGCGTGGAGCAGGGCCCTTTCTCGCTCGGGGCATGTCGCGGCCACCCGGAAAACGAGCCGCGACAATGGGGCGCGGCCGGTAGCCGCGGCGCCGGGGAGTTTTCCCCGAGCCGAGTGCATAGAGGCGCCGTGGCCGGGCGTCCCCGTCCGCCGTGGCGGGCGGCCGGGGCGCCCCTGGAGGGGGCTGGCCTCTGTGGGGAAACGGACTGGTCTCTGACTCCGCGGCTAGGACGAAGCCGCGAAAGGTGCCGTTGTCGCCGGGACAGTCGGGGGACTCGTGGCGCGGGACTCAGGGTTCCCCATGGGGAGGCCCCCAGGCTCAGGCCCCTGGCAACGGAAGGCTGAGCAAGCAGGCCCGGGCCCGGGCCCGGCTTTCGGGGCTGGCCCGGCCCCAGCTGCCGGCGCCAGAGAGGGGACCCCCGGAGGCTTAGGAGTGGGAGGCGTCGGCCGCCCCGGGTCCCGCCTCCCGGAGCTCCTCCCGGCGGTGCCGGAACGCGACGACCCGCGATCCCAAACAGGGCCCCGGGGGGGCCGCCCTGCGGCCCTGTGGTGCCCGAAGTGTGTTCGCCGGGCGTTTTCCGGCCAATTCTCACGAGCGTTCTGCCCAAATCGGGATCGATTTGGGCAGAACGCTCGTGAGAATTGGCCGGCGTTGGGCAGCCCTGGTCAGCGCCCAGTTCCGCGTGGAGCAGGGCCCTTTCTCGCTCGGGGCATGGCGCGGCCACCCGTAAAACGAGCCGCGACGATGGGGCGCGGCCGGCAGCCGCGGCGCCGGGGAGTTTTCCCTGAGCAGAGTGCATGGAGGCGCCGTGGCCGGGCGTCCCCCTCCGCCGTGGCGGGCGGCCGGGGCGCCCCTGGAGGGGGCTGGCCTCTGTGGGGAAACGGACTGGTCTCTGACTCCGCGGCTAGGACGAAGCCGCGAAAGGTGCCGTTTTTGCCGGGACGGTCGGGGGACTCGTGGCGCGGGACTCAGGGTTCCCCATGGGGAGGCCCCCAGGCTCAGGCCCCTGGCAACGGAAGGCTGAGCAAGCAGGCCCGGGCCCGGGCCCGGCTTTCGGGGCTGGCCCGGCCCCAGCTGCCGGCGCCAGGGAGGGGACCCCCGGAGGCTGAGGAGCGGGAGGCGTCGGCCTCCCCGGGTCCCGGTTCCCGGAGCTCCTCCCGGCGTTGCCGGAACGCGACGACCCGCGATCCCGGACAGGACCCCGTGGGGGCCGCCCTGCGGCGCTGTGGTGCCCGAAGTGTGTTCGCCGGGCGTTTTCCGGCCAATTCTCACGAGCGTTCTGCCCAAATCGGGATCGATTTGGGCAGAACGCTCGTGAGAATTGGCCGGCGTTGGGCAGCCCTGGTCAGCGCCCAGTTCCGCGTGGAGCAGGGCGCTTTCTCGCTCGGGGTAGTCACGGCCACCCGAAAAACGAGCCGCGACGATGTGGCGCGCCCGGCGGCCCCGGCGCCGGGGAGTTTTCCCCGAGCAGAGTGGATGGAGGCGCCGTGGCCGGGCGTCCGCCTCCGCCGTGGCGGGCGGCCGGGGCGCCACTGGAGGGGGCTGGCCTCTGTGGGGAAACGGACTGGTCTCTCACTCCGCGGCTAGGACGAAGCCGTGAATGGTGCCGTTGTCGCCGGGACGGTCGGGGGACTCGTGGCGCGGGACTCAGGGTTCCCAATGGGGAGGCCCCCAGGCTCAGGCCCCTGCAACGGAAGGCTGAGCAAGCAGGCCCGGGCCCGGGCCCGGCTTTCGGGGCTAGCCCGGCCCCAGCTGCCGGCGCCAGAGAGGGGACCCCCGGAGGCTTAGGAGTGGGAGGCGTCGGCCGCCCCGGGTCCCGCCTCCCGGAGCTCCTCCCGGCGGTGCCGGAACGCGACGACCCGCGATCCCAAACAGGGCCCCGGGGGGGCCGCCCTGCGGCCCTGTGGTGCCCGAAGTGTGTTCGCCGGGCGTTTTCCGGCCAATTCTCACGAGCGTTCTGCCCAAATCGGGATCGATTTGGGCAGAACGCTCGTGAGAATTGGCCGGCGTTGGGCAGCCCTGGTCAGCGCCCAGTTCCGCGTGGAGCAGGGCCCTTTCTCGCTCGGGGTATGTCACGGCCACCCGAAAAACGAGCCGCGACGATGGGGCGCGGCCGGCAGCCGCGGCGCCGGGGAGTTTTCCCCGAGCAGAGTGCATGGAGGCGCCGTTGCCGGGCGTCCGCCTCCGCCGTGGCAGGCGACCGGGGCGCCCCTGGAGGGGGCTGGCCTCTGTGGGGAAACGGACTGGTCTCTGACTCCGCGGCTAGGACGAAGCCGCGAAAGGTGCCGTTTTTGCCGGGACGGTCGGGGGACTCGTGGCGCGGGACTCAGGGTTCCCCATGGGGAGGCCCCCAGGCTCAGGCCCCTGGCAACGGAAGGCTGAGCAAGCAGGCCCGGGGCCGGGCCCGGCTTTCGGGGCTGGCCCGGCCCCAGCTGCCGGCGCCAGGGAGGGGACCCCCGGAGGCTGAGGAGCGGGAGGCGTCGGCCTCCCCGGGTCCCGGTTCCCGGAGCTCCTCCCGGCGTTGCCGGAACGCGACGACCCGCGATCCCGGACAGGACCCCGTGGGGGCCGCCCTGCGGCGCTGTGGTGCCCGAAGTGTGTTCGCCGGGCGTTTTCCGGCCAATTCTCACGAGCGTTCTGCCCAAATCGGGATCGATTTGGGCAGAACGCTCGTGAGAATTGGCCGGCGTTGGGCAGCCCTGGTCAGCGCCCAGTTCCGCGTGGAGCAGGGCCCTTTCTCGCTCGGGGCATGTCGCGGCCACCCGGAAAATGAGCCGCGACGATGGGGCGCGTCCGGCAGCCGCGGCGCCGGGGAGTTTTCCCCGAGCAGAGTGCATGGAGGCGCCGTGGCCGGGTGTCCGCCTCCGCCGTGGCGGGCGGCCGGGGCGCCACTGGAGGGGGCTGGCCTCTGTGGGGAAACGGACTGGTCTCTCACTCCGCGGCTAGGACGAAGCCGTGAATGGTGCCGTTGTCGCCGGGACGGTCGGGGGACTCGTGGCGCGGGACTCAGTGTTCCCAATGGGGAGGCCCCCAGGCTCAGGCCCCTGGCAACGGAAGGCTGAGCAAGCAGGCCCGGGCCCGGGCCCGGCTTTCGGGGCTGGCCCGGCCCCAGCTGCCGGCGCCAGGGAGGGGACCCCCGGAGGCTGAGGAGCGGGAGGCGTCGGCCTCCCCGGGGCCCGCCTCCAGGAGCTCCTCCCGGCGGTGCCGGAACGCGACGACCCGCGATCCCGGACAGGGCCCCGGGGGGGCCGTCCTGCGGCCCTGTGGTACCCGAAGTGTGTTCGCCGGGCGTTTTCCGGCCAATTCTCACGAGCGTTCTGCCCAAATCGGGATCGATTTGGGCAGAACGCTCGTGAGAATTGGCCGGCGTTGGGCAGCCCTGGTCAGCGCCCAGTTCCGCGTGGAGCAGGGCGCTTTCTCGCTCGGGGCATGTCGCGGCCACCCGGAAAACGAGCCGCGACGATGGGGCGCGGCCGGCAGCCACTGCGCCGGGGAGTATTCCCCGAGCAGAGTGCATGAAGGCGCCGTGGCCGGGCAACGGCCTCCGCCGTAGCGGGCGCCCGGGGCGCCCCTGGAGGGGGCTGGCCTCTGTGGGGAAACGGACTGGTCTCTGACACCGCGGCTAGGACGAAGCCGCGAAAGGTGCCATTGTCGCCGGGACGGTCGGGGGACTCGTGGCGCGGGACTCAGGGTTCCCCATGGGGAGGCCCCCAGGCTCAGTCCCCTGGCAACGGAAGGCTGAGCAAGCAGGCCCGGGCCCGGGCCCGGCTTTCGGGGCTGGCCCGGTCCCAGCTGCCGGCGCCAGGGAGGGGACCCCCGGAGGCTGAGGAGCGGGAGGCGTCGGCCGCACCGGGGCCCGCCTCCCGGAGCTCCTCCCGGCGGTGCCGGAACGCGATGACCCGCGATCCTGGACTGGGCCCCGGGGGGGCCGCCCTGCGGCCCTGTGGTGCCCGAAGTGTGTTCGCCGGGCGTTTTCCGTCATTTCTCACGAGCGTTCTGCCCAAATCGGGATCGATTTGGGCAGAACGCTCGTGAGAATTGGCCGGTGTTGGGCAGCCCTGGTCAGCGCCCAGTGCCGCGTGGAGCAGGGCCCTTTCTCGCTCGGGGCATGTCGCGGCCACCCGGAAAACGAGCCGCGACAAAGGGGCGCGGCCGGGAGCCGCGGCGCCGGGGAGTTTTCCCCGAGCAGAGTGCATGGAGGCGCCGTGGCCAGGCGTCCGCCTCCGCCATGGCGGGCGGCCGGGGCGCCCCTGGAGGGGGCTGGCCTCTGTGGGGAAACGGACTGGTCTCTGACTCCGCGGCTAGGACGAAGCCGTGAAAGGTGCCGTTGTCGCCGGGACGGTCGGGGGACTCGTGGCGCGGGACTCAGGGTTCCCCATGGGGAGGCCCCGAGGCTCAGGCCCCTGGCAACGGAAGGCTGAGCAAGCAGGCCCAGGCCCGGGCCCGGCTTTCGGGGCTGGCCCGGCCCCAGCTGCCGGAGCCAGGGAGGGGACCCCCGGAGGCAGAGGAGCGGGAGGCGTCGGCCGCCCCGGGGCCCGCCTCCCGGAGCTCCTCCCGGCGGTGCCGGAACGCGACGACCCGCGATCACGGACAGGGCCCCGGGGGGGCCGCCCTGCGGCCCTGTGGTGCCCGAAGTGTGTTCGCCGGGCGTTTTCCGGCCAATTCTCACGAGCATTCTGCCCAAATCGGGATCGATTTGGGCAGAACGCTCGTGAGAATTGGCCGGCGTTGGGCAGCCCTGGTCAGCGCCCAGTTCCGCGTGGAGCAGGGCCCTTTCTCGCTCGGGGCATGCCGCGGCCACCCGGAAAACGAGCCGCGACGAAGGGGCGCGGCCGGCAGCCGCGGCGCCGGGGAGTTTTCCCCGAGCAGAGTGGATGGAGGCGCCGTGGCCGGGCGTCCGCCTCCGCCGTGGCGGGCGGCCGGGGCGCCCCTGGAGGGGGCTGGCCTCTGTGGGGAAACGGACTGGTCTCTGACTCCGCGGCTAGGACGAAGCCGCGAAAGGTGCCGTTGTCGCCGGGACGGTCGGGGGACTCGTGGCGCGGGACTCAGGATTCCCCATGGGGAGGCCCCCAGGCTCAGGCCCCTGGCAACGGAAGGCTGAGCAAGCAGGCCCGGGACCGGGCCCGGCTTTCGGGGCTGGCCCGGCTCCAGCTGCCGGCGCCAGGGAGGGGTCCCCCGGAGGCTGAGGAGCGGGAGGCGTCGGCCGCCCCGGGGCCCGCCTCCCGGAGCTCCTCCCGGCGGTGCCGGAACGCGACGATCCGCGATCCTGGACAGGGCCCCGCGGGGGCCGCCCTGCGGCCCTGTGGTGCCCGAAGTGTGTTCGCCGGGCGTTTTCCGGCCAATTCTCACGAGCGTTCTGCCCAAATCAATTTGGGCAGAACGCTCGTGAGAATTGGCCGGCGTTGGGCAGCCCTGGTCAGCGCCCAGTTCCGCGTGGAGCAGGGCCCTTTCTCGCTCGGGGCATGTCGCGGCCACCCGGAAAACGAGCCGCGACGATGGGGCGCGGCCGGCAGCCGCGGCGCCGGGGAGTTTTCCCCGAGCAGAGTGCATGGAGTCGCCGTGGCCGGGCGTCCGCCTCCGCCGTGGCGGGCGGCCGGGGGCCCCTGGAGGGGGCTGGCCTCTGTGGGGAAACGGACTGGTCTCTGACTCCGCGGCTAGGACGAAGCCGCGAAATCTGCCATTGTCGCCGGGAAGGTCGGGGGACTCGTGGCGCGGGACTCAGGGATCCCCATGGGGAGGCGCCCAGGCTCAGGACCCTGGCAACGGAAGGCTGAGCAAGCAGGCCCGGGCCCGGGCTCGGGCCCGGATTTCGGGGCTGGCCAGGCCCCAGCTGCCGGCGCCAGGGAGGGGACCCCCGGAGGCTGAGGAGCGGGAGGCGTCGGCCGCCCAGGGGCCCGCCTCCCGGAGCTCCTCCCGGCGGTGCCGGAACGCGACGACCCGCGATCCCGGACAGGGCCCCGGGGGGGCCACCCTGCGGCCCTGTGGTGCCCGAAGAGTGTTCGCCGGGCGTTTTCCGGCCAATTCTCACGAGCGTTCTGCCCAAATCGGGATCGATTTGGGCAGAACGCTCGTGAGAATTGGCCGGTGTTGGGCAGCCCTGGTCAGCGCCCAGTGCCGCGTGGAGCAGGGCCCTTTCTCGCTCGGGGCATGTCGCGGCCACCCGGAAAACGAGCCGCGACAAAGGGGCGCGGCCGGGAGCCGCGGCGCATGGGAGTTTTCCCCGAGCAGAGTGCATGGAGGCGCCGTGGCCAGGCGTCCGCCTCCGCCATGGCGGGCGGCCGGGGCACCCCTGGAGGGGGCTGGCCTCTGTGGGGAAACGGACTGGTCTCTGACTCCGCGGCTAGGACGAAGCCGTGAAAGGTGCCGTTGTCGCCGGGACGGTCGGGGGACTCGTGGCGCGGAACTCAGGGTTCCCCATGGGGAGGCCCCGAGGCTCAGGCCCCTGGCAACGGAAGGCTGAGCAAGCAGGCCCAGGCCCGGGCCCGGCTTTCGGGGCTGGCCCGGCCCCAGCTGCCGGAGCCAGGGAGGGGACCCCCGGAGGCAGAGGAGCGGGAGGCGTCGGCCGCCCCGGGGCCCGCCTCCCGGAGCTCCTCCCGGCGGTGCCGGAACGCGACGACCCGCGATCACGGACAGGGCCCCGGGGGGGCCGCCCTGCGGCCCTGTGGTGCCCGAAGTGTGTTCGCCGGGCGTTTTCCGGCCAATTCTCACGAGCGTTCTGCCCAAATCGGGATCGATTTGGGCAGAACGCTCGTGAGAATTGGCCGGCGTTGGGCAGCCCTGGTCAGCGCCCAGTTCCGCGTGGAGCAGGGCCCTTTCTCGCTCGGGGCATGCCGCGGCCACCCGGAAAACGAGCCACGTCGATGGGGCGCGGCCGGCAGCCGCGGCGCCGGGGAGTTTTCCCGGAGCAGAGTGCATGGAGGCGCCGTGGCCGGGCGTCCGCCTCCGCCGTGGCGGGCGGCCGGGGCGCCCCTGGAGGGGGCTGGCCTCTGTGGGGAAACGGACTGGTCTCTGACTCCGCGGCTAGGACGAAGCCGCGAAAGGTGCCGTTGTCGCCGGGACGGTCGGGGGACTTGTGGCGCGGGACTCAGGGTTCCCCATGGGGAGGCCCCCAGGCTCAGGCCCCTGGCAACGGAAGGCTGAGCAAGCAGGCCCGGGCCCGGGCCCGGCTTTCGGGGCTGGCCCGGCTCCAGCTGCCGGCGCCAGGGAAGGGTCCCCCGGAGGCTGAGGAGCGGGAGGCGTCGGCCGCCCCGGGGCCCGCCTCCCGGAGCTCCTCCCGGCGGTGCCGGAACGCGACGATCCGCGATCCTGGACAGGGCCCCGCGGGGGCCGCCCTGCGGCCCTGTGGTGCCCGAAGTGTGTTCGCCGGGCGTTTTCCGGCCAATTCTCACGAGCGTTCTGCCCAAATCAATTTGGGCAGAACGCTCGTGAGAATTGGCCGGCGTTGGGCAGCCCTGGTCAGCGCCCAGTTCCGCGTGGAGCAGGGCCCTTTCTCGCTCGGGGCATGTCGCGGCCACCCGGAAAACGAGCCGCGACGATGGGGCGCGGCCAGCAGCCGCGGCGCCGGGGAGTTTTCCCCGAGCAGAGTGCATGGAGGCGCCGTGGCCGGGCGTCCGCCTCCGCCGTGGCGGGCGGCCGGGGCGCCCCTGGAGGGGGCTGGCCTCTGTGGGGAAACGGACTGGTCTCTGACTCGGCGGCTAGGACGAAGCCGCGAAAGGTGCCGTTGTCGCCGGGACGGTCGGGGGACTCGTGGCCCGGGACTCAGGGTTCCCCATGGGGAGGCCCCCAGGCTCAGGCCCCTGGCAACGGAAGGCTGAGCAAGCAGGCCCGGGCCCGGGCCCGGCTTTCGGGGCTGGCCCGGCCCCAGCTGCCGGCGCCAGGGAGGGGACCCCCGGAGGCTGAGGAGCGGGAGGCGTCGGCCGCCCCGGGGCCCGCCTCCCGGAGCTCCTCCCGGCGGTGCCGGAACGCGACGACCCGCGATCCCGGACAGGGCCCCGGGGGGGCCTCCCTGCGGCCCTGTGGTGCCCGAAGTGTGTTCGCCGGGCTTTTTCCGGCCAATTCTCACGAGCGTTCTGCCCAAATCAGGATCAATTTGGGCAGAACGCTCGTGAGAATTGGCCGGCGTTGGGCAGCCCTGGTCAGCGCCCAGTTCCGCGTGGAGCAGGGCCCTTTCTCGCTCGGGGCATGTCGCGGCCACCCGGAAAACGAGCCGCGACGATGGGGCGCGGCCGGCAGCCGCGGCGCCGGGGAGTTTTCCCCGAGCAGAGTGCATGGAGTCGCCGTGGCCGGGCGTCCGCCTCCGCCGTGGCGGGCGGCCGGGGGCCCCTGGAGGGGGCTGGCCTCTGTGGGGAAACGGACTGGTCTCTGACTCCGCGGCTAGGACGAAGCCGCGAAATGTGCCATTGTCGCCGGGAAGGTCGGGGGACTCGTGGCGCGGGACTCAGGGATCCCCATGGGGAGGCGCCCAGGCTCAGGACCCTGGCAACGGAAGGCTGGGCAAGCAGGCCCAGGCCCGGGCCCGGCTTTCGGGGCTGGCCCGGCCCCAGCTGCCGGAGCCAGGGAGGGGACCCCCGGAGGCAGAGGAGCAGGAGGCGTCGGCCGCCCCGTGGCCCGCCTCCCGGAGCTCCTCCCGGCGGTGCCGGAACGCGACGACCCGCGATCCCGGACAGGGCCCCGGGGGGGCCGCCCTGCGGCCCTGTGGTGCCCGAAGTGTGTTCGCCGGGCGTTTTCCGGCCAATTCTCACGAGCATTCTGCCCAAATCGGGATCGATTTGGGCAGAACGCTCGTGAGAATTGGCCGGCGTTGGGCAGCCCTGGTCAGCGCCCAGTTCCGCGTGGAGCAGGGCCCTTTCTCGCTCGGGGCGTGCCGCGGCCACCCGGAAAACGAGCCGCGACGATGGGGCGCGGCCGGCAGCCGCGGCGCCGGGGAGTTTTCCCCGAGCAGAGTGGATGGAGGCGCCGTGGCCGGGCGTCCGCCTCCGCCGTGGCGGGCGGCCGGGGCGCCCCTGGAGGGGGCTGGCCTCTGTGGGGAAACGGACTGGTCTCTGACTCCGCGGCTAGGACGAAGCCGCGAAAGGTGCCGTTGTCGCCGGGACGGTCGGGGGACTCGTGGCGCGGGACTCAGGGTTCCCCATGGGGAGGCCCCCAGGCTCAGGCCCCTGGCAACGGAAGGCTGAGCAAGCAGGCCCGGGCCCTGGCCCGGCTTTCGGGGCTGGCCCGGCCCCAGCTGCCGGAGCCAGGGAGGGGACCCCCGGAGGCAGTGGAGCGAGAGGCGTCGGCCGCCCCGGGGCCCGCCTCCCGGAGCTCCTCCCGGCGGTGCCGGAACGCGACGACCCGCGATCCCGGACAGGGCCCCGGGGGGGCCGCCCTGCGGCCCTGTGGTGCCCGAAGTGTGTTCGCCGGGCGTTTTCCGGCCAATTCTCACGAGCGTTTTGCCCAAATCAATTTGGGCAGAACGCTCGTGAGAATTGGCCGGCGTTGGGCAGCCCTGGTCAGCGCCCAGTTCCGCGTGGAGCAGGGCCCTTTCTCGCTCGGGGCATGTCGCGGCAACCCGAAAACGAGCCGCGACGAGGCGGCGCGGCCAGCAGCCGCGGCGCCGGGGAGTTTTCCCCGAGCAGAGTGCATGGAGGCGCCGTGGCCGGGCGTCCGCCTCCGCCGTGACGGGCGGCCGGGGCGCCCCTGGAGGGGGCTGGCCTCTGTGGGGAAACGGACTGGTCTCTGACTCCGCGGCTAGGACGAAGCCGCGAAAGGTGCCGTTGTCGCCGGGACGGTCGGGGGACTCGTGGCGCGGGACTCAGGGTTCCCCATGGGGAGGCCCCCAGGCTCAGGCCCCTGGCAACGGAAGGCTGAGCAAGCAGGCCCGGGCCCGGGCCCGGCTTTCGGGGCTGGCCCGGCCCCAGCTGCCGGCGCCAGGGATGGGACCCCCGGAGGCTGAGGAGCGGGAGGCGTCGGCCGCCCCGGGGCCCGCCTCCCGGAGCTCCTCCCGGCGGTGCCGGAACGCGACGAACCGCTATCCCAGACAGGGCCCCGGGGGGGCCGCCCTGCGGCCCTGTGGTGCCCGAAGTGTGTTCGCCGGGCGTTTTCCGGCCAATTCTCACGAGCGTTCTGCCCAAATCGGGATCGATTTGGGCAGAACGCTCGTGAGAATTGGCCGGCGTTGGGCAGCCCTGGTCAGCGCCCAGTGCCGCGTGGAGCAGGGCCCTTTCTCGCTCGGGGCATGTCGCGGCCACCCGGAAAACGAGCCGCGACAAAGGGGCGCGGCCGGGAGCCGCGGCGCCGGGGAGTTTTCCCCGAGCAGAGTGCATGCAGGCGCCGTGGCCGGGCGTCCGCCTCCGCCATGGCGGGCGGCCGGGGCGCCCCTGGAGGGGGCTGGCCTCTGTGGGGAAACGGACTGGTCTGTGACTCCGCGGCTAGGACGAAGCCGTGAAAGGTGCCGTTGTCGCCGGGACGGTCGGGGGACTCGTGGCGCGGGACTCAGTGTTCCCCATGGGGAGGCCCCCAGGCTCAGGACCCTGGCAACGGAAGGCTGAGCAAGCAGGCCCGGGCCCGGGCTCGGCTTTCGGGGCTGGCCCGGCCCCAGCTGCCGGCGCCAGGGAGGGGACCCCCGGAGGCTGAGGAGGGGGAGGCGTCGGCCGCCCCGGGGCCCGCCTCCCGGATCTCCTCCCGGCGGTGCCGCAACGCGACGACCCGCGATCCCGGACAGGGCCCCGGGGGGGCCGCCCTGCGGCCCTGTGGTTCCCGAAGTGTGTTCGCCGGGCGTTTTCCGGCCAATTCTCACGAGCGTTCTGCCCAAATCGGGATCGATTTGGGCAGAACGCTCGTGAGAATTGGCCGGCGTTGGGCAGCCCTGGTCAGCGCCCAGTTCCGCGTGGAGCAGGGCCCGTTCTGGCTCGGGGTATGGCGCGGCCACCCGGAAAACGAGCCGCGACGATGGGGCGCGGCAGGCAGCCGCGGCGCCAGGGAGTTTTCCCCGAGCAGAGTGCATGGAGGCTCCGTGGCCGGGCGTCCGCCTCCGCCATGGCGGGCGGCCGGGGCGCCCCTGGAGGGGGCTGGCCTCTGTGGGGAAACGGACTGGTCTCTGACTCCGCGGCTAGGACGAAGCCGCGAAAGGTGCCGTTGTCGCCGGGACGGTCGGGGGACTCGTGGCGCGGGACTCAGGGATCCCCATGGGGAGGCGCCCAGGCTCAGGACCCTGGCAACGGAAGGCTGAGCAAGCAGGCCCGGGCTCGGGCCCGGATTTCGGGGCTGGCCCGGCCCCAGCTGCCGGCGCCAGGGAGGGGACCCCCGGAGGCTGAGGAGCGGGAGGCGTCGGCCGCCCCAGGGCCCGCCTCCCGGAGCTCCTCCCGGCGGTGCCGGAACGCGACGACCCGCGATCCAGGACAGGGCCCCGGGGGGGCCGCCCAGCGGCCCTGTGGTGCCCGAAGTGTGTTCGCCGGGCGTTGTCCGGCCAATTCTCACGAGCGTTCTGCCCAAATCAGGATCGATTTGGGCAGAACGCTCGTGAGAATTGGCCGGTGTTGGGCAGCCCTGGTCAGCGCCCAGTTCCGTGTGGAGCAGGGCCCTTTCTCGCTCGGGGCATGCCGCGGCCACCCGGAAAACGAGCCGCGACGATGGGGCGCGGCCGGCAGCCGCGGCGCCGGGGAGTTTTCCCCGAGCAGAGTGCATGGAGGCGCCGTGGCCGGGCGTCCGCCTCCGCCGTGGCGGGCGGCCGTGGCGCCCCTGGAGGGGGCTGGCCTCTGTGGGGAAACGGACTGGTCTCTGACTCCGCGGCTAGGACGAAGCCGCGAATGGTGCCGTTGTCGCCGGGACGGTAGGGGGACTCGTGGCGCGGGACTCAGGGTTCACATGGGGAGGCCCCCAGGCTCAGGCCCCTGGCAACGGAAGGCTGAGCAAGCAGGCCCGGGCCCGGGCCCGGCTTTCGGGGCTGGCCCGGCCCCAGCTGCCGGCGCCAGGGATGGGACCCCCGGAGGCTGAGGAGCGGGAGGCGTCGGCCGCCCCGGGGCCCGCCTCCCGGAGCTCCTCCCGGCGGTGCCGGAACGCGACGACCCGCGATCCCAGACAGGGCCCCGGGGGGGCCGCCCTGCGGCCCTGTGGTGCCCGAAGTGTGTTCGCCGGGCGTTTTCCGGCGAATTCTCACGAGCGTTCTGCCCAAATCGGGATCGATTTGGGCAGAACGCTCGTGAGAATTGGCCGGTGTTGGGCAGCCCTGGTCAGCGCCCAGTGCCGCGTGGAGCAGGGCCCTTTCTCGCTCGGGGCATGCCGCGGCCACCCGGAAAACGAGCCGCGACGATGGGGCGCGGCCGGCAGCCGCGGCGCCGGGGAGTTTTCCCCGAGCAGAGTGCATGGATGTGCCGTGGCCGGGCGTCCGCCTCCGCCGTGGCGGGCGGCCGGGGCGCCCCTGGAGGGGGCTGGCCTCTGTGGGGAAACGGACTGGTCTCTGACTCCGCGGCTAGGACGAAGCCGCGAAAGGTGCCGTTGTCGCCGGGACGGTCGGGGGACTCGTGGCGCGGGACTCAGGGTTCCCCATGGGGAGGCCCCCAGGCTCAGGCCCCTGGCAACGGAAGGCTGAGCAAGCAGGCCCGGGCCCGGGCCCGGCTTTCGGGGCTGGCCCGGCTCCAGCTGCCGGCGCCAGGTAGGGGTCCCCCGGAGGCTGAGGAGCGGGAGGCGTCGGCCGCCCCGGGGCCCGCC
The DNA here is from genome assembly GCF_922984935.1 of Meles meles. Taxonomy (NCBI): domain Eukaryota; kingdom Metazoa; phylum Chordata; class Mammalia; order Carnivora; family Mustelidae; genus Meles; species Meles meles. The sequence continues at coordinate 156,611,969 of NC_060070.1, read as the reverse complement.
TCCCGGAGCTCCTCCCGGCGCTGCCGGAACGCGACGATCCGCGATCCTGGACAGGGCCCCGCGGGGGCCGCCCTGCGGCCCTGTGGTGCCCGAAGTGTGTTCGCCGGGCGTTTTCCGGCCAATTCTCACGAGCGTTCTGCCCAAATCAATTTGGGCAGAACGCTCGTGAGAATTGGCCGGCGTTGGGCAGCCCTGGTCAGCGCCCAGTTCCGCGTGGAGCAGGGCCCTTTCTCGCTCGGGGCATGTCGCGGCCACCCGGAAAACGAGCCGCGACGATGGGGCGCGGCCAGCAGCCGCGGCACCGGGGAGTTTTCCCCGAGCAGAGTGCATGGAGGCGCCGTGGTCGGGCGTCCGCCTCCGCCGTGGCGGGCGGCCGGGGCGCCCCTGGAGGGGGCTGGCCTCTGTGGGGAAACGGACTGGTCTCTGACTCCGCGGCTAGGACGAAGCCGCGAAAGGTGCCGTTGTCGCCGGGACGGTCGGGGGACTCGTGGCGCGGGACTGAGGGTTCCCCATGGGGAGGCCCCCAGGCTCAGGCCCCTGGCAACGGAAGGCTGAGCAAGCAGGCCCGGGCCCGGGCCCGTCTTCCGGGGCTGGCCCGGCCCCAGCTGCCGGAGCCAGGGAGGGGTCCCCCGGAGGCAGAGGAGCGGGAGGCGTCGGCCGCCCCGGGGCCCGCCTCCCGGAGCTCCTCCCGGCGGTGCCGGAACGCGACGACCCGCGATCACGGACAGGGCCCCGGGGGGGCCGCCCAGCGGCCCTGTGGTGCCCGAAGTGTGTTCGCCGGGCGTTTTCCGGCCAATTCTCACGAGCGTTCTGCCCAAATCGGGATCGATTTGGGCAGAACGCTCGTGAGAATTGGCCGGCGTTGGGCAGCCCTGGTCAGCGCCCAGTGCCGCGTGGAGCAGGGCCCTTTCTCGCTCGGGGCATGTCGCGGCCACCCGGAAAACGAGCCGCGACAAAGGGGCGCGGCCGGGAGCCGCGGCGCCGGGGAGTTTTCCCCGAGCAGAGTGCATGCAGGCGCCGTGGCCGGGCGTCCGCCTCCGCCATGGCGGGCGGCCGGGGCGCCTCTGGAGGGGGCTGGCCTCTGTGGGGAAACGGACTGGTCTCTGACTCCGCGGCTAGGACGAAGCCGTGAAAGGTGCCGTTGTCGCCGGGACGGTCGGGGGACTCGTGGCGCGGGACTCAGGGTTCCCCATGGGGAGGCCCCCAGGCTCAGGCCCCTGGCAACGGAAGGCTGAGCAATCAGGCCCGGGCCCGGGCTCGGCTTTCGGGGCTGGCCCGGCCCCAGCTGCCGGCGCCAGGGAGGGGACCCCCGGAGGCTGAGGAGCGGGAGGCGTCGGCCGCCCCGGGGCCCGCCTCCCGGAGCTCCTCCTGGCGGTGACGGAACGCGACGACCCGCGATCCCAGACAGGGCCCCGGGGGGGCCGCCCTGCGGCCCTGTGGTGCCCGAAGTGTGTTCGCCGGGCGTTTTCCGGCCAATTCTCACGAGCGTTCTGCCCAAATCGGGATCGATTTGGGCAGAACGCTCGTGAGAATTGGCCGGCGTTGGGCAGCCCTGGTCAGCGCCCAGTGCCGCGTGGAGCAGGCCCCTTTCTCGCTCGGGGCATGTCGCGGCCACCCGGAAAACGAGCCGCGACGATGGGGCGCGGCCGGCAGCCGCGGCGCCGGGGAGTTTTCCCCGAGCAGAGTGCATGGAGGCGCCGTGGCCGGGCGTCCGCCTCCGCCGTGGCGGGCGGCCGGGGGCCCCTGGAGGGGGCTGGCCTCTGTGGGGAAACGGACTGGTCTCTGACTCCGCGGCTAGGTCGAAGCCGCGAAAGGTGCCGTTGTCGCCGGGAAGGTCGGGGGTCTCGTGGCGGGGGACTCAGGGTTCCCCATGGGGAGGCCCCCAGGCTCAGGACCCTGGCAACGGAAGGCTGAGCAAGCAGGCCCGGGCCCGGGCCCGGGCCCGGCTTTCAGGGCTGGCCCGGCCCCAGCTGCCGGCGCCAGGGAGGGGACCCCCGGAGGCTGAGGAGCGGGAGGCGTCGGCCGCCCCGGGGCCCGCCTCCCGGAGCTCCTCCCGGCGGTACCGGAACGCGACGACCCGCGATCCCGGACAGGGCCCCGGGGGGGCCGCCCTGCGGCCCTGTGGTGCCCGAAGTGTGTTCGCCGGGCGTTTTCCGGCCAATTCTCACGAGCGTTCTGCCCAAATCGGGATCGATTTGGGCAGAACGCTCGTGAGAATTGGCCGGCGTTGGGCAGCCCTGGTCAGCGCCCAGTTCCGCGTGGAGCAGGGCCCGTTCTCGTTCGGGGCATGGCGCGGCCACCCGGAAAACGAGCCGCGACGATGGGGTGCGGCCGGCAGCCGCGGCGCCGGGGAGTTTTCCCCGAGCAGAGTGCATGGAGGCGCCGTGGCCGGGCGTCCGCCTCCGCCGTGGCGGGCGGCCGGGGCGCCCCTGGAGGGGGCTGGCCTCTGTGGGGAAACGGACTGGTCTGTGACTCCGCGGCTAGGAAAGCCGCGAAACGTGCCGTTGTCGCCGGGACGGTCGGGGGACTCGTGGCGCGGGACTCAGGGTTCCCCATGGGGAGGCCCCCAGGCTCAGGCCCCTGGCAACGGAAGGCTGAGTAAGCAGGCCCGGGCCCAGGCTCGGGCCCGGATTTCGGGGCTGGCCCGGCCCCAGCTGCCGGCGCCAGGGAGGGGACCCCCGGAGGCTGAGGTGCGGGAGGCGTCGGCCGCCCCGGGGCCCGCCTCCCGGAGCTCCTCCCGGCGGTGCCGGAACGCGACGACCCGCGATCCCGGACAGGGCCCCGGGGGGGCCGCCCTGCGGCCCTGTGGTGCCCGAAGTTCGTTCGCCAGGCGTTTTCCGCCCAATTCTCACGAGCGTTCTGCCCAAATCGGGATCGATTTGGGCAGAACGCTCGTGAGAATTGGCCAGCGTTGGGCAGCCCTGGTCAGCGCCCAGTGCCGCGTGGAGCAGGGCCCTTTCTCGCTCGGGGCATGACGCGGCCACCCGGAAAACGAGCCGCGACGATGGGGCGCGGCCGGCAGCCGCGGCGCCGGGGAGTTTTCCCCGAGCAGAGTGCATGGAGGCGCCGTGGCCGGGCGTCCGCCTCCGCCGTGGCGGGCGGCCGGGGGCCCCTGGATGGGTCTGGCCTCTGTGGGGAAACGGACTGGTCTCTGACTCCGCGGCTAGGACGAAGCCACGAAAGGTGCCGTTGTCGCCGGGACGGTCGGGGGACTCGTGGCGCGGGACTCAGGGTTCCCCATGGGGAGGCCCCCAGGCTCAGGACCCTGGCAACGGAAGGCTGAGCAAGCAGGCCCGGGCCCGGGCTCGGGCCAGGATTTCGGGGCTGGCCCGGCCCCAGCTGCCGGCGCCAGGGAGGGGACCCCCGGTGGCTGAGGAGCGGGAGGCGTCGGCCGCCCCAGGGCCCGCCTCCCGGAGCTCCTCACGGCGGTGCCGGAACGCGACGACCCGCGATCGCGGACAGGGCGCCGGGGGGGCCGCCCTGCGGCCCTGTGGTGCCCGAAGTGTTCGCCGGGCGTTTTCCGGCCAATTCTCACGAGCGTTCTGCCCAAATCGGGATCGATTTGGGCAGAACGCTCGTGAGAATTGGCCGGCGTTGGGCAGCCCTGGTCAGCGCCCAGTTCCGCGTGGAGCAGGGCCCTGTCTCGCTCGAGGCATGTCGCGGCCACCCGGAAAACGAGCCGCGACGATGGGGCGCGGGCGGCAGCCGCGGCGCCGGGGAGTTTTCCCCGAGCAGAGTGCATGGAGGCGCCGTGGCCGGGCGTCCGCCTCCGCTGTGGCGGGCGGCCGGGGCGCCCCTGTAGGGGGCTGGCCTCTGTGGGGAAACGGACTGGTCTCTGACTCCGCGGCTAGGACGAAGCCGCGAAAGGTGCCGTTGTGGCCGGGACGGTCGGGGGACTCGTGGCGCGGGACTCAGGGTTCCCCATGGGGAGGCCCCCAGGCTCAGGCCCCTGGCAACGGAAGGCTGAGCAAGCAGGCCCGGGCCCGGGCCCGGCTTTCGGGGCTGGCCCGGCCACAGCTGCCGGCGCCAGGGAGGGGACCCCCGGAGGCTGAGGAGCGGGAGGCGTCGGCCGCCCCGGGGCCCGCCTCCCGGAGCTCCTCCCGGCGGTGCCGGAACGCGACGACCCGCGATCCCAGACAGGGCCCCGGGGGGACCGCCCTGCGGCCCTGTGGTGCCCGAAGTGTGTTCGCCGGGCGTTTTCCGGCCAATTCTCACGAGCGTTCTGCCCAAATCGGGATCGATTTGGGCAGAACGCTCGTGAGAATTGGCCGGCGTTGGGCAGCCCTGGTCAGCGCCCAGTTCCACGTGGAGCAGGGCCCTTTCTCGCTCGGGGCATGTCGCGGCCACCCGGAAAACGAGCCGCGATGATGGGTCGCGGCCGGCAGCCACGGCGCCGGGGAGTTTTCCCCGAGCAGAGTGCATGGAGGCGCTGTGGCCGAGCGTCCGCCTCCGCCGTAGCGGGCGGCCGGGGCGCCCCTGGAGGGGACTGGCCTCTGTGGGGAAACGGACTGGTCTCTGACTCCGCGGCTAGGACGAAGCCGCGAAAGGTGCCGTTGTCGCCGGGACGGTCGGGGGACTCGTGGCGCGGGACTCAGGGTTCCCCATGGGGAGGCCCCCAGGCTCAGGCCCCTGGCAACGGAAGGCTGAGCAAGCAGGCCCGGGCCCGGGCCCGGCTTTCGGGGCTGGCCCGGCCCCAGCTGCTGGCGCCAGGGAGGGGACCCCCGGAGGCTGAGGAGCGGGAGGCGTCGGCCTCCCCGGGGCCCGCCTCCCGGAGCTCCTCCCGGCGGTGCCGGAACGCGACGACCCGCGATCCCGGACAGGGCCCCGGGGTGGCCGCCCTGCGGCCCTGTGGTGCCCGAAGTGTGTTCGCCGGGCGTTTTCCGGCCAATTCTCACGAGCGTTCTGCCCAAATCGGGATCGATTTGGGCAGAACGCTCGTGAGAATTGGCCGGCGTTGGGCAGCCCTGGTCAGCGCCCAGATCCGCATGGAGCAGGGCCCGTTCTCACTCGGGGCATGGCGCGGCCACCCGGAAAACGAGCCGCGACGATGGGGCGCGGCCGGCAGCCGCGGCGCCGGGGAGTTTTCCCCGAGCAGAGTGCAAGGAGGCGCCGTGGCCGGGCGTCCGCCTCCGCCGTGGCGGGCGGCCGGGGGCCCCTGGAGGGGGCAGGCCTCTGTGGGGAAACGGACTGGTCTCTGACTCCGCGGCTAGGACGAAGCCGCGAAAGGTGCCGTTGTCGCCGGGACGGTCGGGGGACTCGTGGCGCGGGACTCAGGGTTCCCCATGGGGAGGCCCACAGGCTCAGGACCCTGGCAACGGAAGCCTGAGCAAGCAGGCCCCGGCCCGGGCTCGGGCCCGGGTTTCGGGGCCGGCCCGGCCCCAGCTGCCGGCGCCAGGGAGGGGACCCCCGGAGGCTGAGGTGCGGGAGGCGTCGGCCGCCCCGGGGCCCGCCTCCCGGAGCTCCTCCCGGCGGTGCCGGAACGCGACGACCCGCGATCCCGGACAGGGCCCCGGGGGGGCCGCCCAGCGGCCCTGTGGTGCCCGAAGTGTGTTCGCCGGGCGTTTTCCGGCCAATTCTCACGAGCGTTCTGCCCAAATCGGGATCGATTTGGGCAGAACGCTCGTGAGAATTGGCCGGCGTTGGGCAGCCCTGGTCAGCGCCCAGTTCCGCGTGGAGCAGGGCCCGTTCTCGCTCGGGGCATGTCGCGGCCACCCGGAAAACGAGCCGCGACGATGGGGCGCGGGCGGCAGCCGCGGCGCCGGGGAGTTTTCCCCGAGCAGAGTGCATGGAGGCGCCGTGGCCGGGCGTCCGCCTAGCCGTGGCGGGCGGCCGGGGCGCCCCTGGAGGGGGCTGGCCTCTGTGGGGAAACGGACTGGTCTCTGACTCCGCGGCTAGGACGACGCCGCGAAACGTGCCGTTGTCGCCGGGACGGTCGGGGGACTCGTGGCGCGGGACTCAGGGTTCCCCATGGGGAGGCCCCCAGGCTCAGGCCCCTGGCAACGGAAGGCTGAGCAAGCAGGCCCGGGCCCGGGCCCTGCTTTCGGGGCTGTCCCGGCCCCAGCTCCCGGCGCCAGGGAGGGGACCCCCGGAGGCTGAGGAGCGGGAGGCTTCGGCCTCCCCAGGGCCCGCCTCCCGGAGCTCCTCCCGGCGGTGCCGGAACGCGACGACCCGCGATCCCGGACAGGGCCCCGGGGGGGCAGCCCTGCGGCCCTGTGGTGCCCGAAGTGTGTTCACCGGGCATTTTCCGGCCAATTCTCACGAGCGTTCTGCCCAAATCGGGATCGATTTGGGCAGAACGCTCGTGAGAATTGGCCGGCGTTGGGCAGCCCTGGTCAGCGCCCAGTTCCGCGTGGAGCAGGGCCCTTTCTCGCTCGGGGTATGTCGCGGCCACCCCGAAAACGAGCCGCGACGATGGGGCGCGGCCGGCAGCCGCGGCGCCGGGGAGTTTTCCCCGAGCAGAGTGGATGGAGGCGCCGTGGCCGGGCGTCCGCCTCCGCCGTGGCGGGCGGCCGGGGCGCCCCTCGAGGGGGCTGGCCTCTGTGGGGAAACGGACTGGTCTCTCACTCCGCGCCAAGACGAAGCCGCGAAAGGTGCCGTTGTCGCCGGGACGGTCGGGGGACTCGTGGCGCGGGACTCAGGGTTCCCCATGGGGAGGCCCCCAGGCTCAGGCCCCTGGCAACGGAAGGCTGAGCAAGCAGGCCCGGGCCCGGGCCCGGCTTTCGGGGCTGTCCCGGCCCCAGCTCCCGGCGCCAGGGAGGGGACCCCCGGAGGCTGAGGAGCGGGAGGCGTCGGCCTCCCCGCGGCACGCCTCCCGGAGCTCCTCCTGGCGGTGCCGGAACGCGACGACACGCGATCCCGGACAGGGCCCCGGGGGGGCCGCCCTGCGGCCCTGTGGTGCCCGAAGTGTGTTCACCGGGCATTTTCCGGCCAATTCTCACGAGCGTTCTGCCCAAATCGGGATCGATTTGGGCAGAACGCTCGTGAGAATTGGCCGGCGTTGGGCAGCCCTGGTCAGCGCCCAGTTCCGCGTGGAGCAGGGCCCTTTCTCGCTCGGGGTATGTCGCGGCCACCCCGAAAACGAGCCGCGACGATGGGGCGCGGCCGGCAGCCGCGGCGCCGGGGAGTTTTCCCCGAGCAGAGTGGATGGAGGCGCCGTGGCCGGGCGTCCGCCTCTGCCGTGGCGGGCGGCCGGGGCGCCCCTGGAGGGGGCTGGCCTCTGTGGGGAAACGGACTGGTCTCTCGCTCCGCGCCAAGACGAAGCCGCGAAAGGTGCCGTTGTCGCCGGGACGGTCGGGGGACTCGTGGCGCGGGACTCAGGGTTCCCCATGGGGAGGCCCCCAGGCTCAGGCCCCTGGCAACGGAAGGCTGAGCAAGCAGGCCCGGGCCCGGGCCCGGCTTTCGGGGCTGGCCCGGCCCCAGCTGCCGGCGCCAGGGAGGGGACCCCCGGAGGCTGAGGAGCGGGAGGCGTCGGCCTCCCCGCGGCACGCCTCCCGGAGCTCCTCCTGGCGGTGCCGGAACGCGACGACACGCGATCCCGGACAGGGCCCCGGGGGGGGCCGCCCTGCGGCCCTGTGGTGCCCGAAGTGTGTTCGCCGGGCGTTTTCCGGCCAATTCTCACGAGCGTTCTGCCCAAATCGGGACCGATTTGGGCAGAACGCTCGTGAGAATTGGCCGGCGTTGGGCAGCCCTGGTCAGCGCCCAGTTCCGCGTGGAGCAGGGCCCTTTCTCGCTCGGGGCATGGCGCGGCCACCCGGAAAACGAGCCGCGACGATGGGGCGCGGCCGGCAGCCGCGGCGCCGGGGAGTTTTCCCCGAGCAGAGTGGATGGAGGCGCCGTGGCCGGGCGTCCGACTCCGCCGTGGCGGGCGGCCGGGGCGCCCCTGGAGGGGGCTGATTCTGTGGGGAATCGGACTGGTCTCTCACTCCGCGGCTAGGACGAAGCCGCGAAAGGTGCCGTTGTCGCCGGGACGGTCGGGGGACTCGTGGCGCGGGACTCAGCTTTCCCCATGGGGAGGCCCCCAGGCTCAGGCCCCAGGCAACGGAAGGCTGAGCAAGCAGGCCCGGGCCCGGGCCCGGCTTTCGGGTCTGGCCCGGCCCCAGCTGCCGGCGCCAGGGAGGGGACCCCCGGAGGCTGAGGAGCGGGAGGCGTCGGCCTCCCCGCGGCACGCCTCCCGGAGCTCCTCCCGGCGGTGCCGGAACGCGACGACACGCGATCCCGGACAGGGCCCTGGGGGGGGCCGCCCTGCGGCCCTGTGGTGCCCGAAGTGTGTTCGCCGGGCGTTTTCCGGCCAATTCTCACGAGAACGCTCGTGAGAATTAGCCGGCGTTGGGCAGCCCTGGTCAGCGCCCAGTTCCGCGTGGAGCAGGGCCCTTTCTCGCTCGGGGCATGTCGCGGCCATCCGGAAAACGAGCCGCGACGATGGGGCGCGGCCGGCAGCCGCGGCGCCGGGGAGTTTTCCCCGAGCAGAGTGGATGGAGGCGCCGTGGCCGGGCGTCCGCCTCCGCCGTGGCGGGCGGCCGGGGCGCCCCTGGAGGGGGTTGGCCTCTGTGGGGAAACGGACTGGTCTCTCGCTCCGCGGCTAGGACGAAGCCACGAAAGGTGCCGTTGTCGCCGGGACGGTCGGGGGACTCGTGGCGCGGGACTCAGGGTTCCCCATGGGGAGGCCCCCAGGCTCAGGCCCCTGGCAACGGAAGTCTGAGCAAGCAGGCCCGGGCCCGGGCCCGGCTTTCGGGGCTGGCCCGGCCCCAGCTTCCGGCGCCAGGGAAGGGACCCCCGGAGGCTGAGGAGCGGGAGGCGTCGGCCTCCCCGCGGCACGCCTCCCAGAGCTCCTCCTGGCGGTGCCGGAACGCGACGACACGCGATCCCGGACAGGGCCCCGGGGGGGCCGCCCTGCGGCCCTGTGGTGCCCGAAGTGTGTTCGCAGGGCCTTTTCCGGCCAATTCTCACGGGCGTTCTGCCCAAATCGGGATCGATTTGGGCAGAACGCTCGTGAGAAGTGGCCGGCTTTGGGCAGCCCTGGTCAGCGCCCAGTTCCGCGTGGAGCAGGGCCCTTTCTCGCTCGGGGCATGTCGCGGCCACCCGGAAAACGAGCCGCGACGATGGGGCGCGGCCGGCAGCCGCGGCGCCGGGGAGTTTTCCCCGAGCAGAGTGGATGGAGGCGCCGTGGCCGGGCGTCCGCCTCCGCCGTGGCGGGCGGCCGGGGCGCCCCTGGAGGGGGCTGGCCTCTGTGGGGAAACGGACTGGTCTCTCACTCCGCGGCTAGGACGAAGCCGCGAAAGGTGCCGTTGTCGCCGGGACGGTCGGGGAACTCGTGGCGCGGGACTCAGGGTTCCCCATGGGGAGGCCCCCAGGCTCAGGCCCCTGGCAACGGAAGGCTGAGCAAGCAGGCCCGGGCCCGGTCCCGGCTTTCGGGGCTGGCCCGGCCCCAGCTCCTGGCGCCAGGGAGGGGACCCCCGGAGGCTGAGGAGTGGGAGGCGTCGGCCTCCCCGCGGCATGCCTCCCGGAGCTCCTCCTGGCGGTGCCGGAACGCGACGACACGCGATCCCGGACAGGGCCCCGGGGGGGGCCGCCCTGTGACCCTGTGGTGCCCGAAGTGTGTTCGCCGGGCGTTTTCCGGCCAATTCTCACGAGAACGCTCGTGAGAATTGGCCGGCGTTGGGCAGCCCTGCTCAGCGCCCAGTTCCGCGTGGAGCAGGGCCCTATCTCGCTCGAGGCATGTCGCGGCCACCCGGAAAACGAGCCGCGACGATGGGGCGCGGCTGGCAGCCGCGGCGCCGGGGAGTTTTCCCCGAGCAGAGTGGATGGAGGCGCCATGGCCGGGCGTCCGCCTCCGCCGTGGCGGGCGGCCAGGGCGCTCCTGGAGGGGGCTGGCCTCTGTGGGGAAACGGACTGGTCTCTCACTCCGCGGCTAGGACGAAGCCGCGAAAGGTGCCGTTGTCGCCGGGACGGTCGGGGGATTCGTGGCGCGGGACTCAGGGTTCCCCATGGGGTGGCCCCCAGGCTCAGGCCCCTGGCAACGGAAGGCTGAGCAAGCAGGACCGGGCCCGGGCCCGGCTTTCGGGGCTGGCCCGGCCCCAGCTGCCGGGGCCAGGGAGGAGACCCCCGGAGGCTGAGGAGCGGGAGGCGTCGGCCTCCCCGCGGCACGCCTCCCGGAGCTCCTCCTGGCGGTGCCGGAACGCGACGACACGCGATCCCGGACAGGGCCCCGGGGGGGGCCGCCCTGCGGCCCTGTGGTGCCCGAAGTGTGTTCGCCGGGCGTTTTCCGGCCAATTCTCACGAGCTTTCTGCCCAAATCGGGATCGATTTGGGCAGAAAGCTCGTGAGAATTGGCCGGCGTTGAGCAGCCCTGGTCAGCGCCCAGTTCCGCGTGGAACAGGGCCCTTTCTCGCTCGGGGCATGTCGCGGCCACCCGGAAAACGAGCCGCGACGAAGGGGCGCGGCCGGCAGCCGCGGCGCCGGGGAGTTTTCCCCGAGCAGAGTGGATGGAGGCGCCGTGGCCGGGCGTACGCCTCCGCCGTGGCGGGCGGCCGGGGCGCCCCTGGAGGGGGCTGGCCTCTGTGGGGAAACGGACTGGTCTCTCACTCCGCGGCTAGGACGAAGCCGCGAAAGGTGCCGTTGTCGCCGGGACGGTCGGGGGACTAGTGGCGCGGGACTCAGGGTTCCCCATGGGGAGGCCCCCAGGCTCAGGCCCCTGGCAACGGAAGGCTGAGCAAGCAGGCCCGGGCCCGGGCACGGCTTTCGGGGCTGGCCCGGCCCCAGCTCCCGGCGCCAGGGAGGGGACCCCCGGAGGCTGAGGAGCGGGAGGCGTCGGCCTCCCCGCGGCACGCCTCCCGGAGCTCCTCCTGGCGGTGCCGGAACGCGACGACACGCGATCCCGGACAGGGCCCCGGGGGTGCCGCCCTGCGGCCCTGTGGTGCCCGAAGTGTGTTCGCCGGGCTTTTTCCGGCCAATTCTCACGAGCGTTCTGCCCAAATCGGGATCGATTTGGGCAGAACGCTCGTGAGAATTGGCCGGCGTTGGGCATCCCTGGTCAGCGCCCAGTTCCGCGTGGAGCAGGGCCCTTTCTCTCTCGGGGCATGGCGCGGCCACCCGGAAAACGAGCCGCGACGATGGGGCGCGGCCGGCAGCCGCGGCGCCGGGGAGTTTTCCCCGAGCAGAGTGGATGGAGGCGCCGTGGCCGGGCGTCCGCCTCTGCCGTGGCGGGCGGCCGGGGCGTCCCTGGAGGGGGCTGGCCTCTGTGGGGAAACGGACTGGTCTCTCGCTCCGCGGCTAGGACGAAGCCGCGAAAGGTGCCGTTGTCGCCGGGACGGTCGGGGGACTCGTGGCGCGGGACTCAGGGTTCCCCATGGGCAGGCCCCCAGGCTCAGGCCCCTGGCAACGGAAGGCTGAGCAAGCAGGCCCGGGCCCGGGCCCGGCTTTCGGGGCTGGCCCGGCCCCAGCTGCCGGGGCCTGGGAGGAGACCCCCGGAGGCTGAGGAGCGGGAGGCGTCGGCCTCCCCGGGGCCCGCCTCCCGGAGCTCCTCCTGGCGGTGCCGGAACGCGACGACACGCGATCCCGGACAGGGCCCCGGGGGGGGCCGCCCTGCGGCCCTGTGGTGCCCGAAGTGTGTTTGCCGGGCGTTTTCCGGCCAATTCTCACGAGCGTTCTGCCCAAATCGGGATCGATTTGGGCAGAAAGCTCGTGAGAATTGGCCGGCGTTGGGCAGCCCTGGTCAGCGCCCAGTTCCGCGTGGAGCAGGGCCCTTTCTCGCTCGGGGCATGTCGCGGCCACCCGGAAAACGAGCCGCGACGATGGGGCGCGGCCGGCAGCCGCGGCGCCGGGGAGTTTTCCCCGAGCAGAGTGGATGGAGGCGCCGTGGCCGGGCGTCCGCCTCCGCCGTGGCGGGCGGCCGGGGCGCCCCTGGAGGGGGCTGGCCTCTGTGGGGAAACGGACTGGTCTCTCACTCCGCGGCTAGGACGAAGCCGCGAAAGGTGCCGTTGTCGCCGGGACGGTCGGGGTTCGTGGCGCGGGACTCAGGGTTCCCCATGGGGAGGCCCCCAGGCTCAGGCCCCTGGCAACGGAAGGCTGAGCAAGCAGGCCCGGGCCCGGGCCCGGCTTTCGGGGCTGGCCCGGCCCCAGCTCCCGGCGCCAGGGAGGGGACCCCCGGAGGCTGAGGAGCGGGAGGCGTCGGCCTCCCCGCGGCACGCCTCCCGGAGCTCCTCCTGGCGGTGCCGGAACGCGACGACACGCGATCCCGGACAGGGCCCCGGGGGGGCCCGCCCTGCGGCCCTGTGGTGCCCGAAGTGTGTTCGCCGGGCATTTTCCGGCCAATTCTCACTAGCGTTCTGCCCAAATCGGGATCGATTTGGGCAGAACGCTCGTGAGAATTGGCCGGCGTTGGGCAGCCCTGGTCAGCGCCCAGTTCCGCGTGGAGCAGGGCCCTTTCTTGCTCGGGGCATGTCGCGGCCAACCGGAAAACGAGCCGCGACGATGGGGCGCGGCCGGCAGCCGCGGCGCCGGGGAGTTTTCCCCGAGCAGAGTGGATGGAGGCGCCGTGGCCGGGCGTCCGCCTCTGCCGTGGCGGGCGGCTGGGGCGCCCCTGGAGGGGGCTGGCCTCTGTGGGGAAACGGACTGGTCTCTCGCTCCGCGGCTAGGACGAAGCCGCGAAAGGTGCCGTTGTCGCCGGGACGGTCGGGGGACTCGTGGCGCGGGACTCAGGGTTCCTCATGGGGAGGCCCCCAGGCTCAGGCCCCTGGCAACGGAAGGCTGAGCAAGCAGGCCCGGGCCCGGGCCCGGCTTTCGGGGCTGGCCCGGCCCCAGCTGCCGGCACCAGGGAGGGGACCCCCGGAGGCTGAGGAGCGGGAGGCGTCGGCCTCCCCGCGGCACGACTCCCGGAGCTCCTCCTGGCGGTGCCGGAACGCGACGACACGCGATCCCGGACAGGGCCCCGGGGGGGCCCGCCCTGCGGCCCTGTGGTGCCCGAAGTGTGTTCGCCGGGCCTTTTACGGGCAATTCTCACGAGCGTTCTGCCCAAATCGGGATCGATTTGGGCAGAACGCTCGTGAGAATTGGCCGGCGTTGGGCAGCCCTGGTCAGCGCCCAGTTCCGCGTGGAGCAGGGCCCTTTCTCGCTCGGGGCATGTCGCGGCCACCCGGAAAACGAGCTGCGACGATGGGGCGCGGCCGGCAGCCGCGGCGCCGGGGAATTTTCCCCGAGCAGAGTGGATGGAGGCGCCGTGGCCGGGCGTCCGCCTCTGCCGTGGCGGGTGGCCGGGGCGCCCCTGGAGGGGGCTGGCCTCTGTGGGGAAACGGATTGGTCTCTCGCTCCGCGGATAGGACGAAACCGCGAAAGGTGCCCTTGTCGCCGGGACGGTCGGGGGACTCGTGGCGCGGGACTCAGGGTTCCCCATGGGGAGGCCCCCAGGCTCAGGCCCCTGGCAACGGAAGGCTGAGCAAGCAGGCCCGGGCCCGGGCTCGGCTTTCGGGGCTGGCCCGGCCCCAGCTGCCGGCACCAGGGAGGGGACCACCGGAGGCTGAGGAGCGGGGGGCGTCGGCCTCCCCGCAGCATGCCTCCCGGAGCTCCTCCTGGCGGTGCCGGAACGCGACAACACGCGATCCCGGACAGGGCCCCGGGGGGGGCGGCCCTGCGGCCCTGTGGTGCCCGAAGTGTGTTCGCCGGGCGATTTCCGGCCAATTCTCACGAGCGTTCTGCCCAAATCGGGATCGATTTGGGCAGAACGCTCGTGAGAATTGGCCGGCGTTGGGCAGCCCTGGTCAGCGCCCAGTTCCGCGTGGAGCAGGGCCCTTTCTCGCTCGGGGCATGTCGCGGCCACCCGGAAAACGAGCCGCGACGATGGGGCGCGGCCGGCAGCCGCGGCGCCGGGGAGTTTTCCCCGAGCAGAGTGGATGGAGGCGCCGTGGCCAGGCGTCCGTCTCCGCCGTGGCGGGCGGCCGGGGCGCCCCTGGAGGGGGCTGGCCTCTGTGGGGAAACGGACTGGTCTCTCACTCCGCGGCTAGGACGAAGCCGCGAAAGGTGCCGTTGTCGCCGGGACGGTCGGGGGACTCGTGGCGCGGGACTCAGGGTTCCCCATGGGGAGGCCCCCAGGCTCAGGCCCCTGGCAACGGAAGGCTGAGCAAGCAGGCCCGGGCCCGGGCCCGGCTTTCGGGGCTGGCCCGGCCCCAGCTGCCGGGGCCAGGGAGGAGACCCCCGGAGGCTGAGGAGCGGGAGGCGTCGGCCTCCCCGCGGCACGCCTCCCGGAGCTCCTCCTGGCGGTGCCGGAACGCGACGACACGCGATCCCGGACAGGGCCCCGGGGGGGGCCTCCCTGCGGCCCTGTGGTGCCCGAAGTGTGTTCGCCGGGCGTTTTCCGGCCAATTCTCACGAGCGTTCTGCCCAAATCGGGATCGATTTGGGCAGAACGCTCGTGAGAATTGGCCGGCGTTGGGCAGCCCTGGTCAGCGCCCAGTTCCGCGTGGAGCAGGGCCCTTTCTCGCTCGGGGCATGTCGCGGCCACCCGGAAAACGAGCCGCGACGATGGGGCGCGGCCGGCAGCCGCGGCGCCGGGGAGTTTTCCCCGAGCAGAGTGGATGGAGGCGCCGTGGCCGGGCGTCCTCCTCCGCCGTGTCGGGCGGCCGGGGCGCCCCTGGAGGGGGCTGGCCTCTATGGGGAAACGGACTGGTCTCTGACTCCGCGGCTAGGACGAAGCCGCGAAAGGTGCCGTTGTCGCCGGGACGGTCGGGGGACTCGTGGCGCGGGACTCAGGGTTCCCCATGGGGAGGCCCACAGGCTCAGGCCCCTGGCAACGGAAGGCTGAGCAAGCAGGCCCGGGCCCGGGCCCGGCTTTCGGGGCTGGCCCGGCCCCAGCTGCCGGGGCCAGGGAGGAGACCCCCGGAGGCTGAGGAGCGGGAGGCGTCGGCCTCCCCGCGGCACGCCTCCCGGAGCTCCTCCTGGCGGTGCCGGAACGCGACGACACGCGATCCCGGACAGGGCCCCGGGGGTGCCGCCCTGCGGCCCTGTGGTGCCCGAAGTGTGTTCGCCGGGCGTTTTCCGGCCAATTCTCACGAGCGTTCTGCCCAAATCGGGATCGATTTGGGCAGAACGCTCGTGAGAATTGGCCGGCGTTGGGCAGCCCTGGTCAGCGCCCAGTTCCGCGTGGAGCAGGGCCCTTTCTCGCTCGGGGCATGTCGCGGCCACCCGGAAAACGAGCCGCGACGATGGGGCGCGGCCAGCAGCCGCGGCGCCGGGGAGTTTTCCCCGAGCAGAGTGGATGGAGGCGCCGTGGCCAGGCGTCCGTCTCCGCCGTGGCGGGCGGCCGGGGCGCCCCTGGAGGGGGCTGGCCTCTGTGGGAAACGGACTGATCTCTCACTCCGCGGCTAGGACGAAGCCGGGAAAGGAGCCGTTGTCGCCGGGACGGTAGGGGGACTCGTGGCGCGGGACTCAGGGTTCCCCATTGGGAGGCCCCCAGGCTCTAGCCCCTGGCAACGGAAGGCTGAGCAAGCAGGCCCGGGCCCGGGCCCGGCTTTCGGGGCTGGCCCGGCCCCAGCTGCCGGCACCAGGGAGGGGACCCCCGGAGGCTGAGGAGCGGGAGGCGTCGGCCTCCCCGCGGCACGACTCCCGGAGCTCCTCCTGGCGGTGCCGGAACGCGACGACACGCGATCCCGGACAGGGCCCCGGGGGGGGCCGCCCTGCGGCCCTGTGGTGCCCGAAGTGTGTTCGCCGGGCCTTTTACGGGCAATTCTCACGAGCGTTCTGCCCAAATCGGGATCGATTTGGGGAGAACGCTCGTGAGAATTGGCCGGCGTTGGGCAGCCCTGGTCAGCGCCCAGTTCCGCGTGGAGCAGGGCCCTTTCTCGCTCGGGGCATGTCGCGGCCACCCGGAAAACGAGCCGCGACGATGGGGCGCGGCCGGCAGCCGCGGCGCCGGGGAGTTTTCCCCGAGCAGAGTGGATGGAGGCGCCGTGGCCGGGCGTCCGCCTCTGCCGTGGCGGGCGGCCGGGGCGCCCCTGGAGGGGGCTGGCCTCTGTGGGGAAACGGACTGGTCTCTCGCTCCGCGGCTAGGACGAAGCCGCGAAAGGTGCCGTTGTCGCCGGGACGGTCGGGGGACTCGTGGCGTGGGACTCAGGGTTCCCCATGGGCAGGCCCCCAGGCTCAGGCCCCTGGCAACGGAAGGCTGAGCAAGCAGGCCCAGGCCCGGGCCCGGCTTTCGGGGCTGGCCCGGCCCCAGCTTCCGGGGCCAGGGAGGAGACCCCCGGAGGCTGAGAATCGGGAGGCGTCGGCCTCCCCGCGGCACGCCTCCCGGAGCTCCTCCTGGCGGTGCCGGAACGCGACGACACGCGATCCCGGACAGGGCCCCGGGGGGGGCCGCCCTGCGGCCCTGTGGTGCCCGAAGTGTGTTCGCCGGGCGTTTTCCGGCCAATTCTCACGAGCGTTCTGCCCAAATCGGGATCGATTTGGGCAGAACGCTCGTGAGAATTGGCCGGCTTTGGGCAGCCCTGGTCAGCGCCCAGTTCCGCGTGGAGCAGGGCCCTTTCTCGCTCGGGGCATGTCGCGGCCACCCGGAAAACGAGCCGCGACGATGGGGCGCGGCCGGCAGCCGCGGCGCCGGGGAGTTTTCCCCGAGCAGAGTGGATGGAGGCGCCGTGGCCGGGCGTCCGCCTCCGCCGTGGCGGGCGGCCGGGGCGCCCCTGGAGGGGGCTGGCCTCTGTGGGGAAACGGACTGGTCTCTCGCTCCGCGGCTAGGACGAAGCCGCGAAAGGTGCCGTTGTCGCCGGGACGGTCGGGGGACTCGTGGCGCGGGACTCAGGGTTCCCCATGGGCAGGCCCCCAGGCTCAGGCCCCTGGCAACGGAAGGCTGAGCAAGCAGGCCCGGGCCCGGGCCCGGCTTTCGGGGCTGGCCCGGCCCCAGCTGCCGGGGCCAGGGAGGAGACCCCCGGAGGCTGAGGAGCGGGAGGCGTCGGCCTCCCCGCGGCACGCCTCCCGGAGCTCCTCCTGGCGGTGCCGGAACGCGACGACACGCGATCACGGACAGGGCCCCGGGGGTGCCGCCCTGCGGCCCTGTGGTGCCCGAAGTGTGTTCGCCGGGCGTTTTCCGGCCAATTCTCACGAGCGTTCTGCCCAAATCGGGATCGATTTGGGCAGAACGCTCGTGAGAATTGGCCGGCGTTGGGCAGCCCTGGTCAGCGCCCAGTTCCGCGTGGAGCAGGGCCCTTTCTCGCTCGGGGCATGTCGCGGCCACCCGGAAAACGAGCCGCGACGATGGGGCGCGGCCGGCAGCCGCGGCGCCGGGGAGTTTTCCCCGAGCAGAGTGGATGGAGGCGCCTTGGCCGGGCGTCCGCCTCTGCCGTGGCGGGCGGCCGGGGCGCCCCTGGAGGGGGCTGGCGTCTGTGGGGAAACGGACTGGTCTCTCGCTCCGCGGCTAGGACGAAGCCGCGAAAGGTGCCGTTGTCGCCGGGACGGTCGGGGGACTCGTGGCGCGGGACTCAGGGTTCCCCATGGGCAAGCCCCCATGCTCAGGCCTCTGGCAACGGAAGGCTAAGCAAGCAGGCCCGGGCCCGGGCCCGGCTTTCGGGGCTGGCCCGGCCCCAGCTGCCGGCACCAGGGAGGGGACCCCCGGAGGCTGAGGAGCGGGAGGCGTCGGCCTCCCCGCGACACGACTCCCGGAGCTCCTCCTGGCGGTGCCGGAACGCGACGACACGCGATCCGGGACAGGGCCCCGGGGGGGGCCGCCCTGCGGCCCTGTGGTGCCCGAAGTGTGTTCGCCGGGCCTTTTCCGGCCAATTCTCACGAGCGTTCTGCCCAAATCGGGATCGATTTGGGTAGAACGCTCGTGAGAATTGGCCGGCGTTGGGCAGCCCTGGTCAGCGCCCATTTCCGCGTAGAGCAGGGCCCTTTCTCGCTCGGGGCATGTCGCGGCCACCCGGAAAACGAGCGGCGACGATGGGGCGCGGCCGGCAGCCGCGGCGCCGGGGAGTTTTCCCCGAGCAGAGTGGATGGAGGCGCCGTGGCCAGGCGTCCGTCTCCGCCGTGGCGGGCGGCCGGGGCGCCCCTGGAGGGGGCTGGCCTCTGTGGGAAACGGACTGGTCTCTCACTCCGCGGCTAGGACGAAGCCGGGAAAGGTGCCGTTGTCGCCGGGACGGTAGGGGGACTCGTGGCTCGGGACTCAGGGTTCCCCATGGGGAGGCCCCCAGGCTCAGGCCCCTGGCAACGGAAGGCTGAGCAAGCAGACCCGGGCCCGGGCACGGCTTTCGGGGCTGACCCGGCCCCAGCTGCCGGCGCCAGGGAGGGGACCCCCGGAGGCTGAGGAGCGGGAGGCGTCGGCCTCCCCGCGGCACGCCTCCCGGAGCTCCTCCTGGCGGTGCCGGAACGCGACGACACGCGATCCCGGACAGGGCCCCGGGGGTGCCGCCCTGCGGCCCTGTGGTGCCCGAAGTGTGTTCGCCGGGCTTTTTCCGGCCAATTCTCACGAGCGTTCTGCCCAAATCGGGATCGATTTGGGCAGAACGCTCGTGAGAATTGGCCGGCGTTGGGCATCCCTGGTCAGCGCCCAGTTCCGCGTGGAGCAGGGCCCTTTCTCTCTCGGGGCATGGCGCGGCCACCCGGAAAACGAGCCGCGACGATGGGGCGCGGCCGGCAGCCGCGGCGCCGGGGAGTTTTCCCCGAGCAGAGTGGATGGAGGCGCCGTGGCCGGGCGTCCGCCTCTGCCGTGGCGGGCGGCCGGGGCGCCCCTGGAGGGGGCTGGCCTCTGTGGGGAAACGGACTGGTCTCTCGCTCCGCGGCTAGGACGAAGCCGCGAAAGGTGCCGTTGTCGCCGGGACGGTCGGGGGACTCGTGGCGCGGGACTCAGGGTTCCCCATGGGCAGGCCCCCAGGCTCAGGCCCCTGGCAACGGAAGGCTGAGCAAGCAGGCCCGGGCCCGGGCCCGGCTTTCGGGGCTGGCCCGGCCCCAGCTGCCGGGGCCAGGGAGGAGACCCCCGGAGGCTGAGGACCGGGATGCGTCGGCCTCCCCGCGGAACGCCTCCCGGAGCTCCTCCTGGCGGTGCCGGAACGCGACGACACGCGATCCCGGACAGGGCCCCGGGGGGGGCCGCCCTGCGGCCCTGTGGTGCCCGAAGTGTGTTCGCCGGGCGTTTTCCGGCCAATTCTCACGAGCGTTCTGCCCAAATCGGGATCGATTTGGGCAGAAAGCTCGTGAGAATTGGCCGGCGTTGGGCAGCCCTGGTCAGCGCCCAGTTCCGCGTGGAGCAGGGCCCTTTCTCGCTCGGGGCATGTCGCGGCCACCCGGAAAACGAGCCGCGACGATGGGGCGCGGCCGGCAGCCGCGGCGCCGGGGAGTTTTCCCCGAGCAGAGTGGATGGAGGCGCCGTGGCCGGGCGTCCGCCTCCGCCGTGGCGGGCGGCCGGGGCGCCCCTGGAGGGGGCTGGCCTCTGTGGGGAAACGGACTGGTCTCTCACTCCGCGGCTAGGACGAAGCCGCGAAAGGTGCCGTTGTCGCCGGGACGGTCGGGGTTCGTGGCGCGGGACTCAGGGTTCCCCATGGGGAGGCCCCCAGGCTCAGGCCCCTGGCAACGGAAGGCTGAGCAAGCAGGCCCGGGCCCGGGCCCGGCTTTCGGGGCTGGCCCGGCCCCAGCTCCCGGCGCCAGCGAGGGGACCCCCGGAGGCTGAGGAGCGGGAGGCGTCGGCCTCCCCGCGGCACGCCTCCCGGAGCTCCTCCTGGCGGTGCCGGAACGCGACGACACGCGATCCCGGACAGGGCCCCGGGGGGGGCCGCCCTGCGGCCCTGTGGTGCCCGAAGTGTGTTCGCCGGGCGTTTTCCGGCCAATTCTCACGAGCGTTCTGCCCAAATCGGGATCGATTTGGGCAGAACGCTCGTGAGAATTGGCCGGCGTTGGGCAGCCCTGGTCAGCGCCCAGTTCCGCGTGGAGCAGGGCCCTTTCTCGCTCGGGGCATGTCGCGGCCACCCGGAAAACGAGCCGCGACGATGGGGCGCGGCCGGCAGCCGCGGCGCCGGGGAGTTTTCCCCGAGCAGAGTGGATGGAGGCGCCGTGGCCGGGCGTCCGCCTCCGCCGTGGCGGGCGGCCGGGGCGCCCCTGGAGGGGGCTGGCCTCTGTGGGGAAACGGACTGGTCTCTCGCTCCGCGGCTAGGACGAAGCCGCGAAAGGTGCCGTTGTCGCCGGGACGGTCGGGGGACTCGTGGCGCGGGACTCAGGGTTCCCCATGGGCAGGCCCCCAGGCTCAGGCCCCTGGCAACGGAAGGCTGAGCAAGCAGGCCCGGGCCCGGGCCCGGCTTTCGGGGCTGGCCCGGCCCCAGCTGCCGGGGCCAGGGAGGAGACCCCCGGAGGCTGAGGAGCGGGAGGCGTCGGCCTCCCCGCGGCACGCCTCCCGGAGCTCCTCCTGGCGGTGCCGGAACGCGACGACACGCGATCCCGGACAGGGCCCCGGGGGTGCCGCCCTGCGGCCCTGTGGTGCCCGAAGTGTGTTCGCCGGGCGTTTTCCGGCCAATTCTCACGAGCGTTCTGCCCAAATCGGGATCGATTTGGGCAGAACGCTCGTGAGAATTGGCCGGCGTTGGGCAGCCCTGGTCAGCGCCCAGTTCCGCGTGGAGCAGGGCCCTTTCTCGCTCGGGGCATGGCGCGGCCACCCGGAAAACGAGCCGCGACGATGGGGCGCGGCCGGCAGCCGCGGCGCTGGGGAGTTTTCCCCGAGCAGAGTGGATGGAGGCGCCGTGGCCGGGCGTCCGCCTCTGCCGTGGCGGGCGGCCGGGGCGCCCCTGGAGGGGGCTGGCCTCTGTGGGGAAACGGACTGGTCTCTCGCTCCGCGGCTAGGACGAAGCCGCGAAAGGTGCCGTTGTCGCCGGGACGGTCGGGGGACTCGTGGCGCGGGACTCAGGGTTCCCCCTGGGCAGGCCCCCAGGCTCAGGCCCCTGGCAACGGAAGGCTGAGCAGGCAGGCCCGGGCCCGGGCCCGGCTTTCGGAGCTGGCCCAGCCCCAGCTCCCGGCGCCAGGGAGGGGACCCCCGGAGGCTGAGGAGCGGGAGGCGTCGGCCTCCCCGCGGCACGCCTCCCGGAGCTCCTCCTGGCGGTGCCGGAACGCGACGACACGCGATCCCGGACAGGGCCCCGGGGGGGGCCGCCCTGCGGCCCTGTGGTGCCCGAAGTGTTTTCGCCGGGCCTTTTCCGGCCAATTCTCACGAGCGTTCTGCCCAAATCGGGATCGATTTGGGCAGAACGCTCATGAGAATTGGCCGGCGTTGGGCAGCCCTGGTCAGCGCCCAGTTCCGCGTGGAGCAGGGCCCTTTCTCGCTCGGGGCATGTCGCGGCCACCCGGAAAACGAGCCGCGACGATGGGGCGCGGCCGGCAGCCGCGGCGCCGGGGAGTTTTCCCCGAGCAGAGTGGATGGAGGCGCCGTGGCCGGGCGTCCTCCTCCGCCGTGTCGGGCGGCCGGGGCGCCCCTGGAGGGGGCTGGCCTCTATGGGGAAACGGACTGGTCTCTCACTCCGCGGCTAGGACGAAGCCGCGAAAGGTGCCGTTGTCGCCGGGACGGTCGGGGGACTCGTGGCGCGGGACTCAGGGTTCCCCATGGGGAGGCCCACAGGCTCAGGCCCCTGGCAACGGAAGGCTGAGCAAGCAGGCCCGGGCCCGGGCCCGGCTTTCGGGGCTGGCCCGGCCCCAGCTGCCGGGGCCAGGGAGGAGACCCCCGGAGGCTGAGGAGCGGGAGGCGTCGGCCTCCCCGCGGCACGCCTCCCGGAGCTCCTCCTGGCGGTGCCGGAACGCGACGACACGCGATCCCGGACAGGGCCCCGGGGGGGGCCGCCCTGCGGCCCTGTGGTGCCCGAAGTGTGTTCGCCGGGCGTTTTCCGGCCAATTCTCACGAGCCTTCTGCCCAAATCGGGATCGATTTGGGCAGAAAGCTCGTGAGAATTGGCCGGCGTTGGGCAGCCCTGGTCAGCGCCCAGTTCCGCGTGGAACAGGGCCCTTTCTCGCTCGGGGCATGTCGCGGCCACCCGGAAAACGAGCCGCGACGAAGGGGCGCGGCCGGCAGCCGCGGCGCCGGGGAGTTTTCCCCGAGCAGAGTGGATGGAGGCGCCGTGGACGGGCGTACGCCTCCGCCGTGGCGGGCGGCCGGGGCGCCCCTGGAGGGGGCTGGCCTCTGTGGGGAAACGGACTGGTCTCTCACTCCGCGGCTAGGACGAAGCCGCGAAAGGTGCCGTTGTCGCCGGGACGGTCGGGGGACTAGTGGCGCGGGACTCAGGGTTCCCCATGGGGAGGCCCCCAGGCTCAGGCCCCTGGCAACGGAAGGCTGAGCAAGCAGGCCCGGGCCCGGGCCCGGCTTTCGGGGCTGGCCCCGCCCCAGCTCCCGGCGCCAGGGAGGGGACCCCCGGAGGCTGAGGAGCGGGAGGCGTCGGCCTCCCCGCGGCACGCCTCCCGGAGCTCCTCCTGGCGGTGCCGGAACGCGACGACACGCGATCCCGGACAGGGCCCCGGTGGGGCCCGCCCTGCGGCCCTGTGGTGCCCGAAGTGTGTTCGCCGGGCATTTTCCGGCCAATTCTCACGAGCGTTCTGCCCAAATCGGGATCGATTTGGGCAGAACGCTCGTGAGAATTGGCCGGCGTTGGGCAGCCCTGGTCAGCGCCCAGTTCCGCGTGGAGCAGGGCCCTTTCTCGCTCGGGGCATGTCGCGGCCACCCGGAAAACGAGCCGCGACGATGGGGCGCGGCCGGCAGCCGCGGCGCCGGGGAGTTTTCCCCGAGCAGAGTGGATGGAGGCGCCGTGGCCGGGCGTCCGCCTCCGCCGTGGCGGGCGGCCGGGGCGCCCCTGGAGGGGGCTGGCCTCTGTGGGGAAACGGACTGGTCTCTCGCTCCGCGGCTAGGACGAAGCCGCGAAAGGTGCCGTTGTCGCCGGGACGGTCGGGGGACTCGTGGCGTGGGACTCAGGGTTCCCCATGGGCAGGCCCCCAGGCTCAGGCCCCTGGCAACGGAAGGCTGAGCAAGCAGGCCCGGGCCCGGGCCCGGCTTTCGGGGCTGGCCCGGCCCCAGCTGCCGGGGCCAGGGAGGAGACCCCCGGAGGCTGAGAATCGGGAGGCGTCGGCCTCCCCGCGGCACGCCTCCCGGAGCTCCTCCTGGCGGTGCCGGAACGCGACGACACGCGATCCCGGACAGGGCCCCGGGGGGGGCCGCCCTGCGGCCCTGTGGTGCCCGAAGTGTGTTCGCCGGGCGTTTTCCGGCCAATTCTCACAAGCGTTCTGCCCAAATCGGGATCGATTTGGGCAGAACGCTCGTGAGAATTGGCCGGCGTTGGGCAGCCCTGGTCAGCGCCCAGTTCCGCGTGGAGCAGGGCCCTTTCTCGCTCGGGGCATGTCGCGGCCACCCGGAAAACGAGCCGCGACGATGGGGCGCGGCCGGCAGCCGCGGCGCCGGGGAGTTTTCCCCGAGCAGAGTGGATGGAGGCGCCGTGGCCGGGCGTCCGCCTCCGCCGTGGCGGGCGGCCGGGGCGCCCCTGGAGGGGGCTGGCCTCTGTGGGGAAACGGACTGGTCTCTCGCTCCGCGGCTAGGACGAAGCCGCGAAAGGTGCCGTTGTCGCCGGGACGGTAGGGGGACTCGTGGCGCGGGACTCAGGGTTCCCCATGGGCAGGCCCCCAGGCTCAGGCCCCTGGCAACGGAAGGCTGAGCAAGCAGGCCCGGGCCCGGGCCCGGCTTTCGGGGCTGGCCCGGCCCCAGCTGCCGGGGCCAGGGAGGAGACCCCCGGAGGCTGAGGAGCGGGAGGCGTCGGCCTCCCCGCGGCACGCCTCCCGGAGCTCCTCCTGGCGGTGCCGGAACGCGACGACACGCGATCCCGGACAGGGCCCCGGGGGTGCCGCCCTGCGGCCCTGTGGTGCCCGAAGTGTGTTCGCCGGGCGTTTTCCGGCCAATTCTCACGAGCGTTCTGCCCAAATCGGGATCGATTTGGGCAGAACGCTCGTGAGAATTGGCCGGCGTTGGGCAGCCCTGGTCAGCGCCCAGTTCCGCGTGGAGCAGGGCCCTTTCTCGCTCGGGGCATGGCGCGGCCACCCGGAAAACGAGCCGCGACGATGGGGCGCGGCCGGCAGCCGCGGCGCTGGGGAGTTTTCCCCGAGCAGAGTGGATGGAGGCGCCGTGGCCGGGCGTCCGCCTCTGCCGTGGCGGGCGGCCGGGGCGCCCCTGGAGGGGGCTGGCCTCTGTGGGGAAACGGACTGGTCTCTCGCTCCGCGGCTAGGACGAAGCCGCGAAAGGTGCCGTTGTCGCCGGGACGGTCGGGGGACTCGTGGCGCGGGACTCAGGGTTCCCCCTGGGCAGGCCCCCAGGCTCAGGCCCCTGGCAACGGAAGGCTGAGCAAGCAGGCCCGGGCCCGGGCCCGGCTTTCGGGGCTGGCCCCGCCCCAGCTCCCGGCGCCAGGGAGGGGACCCCCGGAGGCTGAGGAGCGGGAGGCGTCGGCCTCCCCGCGGCACGCCTCCCGGAGCTCCTCCTGGCGGTGCCGGAACGCGACGACACGCGATCCCGGACAGGGCCCCGGTGGGGCCCGCCCTGCGGCCCTGTGGTGCCCGAAGTGTGTTCGCCGGGCATTTTCCGGCCAATTCTCACGAGCGTTCTGCCCAAATCGGGATCGATTTGGGCAGAACGCTCGTGAGAATTGGCCGGCCTTGGGCAGCCCTGGTCAGCGCCCAGTTCCGCGTGGAGCAGGGCCCTTTCTCGCTCGGGGCATGTCGCGGCCACCCGGAAAACGAGCCGCGACGATGGGGCGCGGCCGGCAGCCGCGGCGCCGGGGAGTTTTCCCCGAGCAGAGTGGATGGAGGCGCCTTGGCCGGGCGTCCGCCTCTGCCGTGGCGGGCGGCCGGGGCGCCCCTGGAGGGGGCTGGCCTCTGTGGGGAAACGGACTGGTCTCTCGCTCCGCGGCTAGGACGAAGCCGCGAAAGGTGCCGTTGTCGCCGGGACGGTCGGGGGACTCGTGGCGCGGGACTCAGGGTTCCCCATGGGCAAGCCCCCATGCTCAGGCCCCTGGCAACGGAAGGCTGAGCAAGCAGGCCCGGGCCCGGGCCCGGCTTTCGGGGCTGGCCCGGCCCCAGCTGCCGGGGCCAGGGAGGAGACCCCCGGAGGCTGAGAATCGGGAGGCGTCGGCCTCCCCGCGGCACGCCTCCCGGAGCTCCTCCTGGCGGTGCCGGAACGCGACGACACGCGATCCCGGACAGGGCCCCGGGGGGGGCCGCCCTGCGGCCCTGTGGTGCCCGAAGTGTGTTCGCCGGGCGTTTTCCGGCCAATTCTCACGAGCTTTCTGCCCAAATCGGGATCGATTTGGGCAGAACGCTCGTGAGAATTGGCCGGCGTTGGGCAGCCCTGGTCAGCGCCCAGTTCCGCGTGGAGCAGGGCCCTTTCTCGCTCGGGGCATGTCGCGGCCACCCGGAAAACGAGCCGCGACGATGGGGCGCGGCCGGCAGCCGCGGCGCCGGGGAGTTTTCCCCGAGCAGAGTGGATGGAGGCGCCGTGGCCGGGCGTCCGCCTCCGCCGTGGCGGGCGGCCGGGGCGCCCCTGGAGGGGGCTGGCCTCTGTGGGGAAACGGACTGGTCTCTCGCTCCGCGGCTAGGACGAAGCCGCGAAAGGTGCCGTTGTCGCCGGGACGGTAGGGGGACTCGTGGCGCGGGACTCAGGGTTCCCCATGGGCAGGCCCCCAGGCTCAGGCCCCTGGCAACGGAAGGCTGAGCAAGCAGGCCCGGGCCCGGGCCCGGCTTTCGGGGCTGGCCCGGCCCCAGCTGCCGGGGCCAGGGAGGAGACCCCCGGAGGCTGAGGAGCGGGAGGCGTCGGCCTCCCCGCGGCACGCCTCCCGGAGCTCCTCCTGGCGGTGCCGGAACGCGACGACACGCGATCCCGGACAGGGCCCCGGGGGGGGCCTCCCTGCGGCCCTGTGGTGCCCGAAGTGTGTTCGCCGGGCGTTTTCCGGCCAATTCTCACGAGCGTTCTGCCCAAATCGGGATCGATTTGGGCAGAACGCTCGTGAGAATTGGCCGGCGTTGGGCAGCCCTGGTCAGCGCCCAGTTCCGCGTGGAGCAGGGCCCTTTCTCGCTCGGGGCATGTCGCGGCCACCCGGAAAACGAGCCGCGACGATGGGGCGCGGCCGGCAGCCGCGGCGCCGGTGAGTTTTCCCCGAGCAGAGTGGATGGAGGCGCCGTGGCCGGGCGTCCGCCTCTGCCGTGGCGGGCGGCCGGGGCGCCCCTGGAGGGGGCTGGCCTCTGTGGGGAAACGGACTGGTCTCTCGCTCCGCGGCTAGGACGAAGCCGCGAAAGGTGCCGTTGTCGCCGGGACGGTCGGGGGACTCGTGGCGCGGGACTCAGGGTTCCCCATGGGCAGGCCCCCAGGCTCAGGCCCCTGGCAACGGAAGGCTGAGCAAGCAGGCCCGGGCCCGGGCCCGGCTTTCGGGGCTGGCCCGGCCCCAGCTGCCGGGGCCAGGGAGGAGACCCCCGGAGGCTGAGAATCGGGAGGCGTCGGCCTCCCCGCGGCACGCCTCCCGGAGCTCCTCCTGGCGGTGCCGGAACGCGACGACACGCGATCCCGGACAGGGCCCCGGGGGGGCCCGCCCTGCGGCCCTGTGGTGCCCGAAGTGTGTTCGCCGGGCATTTTCCGGCCAATTCTCACGAGCGTTCTGCCCAAATCGGGATCGATTTGGGCAGAACGCTCGTGAGAATTGGCCGGCGTTGGGCAGCCCTGGTCAGCGCCCAGTTCCGCGTGGAGCAGGGCCCTTTCTCGCTCGGGGCATGTCGCGGCCACCCGGAAAACGAGCCGCGACGATGGGGCGCGGCCGGCAGCCGCGGCGCCGGGGAGTTTTCCCCGAGCAGAGTGGATGGAGGCGCCGTGGCCGGGCGTCCGCCTCTGCCGTGGCGGGCGGCCGGGGCGCCCCTGGAGGGGGCTGGCCTCTGTGGGGAAACGGACTGGTCTCTCGCTCCGCGGCTAGGACGAAGCCGCGAAAGGTGCCGTTGTCGCCGGGACGGTCGGGGGACTCGTGGCGCGGGAGTCAGGGTTCCTCATGGGGAGGCCCCCAGGCTCAGGCCCCTGGCAACGGAAGGCTGAGCAAGCAGGCCCGGGCCCGGGCCCGGCTTTCGGGGCTGGCCCGGCCCCAGCTCCCGGCGCCAGGGAGGGGACCCCCGGAGGCTGAGGAGCGGGAGGCGTCGGCCTCCCCGCGGCACGCCTCCCGGAGCTCCTCCTGGCGGTGCCGGAACGCGACGACACGCGATCCCGGACAGGGCCCCGGGGGGGGCCGCCCTGCGGCCCTGTGGTGCCCGAAGTGTGTTCGCCGGGCGTTTTCCGGCCAATTCTCACGAGCGTTCTGCCCAAATCGGGATCGATTTGGGCAGAACGCTCGTGAGAATTGGCCGGCGTTGGGCAGCCCTGGTCAGCGCCCAGTTCCGCGTGGAGCAGGGCCCTTTCTCGCTCGGGGCATGTCGCGGCCACCCGGAAAACGAGCCGCGACGATGGGGCGCGGCCGGCAGCCGCGGCGCCGGGGAGTTTTCCCCGAGCAGAGTGGATGGAGGCGCCGTGGCCGGGCGTCCGCCTCCACCGTGGCGGGCGGCCGGGGCGCCCCTGGAGGGGGCTGGCCTCTGTGGGGAAACGGACTGGTCTCTCACTCCGCGGCTAGGACGAAGCCGCGAAAGGTGCCGTTGTCGCCGGGACGGTCGGGGTATTCGTGGCGCGGGACTCAGGGTTCCCCATGGGGAGGCCCCCAGGCTCAGGCCCCTGGCAACGGAAGGCTGAGCAAGCAGTCCCGGGCCCGGGCCCGGCTTTCGGGGCTGGCCCGGCCCCAGCTCCCGGCGCCAGGGAGGGAACCCCCGGAGGCTGAGGAGCGGGAGGCGTCGGCCTCCCCGCGGCACGCCTCCCGGAGCTCCTCCTGGCGGTGCCGGAACGCGACGACACGCGATCCCGGACAGGGCCCCGGGGGGGCCCGCCCTGCGGCCCTGTGGTGCCCGAAGTGTGTTCGCCGGGCATTTTCCGGCCAATTCTCACGAGCGTTCTGCCCAAATCGGGATCGATTTGGGCAGAACGCTCGTGAGAATTGGCCGGCGTTGGGCAGCCCTGGTCAGCGCCCAGTTCCGCGTGGAGCAGGGCCCTTTCTCGCTCGGGGCATGTCGCGGCCAACCGGAAAACGAGCCGCGACGATGGGGCGCGGCCGGCAGCCGCGGCGCCGGGGAGTTTTCCCCGAGCAGAGTGGATGGAGGCGCCGTGGCCGGGCGTCCGCCTCTGCCGTGGCGGGCGGCCGGGGCGCCCCTGGAGGGGGCTGGCCTCTGTGGGGAAACGGACTGGTCTCTCGCTCCGCGGCTAGGACGAAGCCGCGAAAGGTGCCGTTGTCGCCGGGACGGTCGGGGGACTCGTGGCGCGGGACTCACGGTTCCCCATGGGCAGGCCCCCAGGCTCAGGCCCCTGGCAACGGAAGGCTGAGCAAGCAGGCCCGGGCCCGGGCCCGGCTTTCGGGGCTGGCCCGGCCCCAGCTGCCGGGGCCAGGGAGGAGACCCCCGGAGGCTGAGGAGCGGGAGGCGTCGGCCTCCCCGCGGCACGCCTCCCGGAGCTCCTCCTGGCGTTGCCGGAACGCGACGACACGCGATCCCGGACAGGGCCCCGGGGGGGCCCGCCCTGCGGCCCTGTGGTTCCCGAAGTGTGTTCGCCGGGCATTTTCCGGCCAATTCTCACGAGCGTTCTGCCCAAATCGGGATCGATTTGGGCAGAACGCTCGTGAGAATTGGCCGGCGTTGGGCAGCCCTGGTCAGCGCCCAGTTCCGCGTGGAGCAGGGCCCTTTCTCGCTCGGGGCATGTCGCGGCCAACCGGAAAACGAGCCGCGACGATGGGGCGCGGCCGGCAGCCGCGGCGCCGGGGAGTTTTCCCCGAGCAGAGTGGATGGAGGCGCCGTGGCCGGGCGTCCGCCTCTGCCGTGGCGGGCGGCCGGGGCGCCCCTGGAGGGGGCTGGCCTCTGTGGGGAAACGGACTGGTCTCTCGCTCCGCGGCTAGGACGAAGCCGCGAAAGGTGCCGTTGTCGCCGGGACGGTCGGGGGACTCGTGGCGCGGGAGTCAGGGTTCCTCATGGGGAGGCCCCCAGGCTCAGGCCCCTGGCAACGGAAGGCTGAGCAAGCAGGCCCGGGCCCGGGCCCGGCTTTCGGGGCTGGCCCGGCCCCAGCTCCCGGCGCCAGGGAGGGGACCCCCGGAGGCTGAGGAGCGGGAGGCGTCGGCCTCCCCGCGGCACGCCTCCCGGAGCTCATCCTGGCGGTGCCGGAACGCGACGACACGCGATCCCAGACAGGGCCCCGGAGGGGCCCGCCCTGCGGCCCTGTGGTGCCCGAAGTGTGTTCGCCGGGCATTTTCCGGCCAATTCTCACTAGCGTTCTGCCCAAATCGGGATCGATTTGGGCAGAACGCTCGTGAGAATTGGCCGGCTTTGGGCAGCCCTGGTCAGCGCCCAGTTCCGCGTGGAGCAGGGCCCTTTCTTGCTCGGGGCATGTCGCGGCCAACCGGAAAACGAGCCGCGACGATGGGGCGCGGCCGGCAGCCGCGGCGCCGGGGAGTTTTCCCCGAGCAGAGTGGATGGAGGCGCCGTGGCCGGGCGTCCGCCTCTGCCGTGGCGGGCGGCCGGGGCGCCCCTGGAGGGGGCTGGCCTCTGTGGGGAAACGGACTGGTCTCTCGCTCCGCGGCTAGGACGAAGCCGTGAAAGGTGCCGTTGTCGCCGGGACGGTCGGGGGACTCGTGGCGCGGGACTCAGGGTTCCTCATGGGGAGGCCCCCAGGCTCAGGCCCCTGGCAACGGAAGGCTGAGCAAGCAGGCCCGGGCCCGGGCCCGGATTTCGGGGCTGGCCCGGCCCCAGCTGCCGGCACCAGGGAGGGGACCCCCGGAGGCTGAGGAGCGGGAGGCGTCGGCCTCCCCGCGGCACGACTCCCGGAGCTCCTCCTGGAGGTGCCGGAACGCGACGACACGCGATCCCGGACAGGGCCCCGGGGGGGGCCGCCCTGCGGCCCTGTGGTGCCCGAAGTGTGTTCGCCGGGCCTTTTCCGGCCAATTGTCACGAGCGTTCTGCCCAAATCGGGATCGATTTGGGCAGAACGCTCGTGAGAATTGGCCGGCGTTGGGCAGCCCTGGTCAGCGCCCAGTTCCGCGTGGAGCAGGGCCCTTTCTCGCTCGGGGCATGTCGCGGCCACCCGGAAAACGAGCTGCGACGATGGGGCGCGGCCGGCAGCCGCGGCGCCGGGGAGTTTTCCCCGAGCAGAGTGGATGGAGGCGCCGTGGCCGGGCGTCCGCCTCTGCCGTGGCGGGCGGCCGGGGCGCCCCTGGAGGGGGCTGGCCTCTGTGGGGAAACGGATTGGTCTCTCGCTCCGCGGATAGGACGAAACCGCGAAAGGTGCCCTTGTCGCCGGGACGGTCGGGGGACTCGTGGCGCGGGACTCAGGGTTCCCCATGGGGAGGCCCCCAGGCTCAGGCCCCTGGCAACGGAAGGCTGAGCAAGCAGGCCCGGGCCCGGGCTCGGCTTTCGGGGCTGGCCCGGCCCCAGCTGCCGGCACCAGGGAGGGGACCACCGGAGGCTGAGGAGCGGTGGGCGACGGCCTCCCCGCGGCATGCCTCCCGTAGCTCCTCCTGGCGGTGCCGGAACGCGACAAAACGCGATCCCGGACAGGGCCCCGGGGGGGGCGGCCCTGCGGCCCTGTGGTGCCCGAAGTGTGTTCGCCGGGCGATTTCCGGCCAATTCTCACGAGCGTTCTGCCCAAATCGGGATCGATTTGGGCAGAACGCTCGTGAGAATTGGCCGGCGTTGGGCAGCCCTGGTCAGCGCCCAGTTCCGCGTGGAGCAGGGCCCTTTCTCGCTCGGGGCATGTCGCGGCCACCCGGAAAACGAGCCGCGACGATGGGGCGCGGCCGGCAGCCGCGGCGCCGGGGAGTTTTCCCCGAGCAGAGTGGATGGAGGTGCCGTGGCCAGGCGTCCGTCTCCGCCGTGGCGGGCGGCCGGGGCGCCCCTGGAGGGGGCTGGCCTCTGTGGGGAAACGGACTGGTCTCTCACTCCGTGGCTAGGACGAAGCCGCGAAAGGTGCCGTTGTCGCCGGGACGGTCGGGGGACTCGTGGCGCGGGACTCAGGGTTCCCCATGGGGAGGCCCCCTGGCTCAGGCCCCTGGCAACGGAAGGCTGAGCAAGCAGGCCCGGGCCCGGGCCCGGCTTTCGGGGCTGGCCCGGCCCCAGCTGCCGGGGCCAGGGAGGAGACCCCCGGAGGCTGAGGAGCGGGAGGCGTCGGCCTCCCCGCGGCACGCCTCCCGGAGCTCCTCCTGGCGTTGCCGGAACGCGACGACCCGCGATCCCGGACAGGGCCCCGGGGGGGGCCTCCCTGCGGCCCTGTGGTGCCCGAAGTGTGTTCGCCGGGCGTTTTCCGGCCAATTCTCACGAGCGTTCTGCCCAAATCGGGATCGATTTGGGCAGAACGCTCGTGAGAATTGGCCGGCGTTGGGCAGCCCTGGTCAGCGCTCAGTTCCGCGTGGAGCAGGGCCCTTTCTCGCTCGGGGCATGTCGCGGCCACCCGGAAATCGAGCCGCGACGATGGGGCGCGGCCGGCAGCCGCGGCGCCGGGGAGTTTTCCCCGAGCAGAGTGGATGGAGGCGCCGTGGCCAGGTGTCCGTCTCCGCCGTGGCGGGCGGCCGGGGCGCCCCTGGAGGGGGCTGGCCTCTGTGGGGAAACGGACTGGTCTCTCACTCCGTGGCTAGGACGAAGCCGCGAAAGGTGCCGTTGTCGCCGGGACGGTCGGGGGACTCGTGGCGCGGTTCTCAGGGTTCCCCATGGTGAGGCCCCCAGGCTCAGGCCCCTGGCAACGGAAGGCTGAGCAAGCAGGCCCGGGCCCGGGCCCGGCTTTCGGGGCTGGCCCGGCCCCAGCTGCCGGGGCCAGGGAGGAGACCCCCGGAGGCTGAGGAGCGGGAGGCCTCGGCCTCCCCGCGGCACGCCTTCCGGAGCTCCTCCTGGCGGTGCCGGAACGCGACGACACGCGATCCCGGACAGGGCCCCGGGGGGGGGCCTCCCTGCGGCCCTGTGGTGCCCGAAGTGTGTTCGCCGGGCGTTTTCCGGCCAATTCTCACGAGCGTTCTGCCCAAATCGGGATCGATTTGGGCAGAACGCTCGTGAGAATTGGCCGGCGTTGGGCAGCCCTGGTCAGCGCCCAGTTCCGCGTGGAGCAGGGCCCTTTCTCGCTCGGGGCATGTCGCGGCCACCCGGAAAACGAGCCGCGACGATGGGGCGCGGCCGGCAGCCGCGGCGCCGGGGAGTTTTCCCCGAGCAGAGTGGATGGAGGCGCCGTGGCCGGGCGTCCGCCTCTGCCGTGGCGGGCGGCCGGGGCGCCCCTGGAGGGGGCTGGCCTCTGTGGGGAAACGGACTGGTCTCTCGCTCCGCGGCTAGGACGAAGCCGCGAAAGGTGCCGATGTCGCCGGGACGGTCGGGGGACTCGTGGCGCGGGACTCAGGGTTCCCCATGGGCAGGCCCCCAGGCTCAGGCCCCTGGCAACGGAAGGCTGAGCAAGCAGGCCCGGGCCCGGGCCCGGCTTTCGGGGCTGGCCCGGCCCCAGCTGCCGGGGCCAGGGAGGAGACCCCCGGAGGCTGAGGAGCGGGAGGCGTCGGCCTCCCCGCGGCACGCCTCCCGGAGCTCCTCCTGGCGGTGCCGGAACGCGACGACACGCGATCCCGGACAGGGCCCCGGGGGAGGCCGCCCTGCGGCCCTGTGGTGCCCGAAGTGTGTTCGCCGGGCGTTTTCCGGCCAATTCTCACGAGCGTTCTGCCCAAATCGGGATCGATTTGGGCAGAAAGCTCGTGAGAATTGGCCGGCGTTGGGCAGCCCTGGTCAGCGCCCAGTTCCGCGTGGAGCAGGGCCCTTTCTCGCTCGGGGCATGTCGCGGCCACCCGGAAAACGATCCGCGACGATGGGGCGCGGCCGGCAGCCGCGGCGCCGGGGAGTTTTCCCCGAGCAGAGTGGATGGAGGCGCCGTGGCCGGGCGTCCGCCTCCGCCGTGGCGGGCGGCCGGGGCGCCCCTGGAGGGGGCTGGCCTCTGTGGGGAAACGGACTGGTCTCTCACTCCGCGGCTAGGACGAAGCCGCGAAAGGTGCCGTTGTCGCCGGGACGGTCGGGGTTCGTGGCGCGGGACTCAGGGTTCCCCATGGGGAGGCCCCCAGGCTCAGGACCCTGGCAACGGAAGGCTGAGCAAGCAGGCCCGGGCCCGGGCCCGGCTTTCGGGGCTGGCCCGGCCCCAGCTCCCGGCGCCAGGGAGGGGACCCCCGGAGGCTGAGGAGCGGGAGGCGTCGGCCTCCCCGCGGCACGCCTCCCGGAGCTCCTCCTGGCGGTGCCAGAACGCGACGACACGCGATCCCGGACAGGGCCCCGGGGGGGCCCGCCCTGCGGCCCTGTGGTGCCCGAAGTGTGTTCGCCGGGCATTTTCCGGCCAATTCTCACTAGCGTTCTGCCCAAATCGGGATCGATTTGGGCAGAACGCTCGTGAGAATTGGCCGGCGTTGGGCAGCCCTGGTCAGCGCCCAGTTCCGCGTGGAGCAGGGCCCTTTCTTGCTCGGGGCATGTCGCGGCCAACCGGAAAACGAGCCGCGACGATGGGGCGCGGCCGGCAGCCGCGGCGCCGGGGAGTTTTCCCCGAGCAGAGTGGATGGAGGCGCCGTGGCCGGGCGTCCGCCTCTGCCGTGGCGGGCGGCCGGGGCGCCCCTGGAGGGGGCTGGCCTCTGTGGGGAAACGGACTGGTCTCTCGCTCCGCGGCTAGGACGAAGCCGCGAAAGGTGCCGTTGTCGCCGGGACGGTCGGGGGACTCGTGGCGCGGGACTCAGGGTTCCTCATGGGGAGGCCCCCAGGCTCAGACCCCTGGCAACGGAAGGCTGAGCAAGCAGGCCCGGGCCCGGGCCCGGCTTTCGGGGCTGGCCCGGCCCCAGCTGCCGGGGCCAGGGAGGAGACCCCCGGAGGCTGAGGAGCGGGAGGCCTCGGCCGCCCCGCGGCACGCCTTCCGGAGCTCCTCCTGGCGGTGCCGGAACGCGACGACACGCGATCCCGGACAGGGCCCCGGGGGGGGCCTCCCTGCGGCCCTGTGGTGCCCGAAGTGTGTTCGCCGGGCGTTTTCCGGCCAATTCTCACGAGCGTTCTGCCCAAATCGGGATCGATTTGGGCAGAACGCTCGTGAGAATTGGCCGGCGTTGGGCAGCCCTGGTCAGCGCCCAGTTCCGCGTGGAGCAGGGCCCTTTCTCGCTAGGGGCATGTCGCGGCCACCCGGAAAACGAGCCGCGACGATGGGGCGCGGCCGGCAGCCGCGGCGCCGGGGAGTTTTCCCCGAGCAGAGTGGATGGAGGCGCCGTGGCCGGGCGTCCGCCTCTGCCGTGGCGGGCGGCCGGGGCGCCCCTGGAGGGGGCTGGCCTCTGTGGGGAAACGGACTGGTCTCTCGCTCCGCGGCTAGGACGAAGCCGCGAAAGGTGCCGTTGTCGCCGGGACGGTCGGGGGACTCGTGGCGCGGGACTCAGGGTTCCCCATGGGCAGGCCCCCAGGCTCAGGCCCCTGGCAACGGAAGGCTGAGCAAGCAGGCCCGGGCCCGGGCCCGGCTTTCGGGGCTGGCCCGGCCCCAGCTGCCGGGGCCAGGGAGGAGACCCCCGGAGGCTGAGGAGCGGGAGGCCTCGGCCTCCCCGCGGCACGCCTTCCGGAGCTCCTCCTGGCGGTGCCGGAACGCGACGACACGCGATCCCGGACAGGGCCCCGGGGGGGGCCTCCCTGCGGCCCTGTGGTGCCCGAAGTGTGTTCGCCGGGCGTTTTCCGGCCAATTCTCACGAGCGTTCTGCCCAAATCGGGATCGATTTGGGCAGACCGCTCGTGAGAATTGGCCGGCGTTGGGCAGCCCTGGTCAGCGCCCAGTTCCGCGTGGAGCAGGGCCCTTTCTCGCTAGGGGCATGTCGCGGCCACCCGGAAAACGAGCCGCGACGATGGGGCGCGGCCGACAGCCGCGGCGCCGGGGAGTTTTCCCCGAGCAGAGTGGATGGAGGCGCCGTGGCCGGGCGTCCGCCTCTGCCGTGGCGGGCGGCCGGGGCGCCCCTGGAGGGGGCTGGCCTCTGTGGGGAAACGGACTGGTCTCTCGCTCCGCGGCTAGGACGAAGCCGCGAAAGGTGCCGTTGTCGCCGGGACGGTCGGGGGACTCGTGGCGCGGGACTCAGGGTTCCCCATGGGCAGGCCCCCAGGCTCAGGCCCCTGGCAACGGAAGGCTGAGCAAGCAGGCCCGGGCCCGGGCCCGGCTTTCGGGGCTGGCCCGGCCCCAGCTGCCGGGGCCAGGGAGGAGACCCCCGGAGGCTGAGGAGCGGGAGGCGTCGGCCTCCCCGCGGCACGCCTCCCGGAGCTCCTCCTGGCGGTGCCGGAACGCGACGACACGCGATCCCGGACAGGGCCCCGGGGGGGGCCGCCCTGCGGCCCTGTGGTGCCCGAAGTGTGTTCGCCGGGCGTTTTCCGGCCAATTCTCACGAGCGTTCTGCCCAAATCGGGATCGATTTGGGCAGAAAGCTCGTGAGAATTGGCCGGCGTTGGGCAGCCCTGGTCAGCGCCCAGTTCCGCGTGGAGCAGGGCCCTTTCTCGCTCGGGGCATGTCGCGGCCACCCGGAAAACGAGCCGCGACGATGGGGCGCGGCCGGCAGCCGCGGCGCCGGGGAGTTTTCCCCGAGCAGAGTGGATGGAGGCGCCGTGGCCGGGCGTCCGCCTCCGCCGTGGCGGGCGGCCGGGGCGCCCCTGGAGGGGGCTGGCCTCTGTGGGGAAACGGACTGGTCTCTCACTCCGCGGCTAGGACGAAGCCGCGAAAGGTGCCGTTGTCGCCGGGACGGTCGGGGTTCGTGGCGCGGGACTCAGGGTTCCCCATGGGGAGGCCCCCAGGCTCAGGCCCCTTGCAACGGAAGGCTGAGCAAGCAGGCCCGGGCCCGGGCCCGGCTTTCGGGGCTGGCCCGGCCCCAGCTCCCGGCGCCAGGGAGGGGACCCCCGGAGGCTGAGGAGCGGGAGGCGTCGGCCTCCCCGCGGCACGCCTCCCGGAGCTCCTCCTGGCGGTGCCAGAACGCGACGACACGCGATCCCGGACAGGGCCCCGGGGGGGCCCGCCCTGCGGCCCTGTGGTGCCCGAAGTGTGTTCGCCGGGCATTTTCCGGCCAATTCTCACTAGCGTTCTGCCCAAATCGGGATCGATTTGGGCAGAACGCTCGTGAGAATTGGCCGGCGTTGGGCAGCCCTGGTCAGCGCCCAGTTCCGCGTGGAGCAGGGCCCTTTCTTGCTCGGGGCATGTCGCAGCCAACCGGAAAACGAGCCGCGACGATGGGGCGCGGCCGGCAGCCGCGGCGCCGGGGAGTTTTCCCCGAGCAGAGTGGATGGAGGCGCCGTGGCCGGGCGTCCGCCTCTGCCGTGGCGGGCGGCCGGGGCGCCCCTGGAGGGGGCTGGCCTCTGTGGGGAAACGGACTGGTCTCTCGCTCCGCGGCTAGGACGAAGCCGCGAAACGTGCCGTTGTCGCCGGGACGGTCGGGGGACTCGTGGCGCGGGACTCAGGGTTTCTCATGGGGAGGCCCCCAGGCTCAGGCCCCTGGCAACGGAAGGCTGAGCAAGCAGGCCCGGGCCCGGGCCCGGCTTTCGGGGCTGGCCCGGCCCCAGCTGCCGGCACCAGGGAGGGGACCCCCGGAGGCTGAGGAGCGGGAGGCGTCGGCCTCCCCGCGGCACGACTCCCGGAGCTCCTCCTGGCGGTGCCGGAACGCGACGACACGCGATCCCGGACAGGGCCCCGGGGGGGGCCGCCCTGCGGCCCTGTGGTGCCCGAAGTGTGTTCGCCGGGCCTTTTCCGGCCAATTCTCACGAGCGTTCTGCCCAAATCGGGATCGATTTGGGCAGAACGCTCGTGAGAATTGGCCGGCTTTGGGCAGCCCTGGTCAGCGCCCAGTTCCGCGTGGAGCAGGGCCCTTTCTCGCTCGGGGCATGTCGCGGCCACCCGGAAATCGAGCTGCGACGATGGGGCGCGGCCGGCAGCCGCGGCGCCGGGGAGTTTTCCACGAGCAGAGTGGATGGAGGCGCCGTGGCCGGGCGTCCGCCTCTGCCGTGGCGGGCGGCCGGGGCGCCCCTGGAGGGGGCTGGCCTCTGTGGGGAAACGGATTGGTCTCTCGCTCCGCGGATAGGACGAAACCGCGAAAGGTGCCCTTGTCGCCGGGACGGTCGGGGGACTCGTGGCGCGGGACTCAGGGTTCCCCATGGGGAGGCCCCCAGGCTCAGGCCCCTGGCAACGGAAGGCTGAGCAAGCAGGCCCGGGCCCGGGCTCGGCTTTCGGGGCTGGCCCGGCCCCAGCTGCCGGCACCAGGGAGGGGACCACCGGAGGCTGAGGAGCGGGGGGCGTCGGCCTCCCCGCGGCATGCCTCCCGGAGCTCCTCCTGGCGGTGCCGGAACGCGACAACACGCGATCCCGGACAGGGCCCCGGGGGGGGCGGCCCTGCGGCCCTGTGGTGCCCGAAGTGTGTTCGCCGGGCGATTTCCGGCCAATTCTCACGAGCGTTCTGCCCAAATCGGGATCGATTTGGGCAGAACGCTCGTGAGAATTGGCCGGCGTTGGGCAGCCCTGGTCAGCGCCCAGTTCCGCGTGGAGCAGGGCCCTTTCTCGCTCGGGGCATGTCGCGGCCACCCGGAAAACGAGCCGCGACGATGGGGCGCGGCCGGCAGCCGCGGCGCCGGGGAGTTTTCCCCGAGCAGAGTGGATGGAGGCGCCGTGGCCAGGCGTCCGTCTCCGCCGTGGCGGGCGGCCGGGGCGCCCCTGGAGGGGGCTGGCCTCTGTGGGGAAACGGACTGGTCTCTCACTCCGTGGCTAGGACGAAGCCGCGAAAGGTGCCGATGTCGCCGGGACGGTCGGGGGACTCGTGGCGCGGGACTCAGGGTTCCCCATGGGGAGGCCCCCAGGCTCAGGCCCCTGGCAACGGAAGGCTGAGCAAGCAGGCCCGGGCCCGGGCCCGGCTTTCGGGGCTGGCCCGGCCCCAGCTGCCGGGGCCAGGGAGGAGACCCCCGGAGGCTGAGGAGCGGGAGGCGTCGGCCTCCCCGCGG